>NW_026606564.1:15607500-16207500 GCF_029890125.1 Rhinichthys klamathensis goyatoka
CTGATGCATCGTACAAGGGCAATCGCAAGATGTTTCCCTTGGCTGTACAGTTTTTCATTGCAGAGAGCGGGGTCATGAACAAGTTGATAGATTTTGTTGAAAATCCAAGCTCTCTTGAAAACCTGGGCCTGACTTTGGATCATGTGTCTGCATTCAGTGCAGACAATGCAAATGTCAATTATGGAATCCACAATTCAGTATTCTCAAAATTAAAAAGTTCCAACAGTGATCTCCTCAGAGGCAACTGCCATGCACATATTGTCCATAACACCATAAAGTATGCCCTGGATCAGCTCTCAGCCGACATAGAAAATGTAGTTCTGAAGGTCTACAGTTTCTTTTCCATCTCTGCAAAATTAGAGTCCTTGAAGGAGTTTTGTGCCTTTTGTGATGTCGAGTTCCATGAAGTCATGCGCCATGTGGTGACCAGATGGCTGTCACTCAACCCTGCAATCAGTCGCCTGCTCCAGAACTGGACTGCTCTCAAGTCCTGTTTCATTAGCATGGGTGTTGACTGTCCAAGGCAACTGCAAACATTGCTGAAATTAACAAGCAATGCTGCTGTCGTTGAGGACGACGAGCCCGATCTTGTGGAGGTGTATCTCCTCTTTTGTAACAACATCCTGACCCTCTTTGAAGAAGTGGTCAAAAAGCTGGAGAGGAATGACACTACATCAGCTGACCTCTATGCCATCATGCACTCTTTTCTGACAAAACTATCTCAGTGAAGAGATGATGGGTTCTATGGCTACCTAACTAAACAAAAGCTTCAGCGTCTTTCTCCATCTGATGCTGATGTTGCCAGACAGGAGTTTACAGCCTTCTTAAACACTGCCATTACGTACCTTTTCCATCTACAGCCCCTCTCTCTGACATCTGGGAGCATCTCTTATGATGGCATGGAGAAGATCATTGAGAAGCTTCACCTGGTTAGCAGGCAAAACATCTCCATGGATATGCTTTATGATGAGTGTGTTACTGCCAACAACATTCAAAAGCATCTCACAGAGCATGATGACTGGGTTTCCAAGGGAACAGCAGAGAAGTGGATGGCAGTTCTACAGGCAGCTGATCTCCCAAACATCCTTGCTGTGGTGTCCTTTGTCCTCAGCATCCCATCTTCCACTGGGTATGTGGAGAGGGTGTTCTCGGCAATGAAAAATAAATGGTCAGATGTACGAAACAAATGTTCAGCTGGACTAATAAAAAGTGAGCTGATCATCACTCTGAATTATGAGATGTCTTGTACAGAGTTCTACAGTGCAGCTCTACAGGACAAACAACTACTCGCTGCTGCAAGAAATCAAAAAAAGTACACATGGAAAAAATAGCTGCACAATGTGCTTAGTCTGGAGGTTCATTTGTTTCTGTGAGATTTTCCATGTGCATACATACAGGTGTTGTATTGCTTGAATGCAGTATTTGAGTGCAATATTTTATATTTTCTTTAAAATCTGTTTGAATGTATTATTGTTTTGCACAGGATGTTTAGTTGTATTTGTTTAAGTTAAAAATAAAACATATTATAAACTAAACAAATGTGGTTCAGTCTTGTATATTGATTAGGCCTACATTGCTATTCTATAAATATATAGGCCTACTAAGTTGTATTATAATATGCTATAATGTATAGCATATTATAATATAAGTCATCATTTCAGGGGTTATTTTTCAAAATGTTCTTCCCTGGGGGCATGTCACGCCTCCAATCCCCCCAGCGTTGAGTCCACTTGTTTTGCTTATGACATCTACTTACAAGCATGTGAATTAGCTGTAGATTTAATGTTATAAATATATATTATTTAAAGCTTAGACTACAGCAAAAAAATATATATAAATCCATGTATATGTATGAAAAAAAGGCGTCCTGCTGTCTGCTTTGTCTTAAATGTAATGTATTAAGTGTTTTGCCTTCAATGAGAAAACGTCAAAAAAAAAATTCTGTTATGCAATAAGGAACTTATTTTTTATTCTAACCTGTTTGTGGCTCCCACAAGCAATAGGCTGATTTTTTTTTTATTCATTTTTAAGAAATGTACACCAAATTCAAATTTTTATTATTTTGCCTTACATGCATTTAAAGGGTTAGTTCACCCAAAAATGAAAACTCTGTCAGTAATTACTCACCCTCATGTTGTTGCAAACCTGTAAGACTTTCGTTCATCTTCTGAACACAAATTATGTTTTTATTAAAATCTCTGAGATATTTCTGTCCCTCCATTGACAGCAACACAACTACCACTTTTGACGCTTCAGAAAGACCGCAAAATAACCAATATATCCCAAATTGAGTAGTTTACTCCAAATTTTCTGAAGACTATCGCTTTATATGATTTAGGCTTCTATTCACATATACACATTGATCAACAAACAGAAGTTCAAAAGTGCTACGTAACAACAATGAAGCTCATTGGTTCTCACATGTCAAGCGAACCTTTCTGAGCTTCTGTTTACCACAACTGATGTATGAGTTGATGAATGGTTTTATATGTGAATAAAAGAATTGATTAAATCTGTTCATCACATAAAGCAATTGCCTCTTCAGAAAATTTGGACTAAACCGCTCAATTCATATGGATTAGTTTTATCTCTATTAACTTTTTGAAGCGTTTAAAGTGGTAGTTCTGTTGCTGTCAATGTAGGGACAGAAATATCTGATTTCAATAAAAACATCTTCATTTGTGTTCTGAAGATGAACGAAAGTCTTACAGGTTTGAAACATGAAGTTGGGTAAATTCATAGACAGTAAAAGAAATGGACACAGCGACCCCATAGACTTCAACGGAGAAAAGTGAAGTCAAATAGAAGCACTCACTTCCTGATTGCCAAGCGCACTGCGCAGGCTCAAACTGAGCTTGACGACGTAGATGTGACGTGAGCAACCTGACTGACAGTTGTACGTCTTCTAGTAGCTGTGCCAAGAGGAATCTGAATCATTCCCTTCCGAATCTTGCAGAGCCGGAGAGCGTGAGTATTAGCTGTTCATGAGCTAGCAGCAAGAGAAACTTTATGACACTCTATGGGCTTCTCCCTTGACTTTATGCCTCCACGTCCCCCCGATTGCGCGCAAGCGTCTACTTCTGTCTATACGGTAATTTCTCTACTGTGCGACAGAGAGTCGCGTGTTATGACGCAATCGTTAGCCTATTTTTACAAAAACGGCTTCTACGGGGCCATAACGTAAGATACAAGGTAATGGAGCCTTTTATACATTGTCGTGTTTCTTTAGAAATAAACAATGGACAAATGGAGTCTTTAAACGCCTCAGATGTAAAGTTATTCGCTGTCAAAGTGACGCAAAAATGAATGGGAGTCAATGGGATGCTAACAGCAGGTGAAGGCTTGTTAGCCAATGGCGGCCCCCGGGGAGACTTCAGTTTCCGGCTGGTGGATTACCCCCTTGGGTAAATTATGACAGAATCTTTATTTTTGGGTGAATTATCCCTTTAAAACTTTCCAAAGAGTAAAGCAAGTAAAAAGTGAACATCGTAAGAAATAATGCTTTGATATTCATGAATCAATGAACTGTGTTTTTTTACGGTGAACAATTCCAGGAAATTTTATACACCCGGTCAAAGCTTGCCCCATATGTAACAGCAGTTTGCAAGATTGCTTTGAAAGAGTCGTAATCTATCATATGGACTACGGGAAATGTTATGGTATTAGTGCAAGCACTGACAATTGGGTAACACACAGTGTGGTTTGGCATGTGCTGTAGACAGCAATGGTCAAATTTAAACACTATTTTAAAATGTTCCCTCTCTGATACAAGCAGATGCCTGTGAGCTGGTGGGATAAAACGTAATTTGAGTCAACCGAAACACCAAAAAGAAAAGCATAAAAGCAAAATAAATAAATGCTCAAAATGTAATGTCTACATACTTTGTCATTATATCCTCTGACAAAGAGATCATGACACTCCTGTGGCTTTTTCTGCATGACTTTGATAAGATCGTATATCTCAAGGGCCTCACACAGTTGTTGCAGCATTGGGATGCGTTTTGTTGTAATATGTAGAGAAAGAGCTCTGGCAAAACAAAAAATTAAAATGTTTCATATTTAAAAACAGGGCATTCAAAGCAACAAAGCAGATTATACTAAAGCAATAAGCCCCTTGTAGATGATGTAGAACAGCTGAGGGGCGTTGTTAGCTACGACGCGGAGTGCCTAAAACCCCCTTAGCTGTTCTAAATTCACTGTAAAACATGGCTTCAAGGGGCTTATTGCATTTATAAAATGGTTACTCCATAAAAATATTCATTTTAATAAATGTATTCATTAAATAAAAAGCAACAACAAAAAATATAACATTATAACACATTTATTCCTCCGCCAAGCAATGAAGTTCCAGAGGTTGCCAAGCAACACATGCAGCAACAAAGCATCACAAACGGGAGTTGCACAGTAATAATAATGTAATGCGCTCACAAGTGTGTTTGTGTGTGTGTGTGTGTGTGTGTGTGTGTGTGTAACACTAATGTAATGCGCTCACAGGTGTATGTTGAGTAATTTACAACGACTTTGAACGCGGCTCAACCAATCAGAATCAAGGACTGGAACTATAAAATAGTTTTATAAAATGTATTTGTATAATTGAAATAAATACCTTTGGTTTAAAGCTGAAGTCGGCAAGTCTGGCAGATTGAGTGGACATACACAATTTTGAATGTTTACAACTCTCATGGCCCTCCCCCACTATCAAGGAATACCCTCCCACCATGACCGAGTTCATGCTTGTCAGTGCGTGTGCACCAGATTTTCAGTGAACGCGCCCGTCTCATCAGCATCCATCAACACCGTGGATTATTTGGAGGTATGCTGTCCTGGCTAATCTACCAATAGATTGCAATTGCTAACGTCATACTCTAAATGAGCTTACTTGATTTTCCGCCATCACTCTTCGTTACTGCGCGAACTTCAGGCGTGTGCATGTGATTGTAACGTGCGCGAGGGGTGGCGTGTGCCCGATCTGTGATTGACAGTCAGATCTCACACCCCACTGCGCTGATTGGACCCGATGAACCGGGAGCTGTGGATTTTTGCAAAACAAATAACAAGCTCCAGGTGGAGTTAGAAGCTCGGTTTTTTTTCTAAAACCACTTTATTTATGTTGTTCTGTCGGATTATAGTGTCGATTTCACCGAATATGATCAAAAAAATGTTGCCGACGGCAGCTTTAAAGAACAACTATAATGTATGAGTCTGCATAGAAAGACTCATAGCTCCCATCAAAGAAGTCTATAATTGCGAGTGTGATATTGCTCAATTTCATCTGCTTTAAAATGTACCATATTACAACACAGCAGGCAATGTAGCCTACTTCTGTTAATAGTTGATACTTATGTAAATGAACAACCTTTTTCTCAGTGCTGACCTTAATATGCTTTCCTTGTGGTCAGTGTCTGTGTCCAGTGTAGCCACAGTCCAGGATATCTTTTGTGTAGTTGGACAGGTCAGATGCATCTTCAATCTAAAATTTTACCTTTAATAAATAGTAACAAGCATGGTTCACAGCTTAATTTTAAAGCAAAACCAATTTGTCAGTGGCTTTATAACATGATAACACCAAACTAATTTACTTATGGACAATAATTAATAGAGAACTTGTATAATGAAATTAAGTCAACCAGACCTACCATTTTGATTAGTGGTGATATCTCGGTGTCATATACACCATCCCTTTTGATGTTACCAGTAACAAGGTATTCGTAACACCATCCTCCTTGCTCAATGCTCACAGCGAATATTTCACCTGCAACTCTGGAGATATATACTGTTTTATATATGGACAACAGTTCTTGGCTATATATATATACCCTCGTGGTATTCCAAACTTTGCTTTTATCTGCAATGATTTAGAAGGAATTGTGTGAATATAAAGTAAACCCAAAATCCAATGGCAAGACATACTTGAACAGCTCATTATCCAGATCATTGAGGGAGTACTTCGGTGTTTTTCCTTTCTTCGCATCACCTTCACAGAGACGATTTTCTATGCCAGCAACCATGGCTAAATCCAGAAAAAAAAGAATAAATATCATTAGGCTAGAGAGAGGGGTATTGAAAAACAGCACAGCTGTGATATTTCAGATACATTTTACATTATTTTTAGAATAATGAAATCGTATATATACACTCACCGGCCACTTTATTCGGTACCCCATGCTAGTAACGGGTTGGACCCCCTTTTGCCTTCAGAACTGCCTCAATTCTTCGTGGCATAGATTCAACAAGGTGCTGGAAGCATTCCTCAGGGAGTTTGGTCCATATTGACATGATGGCATCACACAGTTGCCGCAGATTTGTCGGCTGCACATCCATGATGCGAATCTCCCGTTCCATCACATCCCAAAGATGCTCTATTGGGTTGAGATCTGGTGACTGTGGAGGCCATTTTAGTACAGTGAACTCATTGTCATGTTCAAGAAACCAATTTGAAATGATTAGAGCTTTGTGACATGGTGGAAGTAGCCATCAGAGGATGGGTACATGGTGGCCATAAAGGGATGGACATGGTCAGAAACAATGCTCAGGTAGGCCGTGGCATTTAAACGATGCCCAATTGGCACTAAGGGGCCTAAAGTGTGCCAGGAAAACATCCCCCACACCATTACACCACCACCACCAGCCTGCACAGTGGTAACAAGGCATGATGGTTCCATGTTCTCATTCTGTTTACGCCAAATTCTGACTCTAACATCTGAATGTCTCAACAGAAATCGAGACTCATCAGACCAGGCAACATTTTTCCAGTCTTCAACTGTTCAATTTTGGTGAGCTCTTGCAAATTGTAGCCTCTTTTTCCTATTTGTAGTGGAGATGAGTGGTACCCGGTGGAGTCTTCTGCTGTTGTAGCCCATCCGCCTCAAGGTTGTGCGTGTTGTGGCTTCACAAATGCTTTGCTGCATACCTCGGTTGTAACGAGTGGTTATTTCAGTCACTGTTGCCCTTCTATCAGCTCGAACCAGTCTGGCCATTCTCCTCTGACCTCTGGCATCAACAAGGCATTTCCGCCCACAGAACTGCCGCTCACTGGATGTTTTTTCTTTTTCGGACCATTCTCTGTAAACCCTAGAGATGGTTGTGCGTGAAAATCCCAGTAGATTAGCAGTTTCTGAAATACTCAGACCAGCCCTTCTGGCACCAACAATCATGCCACGTTCAAAGTCACTCAAATCAACTTTCTTCCCCATACTGATGCTCGGTTTGAACTGCAGGAGATTGTCTTGACCATGTCTACATGCCTAAATGCACTGAGTTGCCGCCATGTGATTGGCTGCTTAGAAATTAAGTGTTAACGAGCAGTTGGACAGGTGTACCTAATAAAGTGGCCGGTGAGTGTATATATATATATATATAAAATTAACATGTCAACTAAATGCATGAGATTAGACTAAAAACACTCAAAACTAAATCTCTGAGAGCGTCTCAATCAGATCTAGTCTGTTAAGGACGTAAACCCGGTACCGGGTTTGAATTGACCTATGGCTAAGCCACGCCCCCTCCACTCATTCGGGGACAGGCGCTATGGCAGCTGTCACAGTAGGAGACATTTCACAGGAGGCAATTGATGATTTTTGGCGACAGAAAGATTACATATCATCTCGAAGTCACCTAAATGGCCTTAACTATGCATTGGAGGGTTATATTAATCATTTTATTGTTGAGAAGGTCGATGAAAAGCTTCAGCTCCAGGCAAAAATAAACGTGATAAACCGCATATCGTTGCCATCACCGTTTGGTGCTACAGTTTTTACATGAATCATTCAGCACAACATTGCTAACATTTGTTATCTCGGTTATTTACAGATACGTTAATGAAGCTAAGTGACATGATGTACAACGCAGCTAGAAGCTAACGTCAACGTTTTCTAATGTTAGGGTAACGTTAAGTTAGAGATGTTAAAGATAACGTTCAAATACGTTGTTGACTTAACTTAGAACAGATGTAGACATCCTTGTTTAATTTATCCACGTTTAGTTGGTGTTGTGGTCTACCGCATAACTTAATCGCATAACTTTATCCAGAGCAGACACTTATCTCGGTTGAGATGTGGCTTGGGAAAAGGTAAAAAATACACACCGTCGCCCTGCCTCTCGGGATACCTAGTGTCAGAGTTGCATGTACCCCATACACACCGTTTGACCATTTTAAACTTAAAATGACAAGAAAAAACATATAAAAACGAATGAAAACTGACTAACTGCAATGCATTTCAATGGACGTGGAAGCAGAGAATGTCCGAGTGTATTGGGATTGGCTCATCGCGTTTGGGGGCGTGGCTTAGCCATAGGTCAATTGCGTTATTACGATCGTCCTTTAATATTTAAAGGTCCTGATGACACATTAACAGTCATATGTGATATCATTACAAAGCTAAGACCCTCTACTTTTCACACAAAACCATAATTTTTTAATTCATTTTACATATTGCATCATATTTAAATGTTTAAATTCCTCCACCACTTCACACATTTGCATTAAGCTTTGTATCGTTAGAAACCAAGTCATATTTTTGAATGGTCGTGCATTATTCCCTCATTTTCCCCTGAGACGGGAGAAATACGGATTTCAGAGTTGCAGTTCCTTGCTTACAATGATGTAAAAAATGTAATTTTGAGTCATTGTAACCAGGAAGTCCCATATCTCTGTATAGGGGTTGAGACTACACACTCGTTCCTCATTTTTACAGGGGGTGGGACTCTCTTACGCTACAGACCTATTACAGATCAGTGGGTGGGACTTCACTTGCAGTAACTAAAAGCAATATCCGCCATCTTGTTTGGACGCTAAGCTAACAGGCGCTGTGGAGCCAGATGTGAAGTTAAGACAATGGCGGAAGGTACTCAATATTGTAGCGTTTATACGCCCGTATAAATATGACTAATTATTATTCATAACGGATTATGATCAATAATTAATAATTTAATTATTTTCAGAATTTACTGTAGCAGAATCAATAGTATGTAGCCTATGACTAACACATAAAACTAATATCTAACACAAACACACGCATTCATACAAGTTGCAGAAAGAAAGAGAGTGAGGAAGAGAGAGTTTTAGGAGTCAGATGGTGAGATCTCAAGATTCTATGCACTTATAAGACACAACCTGAACGAACCATCAATAATTAATTTCACCCTTTTATCGTTTCTTAAGGCTCGTACACACCGGGACGAATATCGGCGCGCGTTATTCGGCAGCGTTTTTTAACGCGTTTTTTGTGTTCACACCCAAGCGATTTTCGATGACGATGAGCCGAGTGAACATGCAAATTCATTCCCTGACATTAGATGGCGCCCATTTACTCTGCAATACCACTCCATAACATTCTCTTTTATTAAGATTTAGATGTAGTCGCTGTCGCGTTTGTCATATAGTTCTTTATGTTCCGACACCAACGAGACCAGCAGCTCTACATTCATCTTGACTTGCATCTTCCTCGTCTTATTTCTTCCCGGCAGTGTAGACGCTACTTGGCGTATATCTTCTTCGCCGTTACGTATGTGTGCTCGGCAAGACCGTTTTGTGTTTGAGTGCCCCCACGTTGTGTTTTACTGTAACTTCAGAAGCTCCAGACACGTGAGCAAAAGCGCCAATCTCATTGGTCGGATAGTTTTTGACGCGGCGCGTCAAACTAAAAAAACGAACCCGAAGCGTTTTAAAAAAAATGACGCTTTTACGCGTGCCGTTTTTCGTGTCGGTGTGCACACTCACATTGGCACCCTTTGTTTAGTCACGGGGCGTTAAACGTCGGCGAATATCGCGCGCGAAATTCGTCTCGGTTTGAACAGGCCTTTAGGCGGGTAATTCAATTTTATATCAATGCACCAGTTCAATTAAGAGTCTGGAGGGTACTTGCTTGTCCTTGCTTTGGGGATTCCCTTTTGTCGGTGTAAAGGGGGTTCCCCGGGTCCGTGGTTTGTCTCCTCGTGCCTGCTTGATCTTGAGCAGCCAATCACGTGGTGTGTTGGCGGATGGATGAAAGTCTTTGAAGTTGGAAGCGCGTTGCAGTCGAAACGTTTTAAAACGAAACTTTGCAGCAAAACTTAACTTAGAACCGAGACTTTTAACGGAAAAGAAAACAAAGGAAAAGAAAGAAAATTGAGACGAGAGTAGATGATGGCTTGAATGAGCTGTTGAACCCGTTCTTCTGATCTTAATTTGGGTCATTTGTCTCTGCGTCTACATGGCTACCATAACCATCGTCGGCTCCACCCGGCTTGTTGTTCTGCCGAGACCTTTTCCGAGGGAGAGACCGATGGAGAGAGAGAGCACAAGAGCACCAGAGAACCAGAGAGAGTCACGAGCGCGTCACATGATGGAGGAAGAAGCAGCCAGCAAGAGAGCAGCGAGCAAGAGAGCTTCACCAGAGATTCACAAGAGCGTCACCAGAGAGAGAAACTTTGCGCGTCTCTTTAAAGACATTTCGGATCACACCTCCTCTGGCGTGAATACACCAATCAGCTGGGAGGAAAGTGTGGGCAAAAGTGTTCCTTTGTTCCCTCGAGACCGACTTTGCATGTTTTAATGGCAGTGACGTACAAATGCGTTAAATTTTACTACAGAGATGATCAAAACATGGTAACATACATTTTACGGTTCGTACACATACATATATGATTTAGTCAGATCAAGAGGATTCTAAAGATATGAAGAACGACATAAACATTATAAGGAAAACACAGTTACATAAAAAATGCATAGGCACCTCTGTTTCTTCTAGAACTACCATATCACATCTAATCTACCCCAATGGGACATGGGCAAACATAAAAACATATCGAATATATCATAGTACCAGTCTTTCAATGAGGATATTGGAGAATTGAAGGAAAGTCCTTATGTGTGTGTGTGTGGGTATCCTTATGGTCAGCATCTGTCGCATCCGTGGTGTGTACCACGTGAGGGTTTAGTTCGCAAATGGTTGTCTTCAAGACAAAGGGTAGTTTTGTATGTACATCCACTTATCAGCCTAAGGAAACATAATAATTGATGAGGGGGGGAAAAGTTAGCTCGAGACCCTGAATGGAGCAGTCTTATTCTTTGTGACTGAACACAAATTACAAGCAGGGTAAGGGTTCGAGAACAACGGGTACCTGTTTCTTTATTGCGCAATGCGTCATAAACGAAGTTAATCAATGACCTGCTGGCAGACATTGGTGCACCATATCACATGATTCAAGGTTTTGTGAATTAAACATATATATGTTCATGTTTGTTCAGTAGTGAAAGGAAAACAATCAGGATTCGGTCAGTTGCTACTAGGGTTGGGTATCGTTTGAATTTGAACGATTCCGATTCCGATTCCTTGTTTCGATTCCGGTTCCTAACGATTCTCGATTCCGATTCTTTTAAGAGGCAGGGTAAAAAAACTTTAGCTAACCTTGCTAACCAACGGTCTTTCTGAAGGAAATACCTATGACCTTCTCCACCATCAATTTTAATTCTATGAACTTTTTACTTATTAACTTTACTATGAATTTCTCACAGGGCTGTTTTCAACTACAATATAAATATCAAATCTATGAACTGGAATATAAATATTATGAATATATTTTCACAGGGGTACACTTTCCTCAAGAGCTTTATTTTTGAAAACACATTTACACATGAGTGTATGATGCTGCATGTACATGTTACCGTGCTCCCACTGATGGGCTAACCTGGTGCAGAATAGCAAATAAACAATAAGAAACAAACAACTTGTAAAAACAAAGTCCAGATTAGCAGCAGGTACAGTATAAAATCAAAAACAGTTCTTGTTTAGAAAAATTATCATATCTGCCTTCTCAGGCAGGATGCGTGAACGTTCTGAACAGATAGTATCTCCTGCTGTGGAGAAAACACGTTCGCTGGGTGTAGAAGAAGCTTGAACGCATAAATACGAGAAAGCGAGATTTGACAGCAAAGGATAAGTATTTTGTTGGTTCCACCATCATGCAGCAGGGTCCTCAGACATAAGGACCGGTGGAACTTCCTGGTATATCTGCAGCTCTCTCTCCACTCGTTTCTTGATGGACGTGGAGCTCTGCTGTGACACTATGTTCTGTGCCTCTTCCTCAGCGAACAACTCCTCCAGTGGAGTCTTCCTGGGCAGTTTGGAGGGAGGCTGTTGCTAAAAAACAAAACAAAAGGTTCATCAGTATTATCACTAAAAAGAGGGAAAACCTCCATTAAAAGCATGATCATTATTTAAATTGAAAACCTATATAATATCAGCTATATCGTACACTTACACTCTCCTGCTCATCCTCATTCTCAGACTGCATGGTGTCCCCATCAGCTCCACCGTCTTCCTCTGTTGACTACAAAGAACTTAATTAGCATTTAGATCTTAGATTTTAATAGCTGAAAAGGACAGTTGTGCATTTCACCTGTTCAATCAGATTTCTCTGGATCTGGTCCCAGATGGTGTCATCATCCAATTTATGTTTAAAGCGTGGATCCAACGCAGTGGCCACTTGGAGAAAGTTCCTGATCTCATCATTCTGCAAAACACATGTTCTTTAAATGTTTCAACAAGCCACAGGATATTTCTATTCTAGAACAATTTCTTTCCAGGTGCCCTGCCTCAGTCAATTACCTGGTAGCGCTTGGATAGGTTTGCCCAAACCTGTTTTTTAAGGTTTGACACAAAGACTGTGTCTCTCTCTTTTACAGCCAAGTGTGCCTCAAGCTTTTTGAGGATAGGCAGAATCTGTCCGCATGTGGGACTCTTTTCGGAGGACACGCAGAGTGTTGAGGTGTAGAACACCTTCATCAAGTTGAGGAAGTCTTCAGCTTTCCTAAAATCCTCCTCAGTTAGCCGAGCAAGTCTGTAAAATAATTAAGAACACATAGTTTGGAGATAGAAATATAATCTTTTTTTCTTAACAAAACACCTAACATATGCATTCCCTACATTAGCACATTCACTCTAATACTCTTCTTTTAATTCGTATTTTTTGTGTACTGGTATTTTTTGTCTAAACTTGTCTTAGACAGAATTTGTATTTTGTGTGTACTGGTATTTTCTGTCTAAACTTGTCTATCTATCTCTACCTGTCCCTATCCATATTTTTTCTCAGCCGTTGATCCAAGCTGGCTGCTTGAATTGCAGGGTACTGCGCTGTGAATCTCTCCAGCATTAGATACAGAGAGTTCCATCGTGTTCTCACATCAAGTATGAGTGAGTGTCGGGGCAACTCTGACAAAAACAAGAACATCAATTTTAAGTCATATAACAGATGCTTTTCATCCTAGGAGACAAACGATACTTTTGTAAAATTGGATTCTGCAGAGCTGATAAATAATAATAAGATAGATCAGACATATAAAGTCATCATTACGTGTCAATGCAAAACAGTTAAATAAAGTGAACTTTGTGTGTCTTACGTAGAAGTTGTTGCTTCTCTTGGAGAACCACCTTGGCCATTGAGCACCTCTTCATCCACACAACAATGGTTCGGACCTTGGCCACCCACTGACTCACTGAATTTAGGGAGTATAGACTTTGTGCTGCTAAATTAAGTGTGTGGGCGAAACAGCACAGTTTCACAAATCGCATGTGCTTAATAGCCACATCCATGTTGGCAGCATTATCTACAGTGACTGCTACAATTTTATCAGATATGCCAAACTCTGACAAAACATCACTAATTTCCTCTGCAACAACACAACCGGTCTGTGCTTTGTACACAGCCTTTGTTTTTAGCACTTTTTGCTGCATTTTGCCCTCTGCTATGTAGTGTGCTGTGATGGTGAGGTAGTGGTCCTGTGTGATGCTACTCCAGCCATCACATGTGAGTGCAACAGCGCTGACTTCACTGAGTTCTGTAATAACATTAGACTTCTCAACCTTGTACCACGATGGGATTAATGTGTTTGACAGGTAATCCCTGGAAGGTGGTGTGTATTTGGGGTTTAGAGTTTTCACCATGTCCCTGCACACATAAACAAACATGTAATGTTGCTGTTACTGTTTAGGGGAGAGTTTCCCGATAGTTGCTAACTAAGTTAGCAATTTTGTTGGCTGCAATGCAATTTCCCATTGCCTAGCAACTATGCTTTTGGGAAACGCACCGTAGCTTATTATCAATTAGCTTAGCTCTATCGTTATGGCTTAACTAACCTAAATGTTGGTGATTCCACCTCTGAAAAGGGATGCAGCCTTTTCACGATGTGTGCAGTGACCTTTCTGTGGCACTCTTCTTTTTGTTGCACCGACATCTTCCCCCTTGCCGCTATGGTGAACGGAGTAACGGGCTCAGCACATCGCGGAGTCGTGGAGTCATCATGGCTAACGTTCGCGATCTCAGGTCGTAAATTGTCTATGAAAAAATACGTGGGCTAATTTGTTAGCTGCCTCAATGTTGGCACAAGATATATTATTTATTGTATATGTATTGTTTTACTTTTCGGACTGCACTGCAGTCACTGCGGTGCCAGGCTGGGGGTCAGAGCCAGAGGAAGAGGCAGCGGAGGACGGTCGGCGCAGCGCGTCAAAGACGGGGCACACATTTATTTGTACTCCATGGAATCGGAGGTGCTTTATCATGTTCGACGTGCACCCTCCGATGCACGAAACATTCTTTTCACAAATGTTACATTTTGCCCAGATTTCGTTATTTTTAGAAAAGTGAAGCCACACTTTGGACCGCCGACGCAAGCTATTCATGTTCGACTCGTGCGGTTATGCCAACACTTCCGGTGGACGCTTCTTCGTTGGTGTTCAGCGGTTTCTTCTTCCGGTCGGCAGACTGTGAATATCGAAACTAGGAATCGAAATTTCAACTTTTGAACGATTCCCGGAAAATCGAAAAGTTAGTCCCGGTTCCAATCGATACTCGATACCCAATCCTAGTCGCTACAGTGATTATGTATGAAAGCTTCAATTGTGTTTGGTTCATTCTCGTAGTCGCTACAATATGATATGGAAGAAGAGGATTTAGAAAGGCTGATGCTCGACCCAGATGTTCGTGGCAACTTTTACCATATGGATAGCGGCGCTGGCGCACGTATATGGATACCTCATAGGCGGTGTTCTGGATTAGTCGGAGTGGCTTGTGGAGCTGTGCATTGTGGGAGTTGTTGTCTTTCATACAAATGCACCCTAAAGTTACTTTCTGTCTTTCCTCGGTCAAGAAGGCACCAAATTCGTAATTTATGTTACATTTCGACTAAATATATGACCCACTTTCAATAAAGATTAATGTTTCCACAGGTGAAATGCCCCTTTAAGATAGTAACCTACGCAACATAGTTTTACCTCAATTTCAGAGTTTTCTGAGTTTTGCATGCTGTCACACTGGTCAACATGCAAAGCCAGTGTCTGAAGTGACATCACAGTCTTGCATTTTGTACAAGTTGCCTTTGGCATTCGGGCAAATTCAGGTGCATCTGGTGGCAGTGGTGTCATGTCAAGCTCATCCTGCAACGGCACGACGTACAGCAAGTTCTTCCCCCCACTAGAAGCACTTTTGATCACTGATCCTGTATACCCCTCTGCCTCCAATGGTAGTACAGATATTCTTCTCCTTCCATTCCCACCTATACATAGTTCCCACTAGGGCTGTCACTTTTGAGAAAAATCTAATTCGAACGGATATCAAATATCAAGCAATGTATTCGAATATATTCGAATATCTACAAGCCCAGATGTTTGCGCGTCTTTACATGGACCCTTATAATCGGATTGACGGCTCAATCGGACTAAAAAACCTTCATGTAAACACCTTAATCGATCCGATGGTTTACTCTTTTTGTAATCCGATCGAGAGAACATGTAAACACTTGATCGGATTGAAAACCGCAATTAAAAGGACTGCGCATGTGCAATGACGTATTACGCACGGAGCGAGCTGTTCTTCCTGTTGAATAAAGTGTCATATAAATGAGTGTTCCGTTATTAAAAAATTCTCATTTCACTCAGCGTCTGTGAAGTGAAGCAGGACAACGTCCCACCAGTCCTTGTTTCAGATTCTCATCCACAGATGACTGGTTTTGGGCGCAGGGTTTTACTGCGTGATCAATAAGCAGCAGCGGCACAACGGTTCATGCTCATCGTCTCCAAATCATGACCAGAGACGGATAAATATTAAGTCTGCTGTTTAAAACAAATAAAGAACAAATAGAGGAGAATAGTTATGCGCGAACAGCGGCATATACGTGCAGTGTGCGCATGTTAAAAAATCAATTCCGATTTGAATCTTGTGACATATAACGCGCACATTACTTTATGTATCGTTTATGTAAACACCGTGTTCGGATTCATCAATCGAATTGTCCATTTCCAGACACTACTTTTTAGATGAGTTGGGGTAGAAATTGTCCGCTCAGGCTGGCCGTTCTGTGCGTTATCTTCCATTTTCAAAACAGGGTGGCTATTGGCTATTATTCGCTTGATTTGGTCATGAGCTTACGCTACAATACGTTTAGAGCGCCCGCTACTGGATGAGATGGCAAACAATAAAATAAAAAACAAACGGTCTAATCATAGACTGTAAAAAATGCGCTAAACATGGCACTTTAAAAACCGGTTAGTTTATATATAGTTCGATTACGGATATTTCACGTCATGTTCGAATGCATATTTGAATATCGAATAAAAAATGACAGCCCTAGTTCCCACAGGCCAATTAATGTCACGTGACCTCCCCGGAGACGCCATCTTTGAGGGCATAAGCTGCTGTGTTTACAAAGTTTTACAAGCAAATTTAGAATATTTCTTCCTTTTTATAATGTTACGAAAATCATGAAGAGACAAAGTGACAGAGATTATAAAGAGTTTCTATTAACACAAGACACAGAGAGGTACAATGCGACAATTTCAGTCATAAATGGTGTGGATCCGTATGCACTAACAAAGGAAGCACTGAGCACTGATTATGCAGCTTTGCCTCATACAGTATTATCACCATGTAACGTTACCATTATCTAGTATTTTTTACACGTGAGCAATTCCGAGCCTGGAAATCACTGGAGGCGTACAATCAGTTTGTCGAGGGTTGGGTTGGTGACGTTTGCTCAAGTGCAATCAATGGAAAAGTAACGCTAGCCATAGCCTGCACAACTTAATTCCTGTTCCCCTTAAAACAGTCATCGGTGCTTTCTGTAATATGCATGTACTTATTTGTACAGTGTAGAATAGGGTTGGAACGGTACATGTATTGTACGGTTTGGTATAAAAATAAATAAAACTCGCGTGCAAATTAATTAATGTAATGCGGAACTACTTTATACGCGGGATCTTTAGGGACATAATCTGAGATTGCAATGCTGGAATGTGTGTGTGTGTGTGTGTGAGTGAGAGAGGCGCGGGCGCGACGAACAGTGGAAACAATGTTGTTTTTAATACCTCGTCATTATTTTCATACAGGACATCATTCAAACTGCAAAGTGTTAACTTGTTTATCCTCGCCAGCCATGACCTCCGTCGTTGTTCTGACAAAAGAAGTCTTCTCACATTCATGAAGTCTAAAGACGGGTATACTGTAATATCCAAATTTAACTGAACCTCCGGCACGATTTGAACATCCATTGACCCAGCAGGAGATGACCATTTTCACTTTTTATCACGAAATTAACTCGTTTCAGCTTCTTCTTCTAATATTCTGCCCACAACATGCCCACAGAAATGGCGCCGGGTCGGCAAATGCCCGTATGTTGTGACGTCATGTGGGAACTATGTATATGCAAGTAATACAACAACTGAAAAAGAGAATAACTCTAAGGTATAATTCATTAATGTTTTCTGTACTGAATGGACTAATTTATATTACTGAATTGTAACACCAAATGATGATAAAAGCAGACCTGCAGCTTTGAAAAGAAGCCACCTGTCTTCCATATGGCATAGCAGACGTATGATTTGGGAAAGCTGTTAATAATTGGCCTATGCTGTCTATTTATCAACTGAATAATTTTAAAGAAATGGATTTTTAAATGCAGTTGTCGGGACCTTACTTGTCCTGTGGCCAATTTTCCGGCCACTTTTCCAAGTCATGGTGAGTACTGGAACATATTGAGTCTTCAGCCACCCAAATACCAGATACAGTGATTTTATTATTTAACCTATACCTCCCAAAGAAATATGTTTTTATGTATGTCTCCTAGCTCATATATTTATTTTTTATTTTTATTTTATCTATTTATTATTACAGGGACAGTGCATATTAATTAACATTGTTGCCAATATGCCAGAATTAGCCAGAAGGCTATTTTTCATCTGCAGTCCCCGGACAGATGTTAAAAGTCACCCTAAAAGAGAATAAAAATGACATATAATATATATATTTTTTTTTTAAATTGTACAATACATTTAGTAAGAGATCCTATTATGTTAAAAAACCACTTAGCTTTATTGGTTAACATCACATTAAACTGTCAGGTGGTTGGTTTTGACATTGGCTGTCATGAAACCATTATAACTTTTTAATGACAAATTCAATTTGTACCACTGTAGTTGAGGTCACGAAAAATATTCATGACACAGTTATAATGGCCTCATGACAGCCAATGTCAAAACCAACTACCTGACAGTTTAATGTGATGTTAACCAATAAAGCTAAGTTGTTTCTTAAGTTTGATAATTAGTCTGCTATGTCATGTTTATGACAGGTTGTGTTGTCTCAGTAATGTCAAGTTGTCATGGCAAATACACTGACAGGTTATGATGTATTGGTTTATGTCAAGGTGTCATAACAAAGACATCTCAAACAATGTCATATTTGCATTAAAAATGTCATAATTGAGCGAATGACACTTAATGACAGTTGTCATAAACATGCATAAAAGCTCCTTCATATTCATAACGTGTCATGTCATGGTTATGAAGGTTTTATGTTAGTCTTATGCACACCCCTTCAAGTAAAGTGTTACCGTACTTTGTGCTGCGAGACGAAGTGTATCAACTTGTCAGACGCCATTCTGGATTTTATCGTTCGCTTGTACGGTGGCTCTGAATTGTCAAAAAACCTCTCAAAATGCTGGCTGTGGATGCGAAAAACGCAAAAAATAGAACCCGATCCGAATTTTTTTATGACGGACGAAAGTTTTGGAGGCGGTGTGCAAGCGTGATTGACATAACGTGAGGTCGATTTTTTTTTTTACGTGGAAAACTTCGGATGCGAATAGACCTTTTACGCACTTCCGCATTTTTCGACCGGAAATACGTCAATGAAGTGTATTAGAACTTCCTGTTATCGTAGCGGCAGATACGAAAAATGGCAGAGTCGAAGAGTCGCAGTTTCTGTTGTGTTCCAGGCTGTTCGTCTTCCACCCAAAAACAGCCCTACCTTTCGTTTCATTCTTTTCCCGTGGATCCAAACCTTAAACCTAAATGGATACAGGTGATCCGAAGAGAGGAAGGGAACAGTTTTGATGTAAAAAGAGGTAGCACCTATGTCTGCAGCCGGCACTTTGCTCCCGATGATTACGTCGTTCGTCGCCTGAAGAGTGGTGTTGTCCCGAGCCTATTTCCTTGGAACAATTTTACTGCTCCTTTGAGAAGGGAGTCAGTATATGACAGAACCACCAAACGTCAGTCTAGTATCCAGCTATGCTGTGAAGATAGCACCATGGTGGCTAAGGCAGTAAGGATGGATCACGACTACGTGACACACCCACCTGCAGGTAAGATTGTTCATAATGTGTTTAGTAAATTAACGCTAGTCAACTATGTTTACCGTTAATGGTTAAATACATTTCTAACTGAACAACTTAACCCTTGTGCATCAATTAAAAAAAAAGTTACACAGGTAACGTACATAGAGGACAAAAATGTATGTGTCAAAAAACTGTCATCCATTTTTTTAACTTGGGAGCACAGACTTAAGATTGGTCTTATTTTAAAGACCCTTGGCAGATTATTGCTTAAAATGAATTTGAAATTAATAAGAAAATCCCAAAAAAGTGTTATAGGTTTAAGTTTATGAACATTATTTTATATAAAATGTATATTTTAGGAAACAAGTTGAAATCTAAAACGTCTAGAAAATAAAAGCCATAAATCTAAATAAGTTGTGTTCCAAATTTGAGGTTGATATCTTTGATAGCAGTAATTATTTTGTTTGGGCGCAGTAACAGATTTTCCCCATTGGATGTCAGCAAAACTCCACTGGTGCACACAGTGATTGGATTTGTTATTTGCAGTTGAGTTTTTCTCTCAACATTACTAACACACACATATTTTATTTAACTTAGGTTTGCCTACATCTGTAACAGTCTCATGCTATCTAGCTGTAGGGGGCTCTGAATGACAATTCTTTCTGCAGTGATATAATTTAAGAGTTGACATGATTACTGTTCTGTGTTGTGTTGAAAGGTAGCATAAATATGTTAAGACTGGTTTTTAATTTATTTATCTTTACAGGTGCTTTGGATGAGGCTCTGGATTACATCCATGACTTAGAAGCCATGTTACATAAAACTGACCTACCACCCCCTACTCTCTTCAGCCGATACTGTTCATCAGACGACCAAATTCGCTTCTACACTAAATTTCCATCCGAGAGTGTTTTTAGAATTTTTTGGGAGTCGATTGCACCATCTGCCCTTAGACTGGTGTACTGGACCAAAGCAAAGAGGGCAGGTAAGGAAGGCTGCCAAGATCCCAGCCCACCACGCATCATGCCTTTAATAGATGAGTTCTTGATGTACTCCATGCGGGTTGCTGTTGGCATGAAGGAGCAGCTCATTGCTAACATGTTCAATGTGAGCATTGCCAGGGTCAGCAGGGTTACAATCACCTGGGCCAATTTTCTTTTTATGATGCTGAGCTCACTTCCCACCTGGATAAGCAGGGAAAAGGTTAAGTCTATTATCCCCCTTAAATTCCAGAGGTACTGTCCTAACGTCAGAGTGATACTGGACTGCACAGAAATTGCCCTGGAGACAGCCTCATCCCTGACCTTACAGTCAGAAACATTTTCGAGCTACAAAAACAGGACGACATTGAAAGGCCTGATTGGAGTTGCTCCCAATGGTTTGGTGACATTCGTCTCACCCCTGTACACTGGGTGCATCTCAGATAAGGAGATCACCAGGATCAGTGGAGTCCTTCCCTTGCTGGAGCCAGGAGACGACATCATGGCGGACAAAGGGTTCCTCATTCAAGACCTCCTTGCTGACGTTGGAGCTAAGCTCATCATTCCACCTTTTAAGCGTTCAGCTCAATTCAGCAAAGAGGAAACGGAACAAACCCAAGCCATTGCCCGCCTCCGGGCAAAATGATGCATCCTTTAATTTTTTGGTATGTATGTGTAACATCAACTGATTAATAACTTATTCAATAAATAACAAACATTTACAATAAAAAAAAAACATTACAGTTCAACAGTAAGACAGAAGGCAAAACTGATTGGTAAAGACAAGATTACTGGAATTCAAGGTATGCATTCATGTATGTGCCATAATAATATACATCTAATTTCTCTTTCATTTCTGCTATGAATGAGTCGTCACGCCAAATTCTTTCCACAGTTAAATTTGATAAGGTATCGGTAACAAAGTCACACCATGTCAGTCCTGTGATTGCCAGTTGGCCCTGAACCTGCCAGTAGTATTTATGTGAACGCTTCAGACTGGCGTGGCCTTCCTGCACCTTGAGGTGAGCAACCTGAGATGGATCATTTTTTGTGCTGCTCTTCACCTCAACCAGGCCAAAAGGAGGCGACTCTGAAGGGTCATACACTCGACCGTCTGGACTGGCCCCGAGATGTGGTGCGTCAGGGTGAATGACGAATCCTGCTGGTAGCACATTAACTCGCATCAGTTCAGCATAGTTTGCCAGCACTTCAGGCTCCACCAGCAGACCACGCTTCATTGCAGCTGTTTGCTTTGTGGAGCCTCTGATCATCTGAATTGCTGCAGACTCCTGCTCTTCACGACACGCCTTACTACAAGCAGCATCCCAAAAACGACTGGCAGTCAGCCTTGGTCGCCGTAGCTGTGTCCACGCAGGACATTTGGACTGCTGCTGAGTTTCTTTTTCTATCTCGCTGGACAGCTGCGGTGAAACTTCAAGAGACTGGAGATGCATTAACTGATGTAATGTCGGCACGAAATGCAACCTGGGGAAAGTGTGCTGCATCAGAGGAAGGGACGGAAATTCTGGAGCCATGTGGTGTAGGATGAGGTCACTGGACTTCATGGGTGGACAGTGATAGGACATGGGGGATCCACGAGGGACAGACCCAAATTTAGATGGCGTCAGCTCCATCTCAGAAATCCCATCCAATACAACAGCCATGAGAGGCTGGGGCTGCACCTGGCTTAATTTGCTTCCAGATGCCATCATATATGGATCTGGCAGTGGTCCTAGACAAAAGAGCAAAGAGATGCACAAGATTATTGGTCACACAAAAGAAAAGTTAGACATGAGTGCTTAACTATATTTACATTTTATTTATTGTATCTGCGGTAACCATTATGATGTTAGTCATAACATAAAATTTTTTTAACTTACTCTCACAAAGCAACAATCAAACAGTTAACAAATTAATCACCTGTATATGCCTTGTATAATGTGGACCTCAGACCGCTCTGACCCACTGTTTTGGGCTTTTGCACCACCAGCTCACTAACAGGTTCAGGATGGATTCCCTTAAAAAAAGTAAAAGACAAAAAGCAGCTACAGTCTGTAGTAGGGCTGCACGATGTTGAAGAAAAATGAATATGCGATAACTCATTGAATAATGCGATATTCAATATGTGATACGATAATGCTTAAAGTGTTTAAAATAAACTTAAATTATCTTTAAAATTATATAACCTACATACGTGTTTCACATTCTTTTTGTGGCAAGAAAACTACTCGGTTACTATCGTAACCTCAGTTCCCTGAGAGAGGGAACGAGTATTGCGTAGCTATACGCAGTGGGGAAACTCCTTTTCCTCGATTTACTGAAACCTATATGTAAAACGCATTTGCAGCTGCACAGCTAGCACACTGAGCGTCTGGCACGCTCATAGGCTGTGCTGCCGCAACTGCACAACCAATGGCGCGGGCGACTCTGACATACAGCCAATGAGCTAGCTCAACGTCAGAGCCCGTCAAGGGGGTGTGGTTTAGCCTATAAAAGACCCCCGAATTCGCCATTATAGCAGGTTTATACGACTGAAGCGACAACTTCACCCGTTACTAAGTGCGGCCGGCTACGCAATACTCGTTCCCTCTCTCAGGGAACTGAGGTTACGATAGTAACCGAGTAGTTCCCTTTCGAACGGTCACTTCGTATTGCGTAGCTATACGCAGTGGGGACGCCCTGTAAAACGCCGCACCCTTAGTAACTGGTTGCACTGCAACTCAGGCCCCCTGAGCTAACAGAACAAGCCAGAACCCAATATAAGAATATATATATATAACAGACCAGACACTGTCAGGCCTGAATAATATATAAGAGTCAGTAACAACCAACAGAATATACTAACAAACCCCGACACTGTCAGGATTATTAGTACAATTCATAACCAGCCTAAGCGGGTTTTATATATGTATGTATGTGATTATGCACAGTAATTTTTTGTAGACAAGACCAGACAGCATCGAGTCTTAATCATACTGAAAGAACCTTCGCCTGCAGGGAAGGCACCTCCATATTATAGAACTTCATAAATGTGGAAGGCGAGGACCAGCCGGCCGCCTCACAAATATCTTGAATGGGAAACCCAGATGACCAAGCCCATGACGAGGCCATGCCTCTAGTCGAATGGGCCCTGACACCTATAGGGCAAACCTGACCCACTGAAGTATAAGCCATAGAAATGGCATCCACTATCCATCTAGACAGTCTTTGTTTGGTAACTGGAACACCCTTAGATCGGCCACCAAAGCAGACAAACAGCTGTTCTGACTGTCTAAAAGACGCAGAACGCTCCAGATAGACTCTCAGCGCCCTGACAGGGCAGAGAAGATTAACCTCCCCATCCTCGGCAGAAGGGGGAAGGGCTAATAGCGTGATAACTTGCGCTCTAAACGGCGTTGAGAGCACCTTGGGTACGTAACCATGCCTGGGTTTGAGAATGACTCTGGAGTCATCCGCTCCAAACTCCAAACATGCCGGACTCACAGAAAGGGCCTGCAGATCTCCCACTCGCTTGATAGATGCCAATGCCAACAGGAGAGCAGTCTTGAGCGAGAGTGGTTTTAGACCCACCGACCGGAGCGGTTCAAAAGGCGGCCCCTTCAGGGCCCTGAGGACCGTGGAGAGGTCCCAGGTAGGTACTGATGGGGGCCTGGAGGGGTTAATTCTCCTAGCGCCCTTCAGAAATCTTACTACCAGGTCATTTCTTCCCAGTGATTGACCAGCCACCAACGCATGATGCGCTGCGATGGCTGCCACATAAACTTTGAGCGTGGACGGGGTGCGGCCCGCGTCCAGTAGCTCCTGCAGGAAGGAGAGTACCACCGATACCTCACATGACTCTGGGTCAACTCGATTTTTCGAGCACCAGCTGGAAAAACCCGACCACTTCAAAGCATACAGACGCCTAGTAGACGGGGCCCTTGCTTCAGAGATAGTGCCTAAGACCTTGTCAGGAAGGCCCCCGGGTACCCGTTTAGGGGCCACACATGGAGGGCCCATAAATCGGGTCGGGGGTGCCATATCGTCCCTTTGGCCTGTGTGAGGAGGTCCCTCCTCATTGGAACGGGCCAGGGGACCGTGTCTGACAGCTGAACCAGCTCCGGAAACCATGGTCTGGATTTCCAGAGAGGAGCCACCAGAAGGACTGGGCATCCGCTCTCCCTGACCCGTTCGATGACTTGTGGGACCATCGAGATGGGGGGGAAAGCATAAAGGGGGCGGTTGGGCCAGGGATGGGCCAGCGCGTCCCTGTTCTTCGAGAAAAACACCCTGCAGTGGGTGTTGGCTCTCGAGGCGAAAAGGTCGATTTCGGCCTCGCCGAATCTCTCCCATATCAGACTGACCGTCTGAGGGTTCAGAGACCACTCGCTTAGGGGAGTGTTGCCCCGTGAGAGCATATCCGCGCCCAGATTTTGGACGCCCGGGATGTGCGCTGCTCTCAGGGAGCTCAGGTTGGCCTGTGCCCACAGGAGGAGGTCCCTCGCCATAGCATACAGGTTGCCCGACCTGATGCCACCCTGGCGATTTATGTAGGCCACCACTGACATGTTGTCCGTACGGACCAGGACATGGTGACCCCTGAGGTTTAACAGAAATGCTTTCAGGGCCAAACCAACTGCTTTCATTTCCAGACAGTTGATATGTAAGCTCTGCTCCGTGCTCGACCAGAGGCCGGAGGCAGGCTTGCCCTCGTGCAGCGCTCCCCAACCCAGGTTGGATGCGTCTGTAAAAACCACCTTCCTCCTGGAAACTACCCCCATGGTCACCCCCTTGTGGTACCAGTCCTGAGCCCGCCAGGGAATCAGTGCTCTTAAACACCCGTGATTCACCATAATGCGCAGGCTGCCTGACTGCCATGCATGGGTTGGCACACGGCGTTTCAGCCAGTGCTGCAGCGGGCGCATGCGCAGTAATCCCATGTGGAGTACTGATGATGCGGCTGCCATTAGACCAAGCAGTTTCTGAAACCTCTTCAGAGGCGCGTGCTCGCGCGCCCTGAATGCGGCTGCCAGTGTCTGCACAGAGAGCGCGCGCTCCTGAGTGAGCCGCGCTTTCATTGTCACCGAGTCTAAAACCGTTCCCAGAAAGACCACAGTCTGGCTGGGGTTCAGTTCGCTTTTGGCAACATTGATTGTGAGACCCAGGCATTTTAAATGGCCGAGAATCAAATCCCTGTGAACTATTAGTTCGTCTCTCGACTGCGCTAGCACCAGCCAGTCGTCGAGATAATTCAGCACACGCACACCCTGGCTTTTTAGCGGGGAAAGCGCTGCATCCATACATTTCGTGAATGTACGGGGTGCCAGACACAGACCGAACGGCAGAACGGTGTATTGATATGCCCTCCCCTCGAAGGCGAATCTCAAGAATGGCCTGTGACGAGGGTCGATCTGAATATGAAAGTATGCATCTTTCAGATCCATTGAAACAAACCAATCCCCCGGGCGAACTTGCGCGAGAATTTGTTTGAGTGTTAACATTCTGAACGGCCGTCTCATGAGAGCCCTGTTCAAACGTCTCAGATCTAGTATGGGTCTGAGCCCGCCGTCTTTCTTTGGAATTAGAAAATAGCGGCTGTAAAACCCCGAATACATTAGCGCGGGAGGGACTGACTCTATCGCTCCTTTTGCTAATAAATTCTGAACTTCGGTGCGAAGCACGTGACCCACGCCGCTTCTCACCGATGTCTCGATAACCGCCTGGAATTTCGGGGGCCTGCGAGCGAATTGGAGCGAGTAGCCTCGCTTTATAGTGTTTATGACCCAACTCGACACACAGGGGATGGCTTGCCAGGCCATCACCCGTGTGGCTAGGGCTTGACACACTGAATGGGGGGGACCGCCTAACATAGGGGGACCTGATACCCTTACACTGTGATTTGTGCACATACTGAGTGTTTGACTGATTATACCGGCTTTTGCCCGGGGGGATTTCAGTCTTACAACAGGGCGGGGGCCGCCTAGTGAAGGGGGACCGTGAACCCGTGTGATGTGATTGTGAAACATACTCTTTTTGTGCTTTATTTGGGTCGCCGTGAAAACGGCGTTTGTTTGCAAAGACGCGCTCACTGCTGCGGGCCTGTTTACAATAATAAAATCCCCAGCCGCCTGAACTGAACAGGGAGCTGTGGGAAGTTTTGCCAGCTTTTTCGAGGGTGGTCCGGCTAGCGCGAGACACGAGCCCTCTCTCTTTCCTCTCCGTGCTAGGACGACTTCGGAGGCACCTGGTCGGCCGCGGCGCTGGGTCGAGGGCCTTGACGCCTGGGGAGCGGGTAGCGCTTCGCGGGCCTTAGCTGGCGTTGGCTATCAGCCGCAGGGCGGGGCTGAGAGGCCTGTTTCACCGGCTTGGCTGGATGAGGCGAAGGCGGCGGCTTGGGCTTGCTGGTCGCGGAGCTCGACCGTTTCGGCAAGAAGTGTCGCATGGCCTGGGACGCTTTCTGTGCCTCTGTGTACCTCTCCGAGAATCCTTTCACCGCCGGGCCGAAGAGACCGGAGCTGGACACCGGGGCGTCGAGAAACCTCGTTCTGTCGGCGTCCTTGATCTCAGTGAGGTTAAGCCAAAGATGGCGCTCGAGCACGACCAAGCTCGCCATGTTTCTTCCGATGGCCTGTGCTGTAGCCTTAGTAGCACGCAGCGCTAAGTCTGTAGCACTCCTCAGGTCTCGAAAGGTCTCCGGGTCCGGGCCAGACTCGTCCATGGACCGGAGGAGTTTGGCCTGGTAGACCTGCAACACGGCCATCGTGTGCAGGGCCGATGCAGCCTGACCGGAGGCGGAGTACGCGCGTCCAGCGAGGGCTGAGGTGTTTCGGCAGGGTTTTTGGGATGAGCGGCTCTAGCTCGACAGCTAGCTGCAGTGCTCGGGCAAAGATGAGCTGCCACGGCCTCTTCGAGGGGCGGCAAAGACTCATAACCCTTTTCCGCTGCGCCATCCACGGAGGAGAGCGTCGCGGAAACTGCAGAACCCACACGTGCTGAGTAAGGAGCGCGCCAGGCCTTGGTTAGCTCCTCGTGGACCTCGGGGAAAAATGGCGCCGGTTTGTGACGCGGGGCCTGCTGGCGCCCCTCCAGAAACCATCCATCCAGTCGACTACGAGGCGGCTCCTCGGGCGAGGCCCACTCTAGCTCGAGGTCCGCGACGGCCTTCGTCAGGATCCGAAGCATTTCGGCGTCGGAGTTCGTCCTGGTCGCTAATCCACTGGCCACGGATTGAGAAGCGGTGACGGGGTCGAGAGAGCCCGGCCATTCGTCCTCAGAAGCGGCGATGGATATGCTGTCGTCGCGCTCGAGAGATCCGCCGAAGGAGACGAGGCCCGCCACGTGTGGGGGGGGGCGTTGGTCTCCTGTGAACAGGACCGGTGATGGCGTTTGAGTCGGAGAAAGTGAAGCACGCGGGGACGCGGCCGGCGTGCGTTCACAAATCTCCATACCCTCCGGTTGCCGTTGGCTGCGACGCTTCTTCTTCCTCGGAATGGAAAGCGTGGTTGAAGCGGCATCGCCGTCTCGAGAGAGAGCTAGCCGATTGCGCAGCACGGAGATAGGCATGCAGTCGCAGGCCGCACATCCGCCGGCAGAGAGTGCATTCTCCGCGTGGTCGACACCCAAGCAGGAAATGCAGCTCTCGTGTTGGTCTGCCTCGTGCAGACGGCCTCCGCACGTGGCGCAGGATGAACGAGGCATTCTGAAACAAATCACAATAATATAAAGGATATAGGATGTCGCCGGATAGCCACAGGTGAGACGGCGTCAGGAGACAATCGACGTGCAGGCGAAGTCTGCTGAAGAGAAGCTCGCTCAGGCTGAAAGGCTTGTTCGACGGCGAATTCACAGTAAAAAGCTCAGGGACATGTGTACTGTCGCTGAAGGAGTAAAATCTGCTATAATGGCGAATTCGGGGGTCTTTTATAGGCTAAACCACACCCCCTTGACGGGCTCTGACGTTGAGCTAGCTCATTGGCTGTATGTCAGAGTCGCCCGCGCCATTGGTTGTGCAGTTGCGGCAGCACAGCCTATGAGCGTGCCAGACGCTCAGTGTGCTAGCTGTGCAGCTGCAAATGCGTTTTACATATAGGTTTCAGTAAATCGAGGAAAAGGAGTTTCCCCACTGCGTATAGCTACGCAATACGAAGTGACCGTTCGAAAGGGAACTGTGGTTTGTTTATAAAGATAGCGCCTATTTAAAAATTTTATCTGACGTTTTCGGAGTTGTAAGATGCGCTCAGCGCTCGTCTACCCCGCCTGGAACAGCCGTCCCTCGGTCAGTGCTTCTGAAGTTTTGCCGCTGACTCGGATGTCTGTAGTCTAGTGGTTAAACATGAGATATAATTCGTCTTGTGTATATCTAACGGGCGATCTTTGGTCTCATTCATCTATAAATGGTTCCCTGGTAAATCGTTCATTTAAATTCCCTGGTAAATCGTTCAAATCGTGAAGTTTCATAACTTTATATTTAGGCTATTTTAACGTTGTATCCTGCTGTATGTTTGACTGAAGCTACTTCTGTTATACTGATCAATAAAACTGAAATTTAACAAAAAGAGTTAAATATTAAAGTCACTATTTAACTTATTTTTTATTGTGTATATTCTGTAATTGATATTTCTTATTCTATTGCTATTATTATAGTATTATTAATAAACTATGCTATTATCAATATTTTTATGATTGTATTATTGTACTTATGATATTATATAATTATACTAATCATTACTATTTTATTTGCTGTATACTATTTGTTTATTTTATTGACTAAACTATTTACTATTACTTCTCACTTTATGTCATATTTACTATTTGCATTGCACTGTAGTTGTACCATAACGTATTATTATAAAGGATCCATCAGTTATCTTTGTTATTGCTAAAATCTGGTCAATCACAGAAAATACTTTTTCCACAATAAGAAAACTTAAATTATATCTCAGTATGGGGGTCTTCACCATTCTTATCCAAGAATAAAAAGCCAGATACATGACAAGCCTGAGCTTAATTGACCATTCTTTATTAAAAAAAATATTTTACAAGTCTAACTATCGAGATTTTAAATAACTAGAGATGGAACTTTTTGTACACCACATACAAACCACTGAAATCGGTTGATAAATGTAAAAACAGTTTGTTTTTATCCAGAAAAAACGCAGCTCCCCCGTTTACTTACATTTGTTCACAGCGCAGTCTTGCCCTCCGCAAAATGGCGGACCCGTTGACGTATCGCAGCAACGTTCCAAAGCGGCCAATAGGGCGTCTATGTATTTATTATGTCTATGGTTCCGGAGGTCCCTTTGATCTAGGGATTAACCTTTGACCTATCGATCGATCAAGTTGACAGTTGTCTTTGATCCGGGTTTGACAGTTGTCTTTAATCCGGAGGTATTATAGAATAAAACATATGGGTTATGAAGGGGTGTCCAAAAATAAAACCATCTTACCATTTCAGAGAATTGGGTTTAAGTTGAAAAGAGTCCGGTTGACGATCTTTTGAAGAGTTGAAAAGAGTTCCTCCGAGTGATTCTCTCACCGACCTTTTGCATCTGACAGTCTCCGCGCTAAGTGTGTGTGTGTGTGAGTGTGGCTGCATGTGAGAGGGAGGGGGACATATGATACCCTCCCATTCCTGAAGCAGGGGCTATAAATTTGCGGGCTGTGTTCTACAGAAGCCATAAAGGGAAAACATGAGCTACGTGAGTATGGACGGTTTATTCACCCCTAAAACCCCCGAGACGGAGCTGAGCAGCAGGATGATGGGAAGTCTGACTATGGCTCCGAAAAAGCCCATGGGACGCATCGGTTTGACAAACTTTCTCCACAAAAATACGGAATGGACTAAAGCTGAATTTACGATGTGTAGTAACCTCGTATTCGGGTACAAATTTCATAAACCCTCACGATTTGTCATGCTCTACACCACCGACGGTGTGGACGAGTTTCAGCCTGGGGAAGACCCCTGTGTTGTATTTCCTGAAAAAGACTGGTCTCTATTTTACAAATTTGTATGGAAGGATCTGCACGACGTCGGCGAAGAGCCTTTGTACACCGCCGAGTGGGACGGGGTGACTCCGAACGTCCAGTACCGCTTGGTTGGTGACCATACTAAAAAGAAGCCGAATGATTCCGTCTACATATTCTGCTGTAAAGACAAGACAAAGCTCAACAGCACACGGTCAGGAGTCATCCTGCCTAACGAGCATCACGATCTGTACGAATTGCAATTTTTGTTCAATTGGTGCGATCTGGATTTGCTGAGTAGTGTTTTTTCAACCATTAACAAATTGTTCAAATGGTGTGACATGCACAACGGATACAACAAAATCAAAGTGCAGCTGTTCCACCCTGAGAGATGCGCACGGAGCAGTTCGTTTGCTATGCCGTCCACGCCCATTCACTACAGTCACCGCAAAGCTCAGCTTTCAGACCCTCCCAAGCGTCTTTACAAACCGTGGTTGAAAGGCTAGAACGACTCCGCCCCTCTTCTACATCCCCATAAATTCCGGCGACCAGACCCACCCGAGCAACATATATATATAAACCTTGGCTGAAGACAACGCTACAGAACCCGCTCATGTGTGCAGCTGCGGTATCTCTTTTGGCAGCATTCTCGACTACAACACGCTCGACCATATTCTGACCGACGACGCCGGACCATCGGGTCTCCACAAAGACTGGGCTAATGATTTGTGCACAGACTACGAACCTTACAACCTGACTTACGTGTCTGATGGATGTAACGACCCCGTTGCTAAACCCAGTTTCGACACTACAGACGGATGTTTCAGCGACGTTGGATTCAAAATCATAAAAGCTGCTATCGTGCTACTGCTGGAGCATCTCATTGGTGACAAGATCAAGAAGGAATGCAATGGGTGTGCCATCGACCATCCTAGCGAACTGCAACATTCGTGCCTGTTTGACCCGCCTAACTACTTCTTTGACACACACTTTGATGAACTGACAGCCAAGCTGTTTAAACCCCATTTTCACGCCATCATCACTATCATCCTCAACCGGTGCGGGTTAAAATCTCGACCCCACCGAATTCAAGGAACAGTCGGGGCTATTCTGCGTGAATTAAAAGATGAGCCATTCATCGTAGCTAAGCTGGAAGAAATCAGGGGGAGACTTTTGGACAAACCCTGTAAGGAAATAGTCCACGACGTCGTTGATCTCTGGGAATTACTCTCAATCGTCAATGACCAGTGATCAAACCTCCTCCGACATGGGTGTTGCGGGCAGTATAACGCACTTTATCGCATCCATGTTTAAAGATCATTACAAAGACCAGATCATCGGTCTTATGAACAAGATTATTGAGGACGCACCCAATTCCCCGTTTGAAATTCCACGTGATGATGAGGACACTACACGTGAGGCCAATCTCAAGAAAATGATGATAAATGTAAGAAGTCTGGGTCGTAACAATACATGGTACTCTATGACCTCCGCATGTCTTCACGATGACGAACCAGTATGCGATATGATAAAACAGGTTCTCGATTGGCTGTACGGTTCACAGCCTGACATCGGTGTCTTCGATACGTTGTGCATGTTCACGTTTGTAGTCGATGTATGTATCCATTTGGTCAAAAAGTCAAAGGGGTTAGACACTGATGATGAGGAGGAGATGGTCGAACGTCGTCAATTGATTAACAACGTCGACCAAATTATTGAACTGTTTACCAAATATGTCCAAGACAGAAACATGATTCGCGGTGCTTGGAGAACGTGTGGTTTCAGGTATGCTTTCAACCTTTTATATTTAATGCCTCATTTTGACCAAGTCCGCCTGGTGAGTTTCCTCTGTCTTGTGTTTTGATGCAGGTGTGTTTCCTATGCCTGTGTAAAGTTATGGTGGGTTGTTCGTCATGATTGTCGTTAATGGACGCTTGAATCGGAGGTCCAGTTCAACATGCTGCTGGGCTATGTAGCCTTAAAAGACTAACGTTCTTATGACGTCGCTGGTCTCGACTGCACCATTTAGCGCTAACTTGTGGTGTTTTGAGAACTGGTGAGAACTGGTGGGGATGCTTTCATTGCCCGGGATCCGATATTGGTTACCCAGAATGTAATGAGCTGGGTTTATTGTGGCTTTTGATGCTCCTCACTCTGTCACCACTGTTCATTATAGTTTTGATTGATGTTTTATTCTTTTTGTTTATGTACTTATTAGGTGGATCTTGTTTTGTTTGTTAATCTCTGATTCTTTCTTTTTGGGCTCAAGCGCGCTCTTCGTGGCCCCTGTACGATGTACACTAACACCTGGTCTGTATTTTCTGATTCTGTCCAGGATATGTTTATCCAACTGTTTCTCTAAGAGTACCCTGAATATAAGTGGTGCATGTGTAGTAGAGAACAATGCTGTGTCCGAAACTTTTTTCAGGGAAAATCTCATTAACTATCGACACTCTGTTGTCGGTCGGAATTAGACTCGCGTACGGCCGTTACTGGATGATTATAGTTTATAAATAAATAATAAGAGAGAGTCTTACTATGACCATCGAAGATTGCATGTCTGGTGCCTTTTCATCGAACGCCGAGGCAGCCGACCTGAGGTCGGAGCTTCGCTCCATAGAGGTCCTACTGGATACTGTTCTCCGGCGACAGTCTTTACTTCTCTCATGGGTGGATTCATTACATCCAGTTTCTAAACCCGATGCCGCGGATGATGCCGCTGGTGTCTCCGCCAGTGTCGCTACTGTGACTGATCCGTTGAACACCTGGACAATAGTCGGTGCGAAGGACGGCCGACGGGTTTCTCGTCCCTTCTTCTCTCCGGATGATGACGAGAGCCCCCTCACTCTTTCAAACTTTTATGCACCGCTGGAGACATTTCAAGGGACTGGCCTGGAGGTCGAGTCTGGAGCTGCTGGACCCCAATTTCCGTCGCCAGGGCTGTCTAATTTGAATATCCTTGTTGGTGTTCTTTGTTTGTGATTGTTTGGATCATTTTAATCAATAAAAGTGATTTTATTGTTGTATACCTCACCCATGTCTCATGCCTGACTCCAACCGACACAAGCCTGTGAGCCGTGTGTGCTCCTAGTTGTCTTGGGCGATTCCCTGGTAGTAAGCCCCCAGGGTGGCGTAGTCGGTTTATTTATTCCGAGTCCCGAGCGCCACAGAAATGTGCACTCCACCATCCGCCTTGCACGGGAAAGACGGTAATTAAACACACGCTTCTCTCTTTCGAGGTGTTTTCCTGGGTTGGGACGGAGAAGGTGCCTCTTCAGAGGAAAAGCCTCGTCACCCACAAACACATGTGGCACAGGCTGGAGGTCTTCTGCTCCTGGTAAAGGTGTATCCTCTGGCAGGTCGAGGGTTCCCTGGTGGAGGGCCTTGCCAAAGTCGGAGGTAAGCTGTCACTGCTTTTCCCGTATGCCCCCACATCCACCATCCGGAAAAGGTACAGGGCCTCAAACACTGCTAGGAGGACGATGGAGAAGCTCCCTTTGTAGTTAAAATACATGGACCCTGTTGAAGATGAGGCCTGTATAGTAACATGCTTCCCATCGATTGCTCCCAGACAGTTGGGGAAGTTCCATAGCCTATGGAAGTCTTCAGCGATCCTCTTTCAACAAGTGGTGTTGTTCAGGGAAGGGCATGTTCTGGACCATGAGAGACCATATTGCCTCACACACTTCTTTTACCACCCTTGCCACTGTGCAGTAATTAACCCACCCTGTAGCTAAAAGCTATTGACCTGAACAAGTCTCCTGTTGACAGATACCTGAAATAAATATGGAAAAAGTTGTAAAGGGCCATTAGTTATAAGTTAAATAAAACATCTATTTAAATCATACTTTCATTTGTTATAAATGCAACAAGACATCTAGCCTATTTATATTATGCTTTAATTATATAAAAGTATATTAAATTATAAATGTGTTTAGATGTGTAAAATATCTTCAGTAGCTATGTCTGAATCATAAATACCTTAAAATAAGGTAACAAAAAGTAAAATATGCGACATCGTACCTCATATGCAGTGATGACTGTAACTAAGTATGTAGCCTACTTAGTTACAGTCATCACTGCATATGAGGTATGAGTACAATTCACTTGTAGCCTACCAGAGTACAATTTTGAGGCACTTGTAACGTTACTTTATTTTAGCTTTTTTTATTTTCTGCTAACTTTATTTCTAGTTCACTATATTAAAGAGACAAATACTGATTTTTTTTTTTATTTCACTGCATTTACTTACAAAAGACTTTGCATTTTCAACGGTAGTTTGTGTCTCTCTTCGAAATAGACGGTCTAATTTTATGGAACAACATTTCAAACTGTCCTGTTCATCCGAAAATACTCCTTGAACCGGCTACCGTCCAACTTAAGTTCTTGGACCAAATGATGGTACTCGCCGAGATGTTTTCTCGCTCTCAAAATCTCATGAACCCACATAGACGGTCTGTCTATTTCACGTGTCTGTCCTCTCTTTCTACGTGGTTCAGCCATCCCTTCATCCAAAGCAAGGGCCAGAGCAAGTACTCTACATTGTGTTGACATTTTTAGTATGAAACGAATTATCTGCAAAATCAGTTACAAGTTAACTGTGCCGCGGATATTCTGTGTCATAGCAACGAAGCGTCTCATCTAGGGTGCTCACCATCAAACAAACCAAATGTGGGACGATCATAAGTTTGTGTGGGACATGTTACCAACACTAAAACATAACCTGAAACTGTTATATAATGTTTATTTAACTTAATAAAAACATGTCTATTCTGCCTTTCAGCTGATAAAAATTCTTTGCTCTTTAGTCCCTTCTAGTAAACACCATTACATCACAATGTAACTGTAACGAGGAGTCAGAGACGTTCAGATCTATTTGCAGCACTTTATTTAAACACACAAGAAGACAAAGGTGAGCAGACATAAACCTCAGGCAGACAATGAATTAAAGGGACAATCCTGAACTCGTAGTCATTAACAGGCAGACGTCGAGGCAGGCAGCAAACAATAGTAAGAGTCCAGGGAACGGGCAAAGATCAGGGAGCCAGGGAAATCACAGATACTGTGGAATGCTTGGAATAGGCTTTATGCACAGCTTCACTACTTCCTGAACTTCAGCCAGCCCTTTGTTTCCTGTCTGTTATTATTGGACAAACTGATTAATCCAGATGTGCCTGATTATTGTTACTGAGGCCAGGCACACCTGGATTAATCAGTTTGTCCAATAATGACAGACAGGAAACAAAGGGCTGGCTGAAGTTCAGGAAGTAGTGAAACTGTGGCATAAAGCCAATTGTCTGCGTGTCACAACAAGACTTTGCAATGACAATAGGGAGAAGGGGCCAGATAAAGGAGGAGTGCACAGGTGACAGTGATGAGGATGAGGCAGGGCTGGAAGGTGATTAGAAGGTGAAGAGGGTGATGGGAAGTGCAGTCCTAGAATTCAAGGGAGAGTAATCTAGTGACGCCAGAAGGAGGTGTCCTAGAGCGCTCCGTGACTGTAACATAACATGTCTTTATTTTACATGTCATTTAAATTCAACATCACTGAGCCCAAAGGCAGCAGGCATCATGTAGATCACTATTTTTCAAACAGTTCTGACCAAGTCCATCTAAAATCCAACAAAATAAATAATGAACAAATAAAATATAAAACAACATGAAATTAGATCATTGACAGTCTTATATATTACTATATTAAACCAAAAACTTTCATATTTTTAGAAAGGATGTGAATGTGAATTAAAACAACAAGCAACAAGTTGATAAATTTAAATGTATCAAATTATCGATTTGTTTTCTGACAGAGAAGGCATTGAAAGGAATCACCGCTCCACATTTTGATTGACAGCCGTCACAACCCACTAGTGACCGTGTTTACTACTTTGCTTTCAACCATTGGATAGGAATTTAAAAATGGCTGTTGTATTTGTACATCTGACGAAGCGTTGTTAAATACAGGTGAAAAACTAAGCCGCAAAAAGAATAAATAAAATGCTTTCTTAAAAAGGCAAAAGAACGCATGCAAGTTTTCTTAATATGATAATTAAAAACCAACAGACTGAGGACATTTTCTCAATATGTTCACCCTAGTCTCAACTGAAAAAACGCTGCGCTGCCAAAACGCTCTCAAGTGCCCACACTAGGCGTTTTCAGCAGAGCGCCTAGCGTTTTCAGCTGGCTAAAAACGCTTTGTTGGACACACGGCCTAAGATTCTTTGCGAGTGGCTCTTTCCTTTACACTATTGGAGATGCGGAGAACTTGATGAAACCTGATGCTGTCTGTCATGTCATTCGCAGTTTACCTGGACCTCAAGCAGTTTTTAGTTTATTTTTTTTGCAAGATTGTAATGCAGTTGTGTGTGTTTTTTTGTTTGTTTTTTTGCCAACTCAGGTAGGCTATTATAATGTTTAATGAAGATCATGCAATCGTGACCATGTCTATTATGACTTACAGTATGTCCCTCAGGCTTCACTAATGTGATTGATGCCATAGACCATAGACAGCACACACGTTCCCATCAAGGCCTCAGAGAAGGGGATTTTGTGAACAGAAAGGTGGCTCACAATGTAAATGTGCAGCCAAGTTACTATTACGATTCTTAATATTCCAGATTAGTAATATTATATCAAATTTAAAAAAAGACTAAAATCTCTTAGATGGTGTGTGACTATGTTCCATATCACAAATGTGAAAGAAAAATGGCCAGGATCTGTGCATGACTCAAGATATTTTAGAGATTCACATTTATGCACATTATTTGAATGTGGTAAGGAAAATTATAAATATCAAGCTCACTGTATTACATTCACTTATGCTGATCCTAACAGAACTGCATTTTTCCACTATACAGGTGATTACAACAGGATCCTGCTTGGAGACAGGTGTTTTATGACCCCATTCCCTGACCCAAACCCGAGACCAGTTACAATGCAGCTCTAGCCAGGACAAGGGCACACAATGAAGTGAACTTTAGCCAACTAAAGGGAAGATTTCAGTCTCTGAAAAGCCTGAGGTTGCACCTGACAAGGCCTGTGACATTGCATGTGCCATATTACACAACATTGCCAACATCAGGAAAAACACAAATAAAATGTTTCATTAAATGTTTGATAAAAAAAAGACAAATATGCTTAGTTCCTTGTTTTATTTGAATTGTTCTTTGTAAAGAAAAGCCAGTGATCAAGCCATCTTTTGCCTGCAATAAGATATATTATGCAAGGTCAGCAATAGTACTCTGTGAAATAGTGTATTAGCACTTACGCTGAGGTTTTCTTTGAAGCAACTCTATCTCTAGTGCCATTTTTTTCTTTAAGTAGTCAAGTTCTATTTCTCCACTAATTTTTGTTTTTTCAAAATACTCTATTTTCTGTTGAAGACTCTATTATTATATAGGGACCGAATATCACCCTGTCATCTTGTCTATACACTGCCCACCTCTGTATGCCTCCTCTGTGCAGATGTGGACTCAGAAATAATAGGCACACAAGTATAAATTAAGTAACGTTATTTATGCACATACATGTACTGCCTCCAAAAGACAGTCATCTGAGAAAGTTTCTTCACTGTCCAGTGCAATGGAAACAAATGGGTATTACAAAGTCTTATACTTTCTTTTGTTTTGATGTAAAGTTAGAAAAAGTCCACTTACTGCACAAATTTCAGCTACCACTTTCTTGGGAACAGATAAAAATGTTGGTGTAAAACTGTACAAAAGAGAAAAACACAATGCCATTACAATGAACTACACTGGGAAACAAATGTGATCAATAACTCATGGCAAAATATTTTTTAGATTAGCATAAGTTTATCAGTTTTCACTTTCACAAGTCAAAGCAATTTATCATTACTCAAGATTTAACAGTTGAAATGACTATACCCGCCAATTTGGATTATAGGCCTACTTAATTTAATGCAGCAACAGATTATTTTATTGTATAGTAAGATCATTTAAAGTTCATTTACCAGCAAGGAAGGAGTTGCTGCTACTGGTCCTGGACAGGCGGGAGATTCGGGAGAATTCCCGGTGGGCCGTTTCACTTTTGGGCCGGTCGCGTTTTTTTTTTTTTTTTTTACATTTGCCACGTTAGTCTATCTTCTCTTAAATTAGGCTACACACATTCCACATTCTGACACCGCAGCGCGCAGTCTATGCAAGAGTTGTACCATGTGACGGAGTTCTCCCCTCCCCACCCAAATAGAGTCCATAGCCCGTTGGGTCCAGAGCCCGTCTTTTCCAAAACATTTTCTCATGTAGAATACTGATAGCTGGGCCGGTCCTGCCGTAATGGTACGCGTCAGGGAGGATGGATGGGAGGAAGAGGCTGGGAGGGACTGAAAAAAAGAAAGGTATTGGAGGATGATGCGGCCAAATGTGCCAAGCTTACAGATTTATTTTCAAGAGGACAAACACAAGTAGCAACAGGTAAATAGAGATAGGCCTAGTAATGATTAGCATTAGCAACGCTGCAACGTAAGTATTCGGCTAATACCTTTGTAGCGTTGTCAACCTATTCACAAGCAAAATATTACATTTAATTAAAATATTAGCCTTTTTGTATCACCCAATATATGGCAATATTATGCAAATATTGATAACAAAACTCAAGCTTGATCTGTGTATGCAGTAAAATGAGCTTCTGAGCAGCAGATAAGCCAGTCCCCCGCTGAAAATGAGGAGGCCATGACTACAGGGACAGGTAGTGAGGATACCAGAGTAAACAATATGAAAGTTATTAATGTAAGAAAGAGCAGTATATGATGGTACATGATAAACCAATATGTATTGTTTGTTCAGAAGTGAGTGTAGTAAAGGAGTAAATTACCACAATATGATACCCATGGCCATGCAGAAAAATGATGACGGCCCCCATGCGGTCTCATTCCAACAAATATGGCCTACTGCCTAATCTGAGTCTGACACCCCTGGTATATGCCCTTCTGGGGCCGGTTTCACAAAGATAGACTTTGACTATGGCTTAGATATAGTAGATAGTCAGACTTCAGATAGACATCTAAATCAGACCGTTGCACAAAGCACTCAAGACTGACTATCTTAAGTAGGACTACACTGCAATGCATTCTGGGTAAAATAAGAAAAATTTCTAAACAAAACTGTAAACAGTAGTTCAATAGGCCTCTTTGTGGAAGAGTGAGATACATTTAAAATGCTTTCTTTCTTTCTTTCTTTCTTTCTTTCTTTCTTTCTGCTTTTGTTAATTCATCAACCTATCCTTGTGGAATAGTGGAATATTTTTTGTTTCTTCTCAGCTTAAGTTCTTCTCAAACTTCTCAGCTTAAGTGAATTATTATTTAACCTTTACATTATTTGTTGAACCAAGGTATTAATAAAAACTACCCAATAGTAAGAGCTGAACTGTTGCTTTTATTTATCCAATTTCCACCACCATGGAAAAAGTGGGCCGGTCTTAGGCCTGAAACTCCCGGGCTGAAAAGTGGCCCCACTCCAGCCCTGGTCCTGGATGTGGGTCTGGAAGAGCTGAACGCAGGGATGCCCTTCACAATAGGTCAATTCACATTCAACCCAAGGGCCAGCTTTTTTTTTCTCAGCCTTTTTCTTGGTTGCATTTATAAACAGACAAACATTTGTTTAACAGTGCCCTTTTAAAAGAGACTAGTAGGCCTATAAGTAGGCCTAGTAAAAATTACCATTATGTAGAATATTCTTGTACTTCACTTTCACCATGTTCTGGTGTGGTGACTCTGACATGACAATGAACAAAGTAATTATGAAATTATTAAAATACAAAATGATATACTGTAATAAGTTATAAAAACATCTAACATGGCCACCACAAAGTACACATTACATTTGTCTGCTACTTTTTGCCAGCCCTCTCTCCTGGCTTTTGCAGACTTTGAGGTGTTCCCTGGCATTTGATTAAACATTAAAATTCAGCATAAACTTTTCCTGTTGCGGAGAAAAACTGAGTGCGCTCTTTGGCCATGGTGAGCAGCCAATAGCAGCGTTGCTGATCAATGTTTTTACTATTGATGCATATCCCCTCTTAAACCAGCGCATGAACGCGCAGTTATCTCAGATAACTCAATCCAGCTATTCTAATCATAACCGGCAGGTGTGTTCAAAGACCCTAATTAGCTGGATCATGATTAGGCCGATGATAATCTTGGATGTCTCATTTGATCTCGGATGTTTTAAGCAACGTTCGAGGAACGGACCCCTGTATTGGACTGTACTGTAGTCTGCTGTCATGCTGTGCTTTGCTATACTGTGACTGTTTTCCCTTGTAAAATACACTGTGAGTGTATTTTGTGTTTGTGTTTTATTTGTTTTGAAGTACGGCTGCACGATTATGGCCAAAATGATAATCACGATTATTTTGATCAAAATTGAGATCACGATTAATTATCACGATTATTTGTTGATTAACCAAAACAAATTTTATTGTCTAATTATAACTGCATTCACATCCATTTTGTGCTACATTCCTGCTGCTGAACAAATATGTGCATTAAAATAAAATAGGTCTTCTTATTTACCAAAATTCAGCGCATCTCCTTAAAGAATAAATAAAAACAAAATAAAACCATAAAGAAAATGTAAAAAAAAAAAAAATTCAACAGGGCACTATTTTCCATTGTGTAAATATACAGTATTTAAGGAAGCAAAATATTAACTTGCATTGTACCTGCAATGGATGTGAATAAAACACAAAATATACAGTCGATAAAAAACAAATATAACATAACAGAATGTAAACAAATGAGAACATTTTACGGCAGAACTATGAAGAAAAGTCTAGTTTACAGGTTTTTGGAAAGAAACACTAGCCTATCGACATTTTCTGGCTTGAGGGATGAGCGAAGGCAGGTCACCACATTCCCCCCTGTGCTGAACACCCTCTCAGAGGGAGAACTTGTAGCCGGGATGCCCAAGTACTTCTTCGCCAGTTTTGAGAGACGTGGGAAGAGTCTCTGATGTTCCCTCCACCAGTCAAGCGGGTCCTCCTCACTGTCTAGGTTACCTGATTGTAGGTACGACTGAAGCTCAGAAGATATAGCTTGTTGTTCTTGGAGAGGACTGAGTCTTTGTGTGGCTCCCTCAGCAGCAGCAGTCTTAAAGAAACTCCCCAAAGTCTTTTTCTTTTTTGTTGTGGCTGCATTGGCATCCTCAGCAGTCTCACCATGAGGATCAGTTGGGCCCATCTCCTTGAAGTGTGTAGTAAATAAGATATGAATAATGAATAGCCCTAATAATCTAAATCTATTCAAGACTCATTTCCAGAGAGTACATTACACCACTGGATTTCATATCATTTTAATCCACTTAAAAAAAATCATTAATTTATCATACATTCTGTGAATCTAAAATCAATATTATTACTTACAGCCATGGTTGCAGGTGCAGTCCTCGCCATTTCAGAAGTCAGTCTGGCATGAATTTGTGCAACATTGTCCTCACTGACGTAGCTCAGCTTGAACCGTGGATCAAGCGCAGAAGCCAGATCAAGCAGTTCTTGTGTCAGAGGGTCATTGTATTTTTCATCCAGATAGCTCAGGATTTTTGTCTTGATGGTGCAGGTTAGGTCTGTCTCATCATCGTTCACTTTCAAGATGGAGGATCTGAAAAGGTGGAGGACTGGCTTCACAAAGGAAACGCTGACATACTTCTCACTGGAAAGCGCATCAGTAAATTCTGACAGAGGGCTGAGGGATTTATTGATGGCCTCAAGAACTTCTATGTCCTGCCAAGTGGGGATGAGGTGTCGGGCTTTTCTGTCATCGGACAAGACCTGAGATATTGCCCTCTGCTGCTCCAGGACTCGTGCAATCATAGCCTGCCTTGATCCCCACCTTGTGGGACACTCGGTCTTCAGTGTATGCTCTGGAAGCTTCAGTTCTATTTGTGCCTTTGTTAGCTGCTTTTTACGTCGCCAGCTGTACGAGAAACTGCTTACCTGCTTTTTGCAGAGACCCACTGCTCGGTCAATCCGAGGATCTCTCATTGCATACTCTAAGAAAGAACATGAACAAATAATATGCCAAATTAAACCAAATATTTGGTAAACAACCACAATCATATTATTCAAGATTTAAGTTAGTTCAATCCTATGTCAGACAACATGAGTAAAACTGTTTGGTTTCTCAACACTAGCAGAAATAACAGTTGTTATGGCTATATTGTTATTATCAGTAACATTCACACACATTAACATAATAGGCACTGATTAACTAAAATTAATTATCACAAATATAGCATAAATGGTTAATTAATTATATATTTTTAATTAATATACAATTATTTTAATTCATTTTGCTCCTCGAAATGAAACCAAAACCAACACTTCTGAGGTAAACTTCTCCAGTATTATTATTAATATTAGGCTATTCTTATTCCTCAAAGCATAAAGTACATGAATCTGATGGATCACCTCAGATAATTTGCGTTTGAATAGCGCGCGCTCTCCGTGGGGGGTTTCACATTAGACTGACATCTCTCTTTTCATACTGATTACATAAACAGAGAATATTTGTTTTCACTTTTAATTAGAGAATTTAAAAGAAGACAATTACATGTTTATAACGATATATTGATCATGCATGTTTGCAATTTTACAAAAGCACAATGTTTTTTTTTATTGTAAGTAGATACATACAAAAGTAGACATCTTACAGATTATTTTTTCATATTTATTTTATTCTGTATGACCATAAATTACGGAGTAATTTAAGTATATTTTGCTAAGAATATATTGGAATATATTTTGGAAAAAAATATAAATTTATATTTTAAATTTATATATTTAATGTAATAAATATTTACAGCAGGGACAGCAGTTTGTAAGGGTTAATATAACTTTTACTCACCTATTGCTAGATGTAGTCTGTGGCCAAAGCACTGTAGCCTAGTCCAGTTATTTAGAGAAGCTGCCTTAACCACATTAGCTCCGTTGTCTGTTGTAATGCAGACAAGCCTCTCCTCCTGCAAGCTCCAAGAGGCCATCGCCTCCCTCAGACCCTGGGCAATTGACTCTCCCGTGTGATCTTGCGGGAAAAAAGACGTTTGCAAGCATCGACTCTTCATTGCAAAATCCTCATCGATGTAATGAACTGTCAAACTCATGTACGGTTCCATTGTCCTGCTTGACCAAAGATCCGTTGTAGTTGCAAAGTACTGTACATTGGCAAGATCACTCTCTATTTCCCCTCTGCGTTTTTTGTACATCGCAGGTAGTGCCACCTTGGAAAAATAATTGCGCGAGGGGATCACGTATCGTTTATCCAGAGTGTTGACCAAGAATTTGAAGCCTTCGTTTGTCACCGTGTTTATTGGGCACATGTCTTTGGCCAAATAAAATGCGACTGCATTCGTTATTTCACTGTGTCTTTGGGAGGTGGATGGGTATGGCGATGCGCTAAAAAGGCTTGCTTCAATGGATGTCTGAGTTGATGTGGGATGATTAGTCTTTGCAATGCATTTCTTGTTCCTTATACATTCATCGTATTGAACTTTATGTTTTTTTTTTTAAGTGGTTAAAGAGGTTCGTTGTGTTGCTTTGTGGCGCCAACACAACTTTACGGCACTCTTTGCATATAACCTGTTGTTGTTTTGTGTCACTTGCCTTGAACCCAAAATGCTTCCACACAATGGATGACGATCCGATTCTCGGTACAAGCTCCTCAGCCTCGCCCTCTGCTACGTTAGACATTTTTTTTGTTTTCTTTGTTTATAGCCTTATGACCCGCTATCTGTTATACGTTACTCTGTTCTCTGTGACTGTCAACCAAGCTGCGCGCGCGCGGTGCATGGAATCACGTGATCAGACAGTGGTTTACAGAGCCTAGATTCGCTTACAAAAAGCTTTGATAAGGAACGCAATGTTTCTCAAAACAGCAAGATAATGCGTTCTTTCTCTCAAGGAGAGAACACTTTAATATAACACAGTAAAGTAAAGCTTTAACAAAGGAATGGTCTCTTAAACTATTGGTTCCAATGACCCTTATATGTTTCAAAACATGTTGGAGACCTTTCTCAACCAAAGCATCTTTCTATAAAGACCCATTCAAATTCGTAAAGAAGTTATTCACCAGTGAGAAGAATGGCACTTTAAAAACATCTAGGATTGAGCTAGAGAGATATTTGGAGGACACGCATACAGATGCAAAAAGGCATGAGCCTATGTCAATTCCATCAGACATACCACCTATCAACCCACCAGAATACCAAATGGAGGTCTGTGCACCTAAGTGGAAAGAGGTAGAGCAGGCTGTGAGAAAGGCAAGGGCTTCATCATCTCCAGGGTCTAATGGAGTTCCGTACAGAGTGTACAAGAGTGCTTCAGGAGTTCTGCGAATTCTGTGGAAATTGATAAAAGTGGCATGGGAAAAACAGGTTGTACCTAGAGCATGGCGCAGAGCAGGTGGAGTCTTTATACCTAAAGAAAAAGATGCTACAAGCATCAGTCAGTTTCGTCCTATTTCACTATTAAACGTTGAGGGTAAGATTTTCTTCAGCATTATTGCCCAGAGATTGTCCACCTACCTGTTAAAGAATGGCTTCATTGACACCTCAGTTCAAAAAGCGGGCATTCCAGGGTTCTCAGGATGCTTAGAACACATCAATGTTATCTGGCAACGAATTCAGTCAGCTAAAAAAGGAGAGGAAGGAGCTCCATGTGACATTCCTGGATTTGGCTAATGCATATGGTTCAGTGCCACATGAGCTTCTTTGGGCAGCATTTGATTTTTCAGAGTACCAATGTCAATAACAAATTTAGTCAAAGGCTATTTTGGAGATTTGCAATTCAGTTTCTCAACTCCAAAATTCAGCACTGCATGGCAATGCCTAGAGGTTGGAATAATGGCAGGATGCACCATTTCTCCACTGGCTTTTACCATGGCGATGGAAGTAATCATGAGGGCATCAAGATGGGTAGTAGGAGGAGAGCGCTTGGCTTCTGGGATGCGACTACCACCAATCAGAGCATACATGGATGACATGACAACCATGACTACAACAGTAGCCTGCACTAATCGGTTATTGGGGAAGTTATTGAATGGGCACGAATGAAATTTAAGCCCTCTAAATCAAGGAGCATCTCGATAGTTAAAGGAAAGGTAGTAGATAAAACATTCTTCATTAATGGTGAGGCAATACCAACAGTTTCTGAGAAGCCAGTGAAGAGTCTTGGGAGATGGTACGATGGGGATCTAAAGGACACAGTTCGGGTGGGAGAAGTTAGACGACAAGCAGTGGAAGGGTTGAAGAGCATAAACAGCTGTGCTCTACCTGGTAAACTAAAACTCTGGTGCTTTCAGTTTGGTCTACTGCCAAGGTTGCTGTGGCCACTGACCGTGTATGAGGTTTCTTTGACAACAGTGGAGAAGCTGGAAGCGTTGGTAAGTTCATACATCAGGAAATGGTTGGGAGTTCCACGCTGCCTCAGCAGAGTAGGACTTTATAGTAAAGGAATATTGCAGCTGCCAGTCTCTGCTTTAACCGAGGAGTTCAAGTGTGCCAAGGTCAGACTGGAAATGACCTTAGTAGAGTCACGCGACAAATGTGTAAGGGAGGCAGCCCCTGTGTTAAAAACTGGTAGAAAGTGGTCAGCAAAGAAATCTGTAGTAGAGGCAAAGGCTGCCCTTCAAATTAGGGATATCGTGGGACAGGTACAGCATGGAAGAGGGGGTTTTGGGCTCAGTTTAGCTCCTCCTAAATGGCACAAGGCAGGCCCAGCTCAAAGGAGGAAGCTGGTAGTCAACGAGGTGCGACAGCAGGAGGAGAGGATGAGGTGTATAAAGGCCATTTCACAGGCCAAGCAGGGAGAGTGGATGAGATGGGAGAGTGTGGAACAACGTAAGATGGGCTGGCAAGACCTTTGGTCAATGGAAGAGAGTAGGATCAGTTTCCTTATTAGGTCAACATATGATGTTCTCCCATCACCGCAGAACCTAAACCTTTGGGTAGGAGAGGATCCCTCTTGTCCTTTGTGTTCATCACCTGCCACATTAAGGCACATTTTGACAGGATGTAAGGTGGCTCTTAGCCAAGGTCGGTTTACTTGGCGCCATGACCAAGTACTGCGATGTTTGGCTTTAGCATTAGAAGGCAAGCGTAACATGACCAATAAGTTGCCACCTGTTCTAGCAAAACATTACACGCAGAAGACAATATTCCTCCGCCCAGGCGAGCAACCACCAAGAAAAGGTGTTAACACCAATTCTCGCCCAGGACAACTGGAAGCTGCTAGGGACTGGAAGATGCTGGCTGATCTTGACCAACGGCTTATTTTTCCACCTGAGATTGCCACCACTAACCTACGACCAGATATTGTTTTGTGGTCTGGATCAGCACGCATTGTTCAACTGATAGAGTTAACAGTGCCATGGGAGGATGCGGTAGATGAGGCATATGAGAGGAAGAAACTGCGGTATGCTCATCTGGCCACTGAAGCAGAACAGCGAGGATGGAGAGTCCAGGTTTATCCAGTGGAAGTGGGTTGTCGAGGTTTTGTGGCACACTCTACAACCCGGTTCCTCAGAGACGTCGGATTCAGTGGCCAAGAGTTGCGTCGCACAGTAAAGAACTTATCTGAAGCAGCAGAAAGGAGCAGCAACTGGCTGTGGTTGAGACGGAAAGATTCTAGCTGGCTGTGTACAGGCCGCCACGCTACGGTATCGTAGAGTTCTTGAAAACTTGAAGAGTCTGTTGGTTTGTTTGTATACGTTCCTGTGGATATTTTGTGAATGACGGGTGGTTGGGTAGATATTGTGTTTTGCGGTAGGTGGTATGCCATACGGAACCGTTGTCCACTGAAACTGCATATTAACGCACCAGTGGGGCTCGACAGCCTTAGTCAACGGGTTGGCGCGTATGGTTGGGTCGCGGAGAGATTGTGATATTGTGGTTAGGTCTCAGCAGCAGGAGGGATGTAGAGGTCAGTAAGCTGGGCTGATACCTTGATTATAATCACTCATTAGATATACATTGAAGCAGCAGTGGATTCCAGAATCCACCCCTTCAACACATAACATTTTTATGGATTGTAAAATTATGATTTCTTTGTCTGTGTAGATTTCTCAAGTTAAAATTGACGTCTCAACAAAATTTTTAAGTGGGGGGTTGGGGGTGGGGGGGGGGGTGTTTTTTACATAGCTCCGGTAACTTTTCTTTTATTAATACACTAAACACCTGTCTATCTGCCTAAAAGTGCTTTGGAGTGACATAAGAAGACACAAGCAAGTGGGAAACTAAACCTTAAAGGAGAGAACAATGTCAAAAAAGGGAAAATCCAAAAAGAACGACCAACAAGAATCAGGCCTTGATCAACCCTCGGACTCAACTGACGTGGTGGAGCCCAACTTCCTGAGTGAGGAGGCGGACCCACCAAACCGGGCTGTACTGGCCGCTATTGCTGCCCTGCGAAATGAAATTACCCAGATTAAAGATGACATATGCACCACTCTCGATGTCCGTATACAGACGTTGTAAACCGTGCTGAGAGGTGAATTGGCTACAACTAAAGAAGAACTGCAGACTTCCATAACGACCCTGGAGAAAACCGCAAACTTGCATGCTAACACTATTGGAGAGATAGAGAAATCCGCCTAACACCAGTCGGACGATGTCACTGCACTTCAACGTCAAGTCACCCGCCTGAGCTCTTGTTGTGGCAAAAATTCATCTCAAACAAACATCACTGCGTAAGAGACACTCATAGTCAAATTATATAAAATAGAAGCATTTATTCTTGCAAGAATAGGAGCAGTCTAATACACAGTTGTTACCCTGTGCAGAAGAGTGACACACCCCCAGACAGACTGAACTAGCTTTTATCTTAGTTTCAAGGCCTTCTTCCCCCCAGAGCCTTCCTCCCAGTAGTTTTCCATAGACGTCACTAGTTGGCCCACTAAGCTCCCCTGCACCAAATGGCCTTCTGACATCTAGGTCAGAGGTCCTCGTCTGTTCTCTGGAGTGTCTCCCTCTTCTGCCTCCCCAGGTACATAAACAGAATCTTCTCTCACTACAAGTGAGAGACACACATGTGACATTCTTTGAATCATCTATATTTAACTAAAGATCAATGAATATCATTAAAATTGCCACCACAACTCCTCACTTTTTATCATTCTGATTACCCATAATCACAATAATAAACAATAAGACAAATTTTAAGTCATATCATCACACTTATACTTTTCATCTCTGATTTTTCCATAAATGATCACTCTCCTTGAACCTGTGAAGAAAAGTTTAGAATGAAGAAGCATAAGGCTGTTTTTGTGGGGGAAAGGCCCCGCAATATTTTAGCAAGCAAGTAAACATGTTTACGATGCCGGGCTAAGCGAGAAATCACTGTTCCTGCGCTCCTGTAAACAGACCCTCAGTCACACCAGTAAGGAAAAAGGTAGTTATAACATAGTAAGGAAACAAACAAATAAAAGTATAATAAAAATCACTCAGTTTCAAACCCTATCTTTGTACGCCATCTCGTAACACGGATGACTGCTGCTTTTAACCCTCTTTAAATCTTTTACCCTTAATCTTTCTCAGAAAATAAACAAATAGAAGAAAAACAAACAGAACATACATTTAACACATATCTCACTGTAGCTCCCGCTACCTGTATCGTCACATAATTTTGTTCATCCTTGGGATAGACTGTCATTTTCACCAATTGAACAGACAGCATGTTTCACCTGTCACTGTAATCATATTCACCCATGAATAACAAAATTATTACAATAACAATCCTAACTCCTATCATTAAGCCTTTTCCATTAATCTACGCCCATCTCCATATTTCACCTCGGTTTTCCTAACCATATTTTGTTCACTTCTAATTCAATTTAGTAAGCTCTATTTAATGCCATATTTAACAAAATCTAACCAGAGAAGTCTTATAATTTTATCCATTCTTCTAACCAATGCAGTTGTTCAATATTAACTCTAATATTTCTATTACAGACACAATCAATATATTTTCTACATTTACAATCAAATCAATACCTAGTTTGATTTAATCAAACAAAATCATCAGAAAAACAGATTCTTCTGTTAAACTTAAACCATCAGTTGTGTTGATCATCTCGTTCGCCCCACGGACGTTCCGTGTTCTTTTATCTTTAACTTTTAATTCAAACATGCTGTGGTTCTACTTAATAAGCTCCAACAATTATCCCTATAATTTACATTAATTAATAGATCTTCTCTTCCCAAAAACATTTTCCTTAAATATTTCCTAATGAATAAGTAACCAATCAAATCTTTTGATCTACTGTATATCAATACTAAGCCCTATTTTGATTTAATCAAATCAAATCCTCAAAATAATCACAAAACCACATTCTTAAACCCTTAGTTGGTTCACATCCTCCTCCAGGCGTGTTGATCATCTCGTTCGCCCCATGGACTATGGGATGGTTGTGGCCTGTTGGTGTAGGTGAGAGGCTTGGACCCAGGTGTCACACTCTCCAACCATTTTCTGATCCTTATAAGGTTTTCCCTTATATCACGACCGCACCCCCACTGGAGTGAACTGTCACCTGTGAATGGAGACCTTAAGTATTTTGTTAGTGACCGCTTGTCTAGCAGCTCGTCCCCTTTGGTGTGACCTGTGGAATCAACAACCTGAAACATATTATCACCGGATAATTTCTTGCTCACTTAATAGCACTCGGGGTCCTTTTACCCTGAAAAACACTCAACCCACTTTGCTCATGTCCACACAATATTTATACATTTGGAACAGAATTAGTTCTGTTTGATCCAATCCATCCTGACATTCTGTAAAAGGAAAATTTTAAGTTATGCGCTGCGCAGGTGTAGCACCTTTCTGCCACACTAATAAGGGCGTGCAGTTAAGCCAGGCCAGGACAGTTAGCCAAATTCATCCATAACCATTATTTTATTGGGCACATTTTGCCCTGTCTCCCAATCCTGCATGCTCTCTGTAAAGAGAAACAAATTTCGAGGTTATTGTCAGATAGTAAAGTACGTAGTTTCTTTTGTCTACTGTTCTCCCGTGTCCTTCGATGCCCTGGCGTTTCCTGTTGAAACAATCTTTGTTATTGGTGTGTGCACACTCACAGACATCAATTTTGTTAGGCAGAAAAAATGGCTTCTTTCAGGGCTTTTATCAAATTACCCCTAGTGTTCTCCCAACATTTATTCAGCAACTGTGAACCCCTTAATAAACCATATTTGGCAATTGTTATACCATCTCCCTCTTGATGCACGACACAACTCGAGCATCAATTTAACATAACATTTAACATAGTGTTTTTTATAAAGTTTGCCATCAACACTAACCCAAACGTTGTCCTTCAGACAAATTCCCTCCAGACATCTTTCTCTGCCTCTGAAACAAAAATATTACATTCTTCACTTAAAGCCACAATCTCATCTTCTTATCGAAGTATTCGAAAGGCAACGGCCCTCAGTCTCACAGCGTATTCTGCTTTTCAGGCCTGTTGTTCGGTCTCTCAAGTCAGTCATCTACAAACATTTCCAAAGTCACAATAATCATAAATGTGAGAGGCTCTCTTGATAATTTCATGTTGACTTAGCCAATATGTCACTTTGTTGTTTCCCTCAAATCTACAACATTTTCATTTATCTCAGCCCATGCCAGATGGTGATCTACAACTACACAATTCCAATTTACTGATCTTCAAATCTACATTATGTATGACAAAAGTATTACTACCAGACAGAGCTTGATGGCCAATCAACTTAAAGCTTGTCCCATGTTCTGTATTGTCTTTTCATCAGAATTATCAGCTTCTTTAAAATTTGTCATTTGCCTTAACCCATCTGTAATGATAAACTCATTGCAGAGGTTAATGACGCAATATACACACCATTCAGGCGGAATATTAGTGCCCCAAACTAATACATACAAGACATAAAGTGCTGTCACTATCACACGCACTCATTCTAGACACACATATGTTAACTGCTCATTCTCAATGTTCACTTTTCTTTATATTATTGCTAAAAGATTTAAATTTTAAATAAGATTTTAACCTTTCCATTTTTCCTGTAGCTTCTACCTAATTTTACATGGTATCTTAACCACTTTCAAAGCACGTCTTGTTCATTATTCATTTGATTTTTAGACAAGTCAGCTGGGTTGTTTTGTTTCATTATCATTATTTTGCTTCAGCTTGCTCTAGCAGGCAGATAACAGAAAGACAGACACAGTTACCATCCCTTCCTCCAACTCAGGCAGTCTCTCTCACTATAAACAAATAATTTTCCACCAGCCTCCTAAGGCTGTAACTTAGACAAAATTTGTATTCATTACAATAACCTTTGACCATTCACCTTTGTCATCCAAACTTTCCTTAAATCAAAAGCTGTCTTCATCTTTAGCCACCACCATGTCTAACGACCTTCAAGAGTTAAAACTATGTCATAGACCTATTAGTTCAAAATCAACACTATGATTTTCCTTGCCCATAAGGCAACCAGTACATAAAAAGTTTTGCTACTGTCTCCACAACAACTAATGGGAATCACTTCATGGCCTCAGCTGGCTCTTGAAAGCCCACTCCTGTTAGCCCTTTATCTATAATCTCCATCAGGGTGTTTTCCCCTGGCATATTTGCAGACGCTTGTCACAATAAAAAAAACAAGCCATACAATGAATGCGGTTTCTGGTGATTGGTATAGAGGAACACTCACGTTTCTGGGTCAGACTGCCTGTAACTCCTCACAGCTCATCCGCCCTAACGATAAAGGATGCTGCTGGCCTCACAGTCATCCGCTCCACTCTCATACCTTTCTCACATAAACACCTCCATCTTGAGATGCCCAATGACTTTACGTGATCCACTCTGGCTTAGGTTGCCCCCTGTCTGGCCAAAGAAGGTCTTACCCGTCATCGAGATGGTCACTCGTGCCCACTGGTGACCGCTCTTTCCAATCACACAATCAGTTCTCTTCAACAGAACTCAGCTGTTTTCCGGAGCTTAGGAAAGGCACGTTCAAGAGTCACCAGGGCCATTCGGATTGCCTAATAGTGTTCACACAGGGAGACAGGTCAATAACAACAGTATTTAATCACTTAAATCCATTAACTATCTTAAAAGCAGCAACCTAGCTACTTGGATTATACTCAGTGAATTTAGATCACAACCATACATTCAGTGTACTTCATCTGTAGCCGGAGCCATCGGTCCTGAATGGTGGAGACTAAATGAGACAAAGAAGTTACTGGTCCTAAAATAAGCTGATCAAAATGTCATCTCTATCTGTATTATTATTCTAAATACTTCTTTAAAGTCATTCAGTTTTATTTTTAAAACATCTCTGTGTCTATGATCCTTCAACTGAAACACTGTGCTTTACTTATTATCACAGATACCAGCTTTTAGCTGATTCATTAAATGAGAGAGACTCTGAGACTCTATTGGATGGTACACTGCTCTCTCATATACTTCTAACATCAAACATTTATCTATCATCTTTTAACTCTATCCCAGCTTAAGGCATCTTTGCCAGAAATTACATACGGTTTCAAATAAACATATTATTTATATTTGTCTTTTGCCCACCTCAGGGAATTTAGACATTACAAATTTCCACTCAGATTGAGTCTCTGTCGCACTGGCTGTTTCAGGCACAGCACACATCAGATTTTAGATAAGCGAACTGTTTCATTACAGCCCATAACAAACTTATCTTTTGAAAGCAAAACATCAGCTTCTAGTTCTTTCATGGTCAACTTTTCAAGCTGTTTGTTTAATCAGATGCCTTTCAACACATTTTACATTTAGCAACTGTTAATTCAGTAGCCTACTGCTTCTGCTTATTTGTTCTTACATAATGGTAATTATTCTAGTTCTCAATAACGTTTCACATTTCTCAATCTCAATTACCATAGCTTAATCTCTGACTTCAAAGTTTTCTCTTCTAGGAGTTTATCAGTCTCCAATCAGGATTCACACTAACTTTGACAAGGCTACTCTGCATCTTTTGCAGTTATTATAAATCATCTTTGAGATCTGTCTCTCTATATTACCTTTACATATTTTGCAACTCACATTTGTTGGAGTCACAAAGGATTCACTTTAAGACTTAAATCTTTTGACCTTGTTTTTTATCTCTTATTTCTCAGACCAAAAATTGTCACTGTCGTCATTTAAACACTGATCTATTTTCAACCCCACATTATTATCAGAAATGTGTCACGTGTTAAATGGTCCTGCTGACCACAATCAAGACACTCTCTGTCATCTGGTTGGTTCGTGTGTCAGCCTCAACTACAGCATCAGACACCTTGCAGTTTGATCACTGTGAGCTTCCAAAGGGCTTCAACTTACTGCACGCCCTTGAAGCAGTGTGTGTCCCATTCAGGAATGTAAACAGAGCCACTGATAAGCAGTTCTCTGTATTCTTTTTACAGTCCACCAATGGCGGATTTAATCACAATAGCCAAATCATAATCTTCATCATTATTATTGGCAGAACATTATACATTATTGATTTCCAGAATCTTTGGACATAGCTGTCTTTACACCTTACTAATTTGGTATTATCATCAACAACACTAATTACAAGTACTGTTGCTGTTATCCCAGCTTATCTTTTACAAAACATCATCTGCAAATCTCTTCAAAGTGAAATCTTCAGAGCAGAGCTGTTTACAGCATTTGCTCTCTTCTGTCTTACTATTTATTTACTTATTTATTTTCCCGGACTGTTCCGTTACTCTTCATAAAGTGTAACAATTTGTACATCATTATTTTCATTACAACTGGTTTGAAGCCTTTTTCCCTTCCATCACATTATTGTCTCAGTCTTATCTCTACTGTTTCTCCAAAACAGATTATATTACTCAGTCCGTAAATTACACAGACAACCATTATAGCTACTTGCTTCAATACCCTTATTTTCTTAACATTAATAAAATAAGGCAGATATATCATCATTTCAATCATTATTTTATCAAAATCTAGAATTGTTCCCCATTCTGCTTAAAACATTCTTCATATCATGTTAATCCCTGTCAATCATACAATGCCTTATTTTATTCTAAAACTTTTCATATCATTTAAACAGTTAATTTGACTTCCATAAATTCTGTCAGACCATGTCTATTTTCATCACATATAGTTTTCTACTATATTCTCCTTTCTTTTCCCTACATGCCAGTTCCTTCATTATCCTCTCCTTTATTTTCTCAAACATGCCAGTTCCTTCATTATCTAACCAGTACATGATTATTTGCACAATCCCCACACACACATGTTGAACGCAGCCACAACAACCTTTTGTTTTGTTTTTCACTTCCCTCTTCCACCAAGTCTCACTTACAGTTCCCTCTATTTCACACAGACAGCCTTATTGCTTCTTGCTACTTCAATCCTTGTCATATAAATTTAAGTTCTATAGACATCTAATGTCATGCATCCATTTACTGGATGAAGAAGTAAAAACATTATTTCTCCTGGCAGTTCGACATTTTTATCTTCAAGCCAATAATCCATTATCTGTTCACATTTTTTACACACATGTTGAACGCAGCCACAACAACCTTTTGTCCCGCTGCCCTGTTCCACTGATTCTCGCACACTCTTAGTCTATTTGTGCTCAGTGTTCCCTCCCTGGGAAAATCATGGTATTTTCTCAGTTTTTTCAATATCTAAAACATACATTTCCCCCCATACTTTCCTAGTTCTACAGAAAACCGGTGTATCAAATTTGGCATGCTTACTCTGAGATTTTCCCATACTGGCTGTTTTCTGTTCCCTGTGGATTTCTCTTCAACGCGCGTTTTCTCTAATCTGTTTAGGCGTCCCCAACAGACCCGATTCTTTCTTTTAACCCAAATCGGTCGGGTTATTGTCCTAATTAAGGTTTACCAAAAAATTCTGGTTCCCCCTAATTAGCCTCAGTACCTAAAAACAATTTGCTCCGTCGTGGAACAACTAATTTTCAGGGTACCTATCTGTTTGAAATCTCTTGATCTGTTACAGTTCTCACTTAATCCCAGATTATTTATCTGCTTGAAATTTCTTGTTCTGTTACAGACCTCAATTAATCTCTGATTTTTCCCTCGTATCTGTTTGAAATTTCTTGATCTATATAGATCTCAATTAATCTCAGATTACGTACCACAGAAACAGCCTTCAGCCAATATGGTTCAATTTCACTCTTCTCCCAATTAAACCGAATTTAAATGACCCTTACCAGAGACGTTGTTTTATGCCACTTGCGGGTTCTTTAGATTCCAGTGGTCGATTCTCCCGGCCCTGATATCGGTCGGCCCCTCTCTCTCAAGTTTACGAGGTAGAGCTGGAACTTACTTAGTCCAGGTGGCCAAACACCGTCCGATCTCAGGTCCAGGAGGCACGTCCAAGGAATCCCACTTCTGACACCAAAACTGTTGTGGCAAAAATTCATCTCAAACAAACATCACTGCGTAAGAGACACTCATAGTCAAATTATATAAAATAGAAGTATTTATTCTTGCAAGAATAGGAGCAGTCTAATACACAGTTGTTACCCTGTGCAGAAGAGTGACACACCCCCAGACAGACTGAACTAGCTTTTATCTTAGTTTCAAGGCCTTCTTCCCCCCAGAGCCTTCCTCCCAGTAGTTTTCCATAGACGTCACTAGTTGGCCCACTAAGCTCCCCTGCACCAAATGGCCTTCTGACATCTAGGTCAGAGGTCCTTGTTCGTCTGTTCTCTGGAGTGTCTCCCTCTTCTGCCTCCCCAGGTACATAAACAAAATCTTCTCTCACTACAAGTGAGAGACACACATGTGACATTCTTTGAATCATCTATATTTAACTAAAGATCAATGAATATCATTAAAATTGCCACCACACTCTGAAGTAGAAAAATTAACTGTGAAATGCGAAGACCTAGAAGGGCGCTCGAGGAGACACAAAATCCGGGTCATCGGAGTCTCTGAGGGGACAGAGGGACCCAGGCCGAGAGACTTTATCGCCGGGTTGCTGCAAGAGGTGCTATCCCTGGATGAGAAGCCTCTCATTGATAGAGCCTACCCTCCGAAGGCGGCCCGAACCTCATGAGCCACCTAAACCCTTTGTACTGAGGCTACACTACTTTCACATGCTTGAGGACATCCTACGCAAGGCTGCAGCGGCAAAACAAATCTACCACGGTGGTAAAAGGATGAAAATCTTTCTGGACTACCCGCCTGCCGTGGCTAAAAAGAGGGCATTATTCAACCGCACCAGGGAGCTGCTACGGGGCAGACCCGGGGTCAGGTACGGCCTCCTCTATCCTGCCAGACTCCTGATAACCCACAACGGCACACAGATCTCGTTCATAGATGCCAAAAAAGCGGAGGAATATGCCGAACGCTTCTCGACATCAGGCTCGACTGAAGTGAGACAGGAGGACGCTTAAACTGATGCAATCGCTGCTGATGCGGAGAATCAAGATATTTAGAGAGGTGGTTATGTACTGGTGCTTACTAGTTAGCTTTTATGGCTAGCGCTAGCACAACACTAGTTGTCACCTATCCACGTGAGTTGTTCAGCTAGTTCTTTTAAGTGTGGAAATGACTCACTGTTATTGAAAGATATCCAATGTGTTATTGCCTTCGTTGGAGTTGCAACTCAGTTAAGTTTTTGGTCAGACATGTTTGAACTATTTCTCTTTTTTTTTTTTGTTATACAGACAATGTGAATCCCCACCCTGGGGAAAATCTGATTACAGTTTTGTACGGTGTGTATGGGTATGTGGGCCTGTGTATATATTTATATTTGTGTATGTGTGTGTGCGTGTGTACACGTAGTTCTATGTCTGTGTCTGTGTGTGTGTGTGTGTGTGTGTGTGCTCATGGATACTATATTACTATGGCACTCTAACTAATCATATCTTCTTCTCTTCACTAAACTACCTAAAAATGTTGTGTAAGTTACCAAGCTATGGGATCACAGATAGGAGCTAGCATCAGGCCACCAGAAGGTGTGGGGAAGTAACTTAAGTTACTGGTTTATCTGTACTTACTTCATTAAGAAGGCTCGCACCACATTTACTTAGAATTGTCTAGAGTAGTGTTGTTTTCTTTTATTACTATGGGGACTGGGCTGACCTTGATAACAGTTGTGGGGCGGACTGGAGTAGAGGGGAGGGAAGGGGAGGGATAGGAAGACCATTCACTCAAATCCTACACATTGACAACTGTTCTGCTATGGATACTGTACTGATCACAGATTCCTGATGTATGATAGTTTAAACAATGACTGCAGAGGGATGAAGGGTCTCACATTTTCCAGCTGGAATGTATGCGGAGTAAATAACCCAGTCAAGAGAGGTAAAGTTCTGACCCACCTAAAGTCACTGACCTCAGACATTATTATTGGATAGGGAAAGTTAAACTTTTCACCCAAAGCAAGAGGTGCGGCCATTCTACTGAGAAAAGGTGTGCCCTTTTTACAGAAAAAAACAATCACTGACAAAGAGGGCCGCTATATTATAGTGATTGGTGAAATCCACAACATTTCCCTCACTATAGTAAAATATATGCTCCCCCAACATAGATAACCCCATATTCTTTCAGAAGTTTTTTTTTCAATGATACCAGACATCTCACAAACACACTTGATAATAGGGGGCGACTTTAATACTGTCCTCGACACTTATCTTGATAGGTCCTCCACGAATAAACTCCCAAGAAATGCCTCTAGTGAATTTTTAAATACGCTCATTAATAACACTAATGTACTGGATACATGGAGAGCGATGAACCCTTCAGGTAGGGACTACTCATTTTATTCACCTGTACATAACTCCTACAGTAGGATAGACTACTTCCTGGTGGATGCTAGACTCATACCTTCCACACTGAATGCTAAATATCACAGCATTTTGATTTCAGATCACAGCCCACTCACCTTTTTGTTGTGTTTAGATCATGTAGATAATGTCACGAATCAGTTTCTTTCCTCTCTATTCCCGTAGTGTTACACACGCACACACGCCCAGCTGTTCATCATTATCTCAGCCTTCGCGCTGCGCACACACTTAGTTGCTCCCATTCATGGTTTTCCCCTATCTCTCTTCTCGCAGCTGTTTCCCATAGCAATTAACACTTACACTGATCATGTCTCACCTGTGCTCGCTTCCTCTCTAATTTACTCGGCTACTTCTAGTCACTGTTTTCTCTGCTTCCTTGTCAGTTTATTGTTGTACGTTGAGCTTTCGCTTTGTCTCTTCGTTTACAAATCTACCAATATATTCTCTCACAAGATATACTGCATCCTGTCCTGTCGAGGTGTTTGTGATTTGTTTGGAGATTCATCATTGTTCTCTACCCAGTTCACCTGCTGTCTGAGGATTTCCAGCTTGCCTGCCATCTGTGAGTTTCCTTCATTGGGCACGGGAAGAGTTCTCAGTTGCTGCTCGCCTCCTTGCCGGCGCTGAACCAACTATTTACTAGGACAGCATTATTGTTTTCGTTTTCATCAGATCTGCGTCCATTGACGGCAGTCTCCTTATTTCCAGTTACAAAGAAATAAACTCTGTTATTGCATTACCTCTGCTTTTGGGTCCTCTGTACGAACTGTAACAGATAAACCACATGCCTCTTGGAAACTGAACTCGCACTTTCTCACTGAAAATAAATTTTACGAATACTTAAAATACCAGTTTCTTTATACTTTGAAATAAAGGACAACCCTGATACCTCTCCCTCCATCCTCTGGGAAGCATTCAAGGCTTACATAAGAGGCTGTATCATCTCGTTTGAAGCTTCTAGGCGAAACGTAAATAAGACCAAATTAAAAGAATTAGAAGATCAAATTAAGTTACTTGACATAGAAAATGCACACTCCCCCTCTATTATATTGCACAGGAAAATAGCAACACTTAAGTATGAATATAACAAAATGATCTCTGCAAAACTAAGTAAAGCATTCCTCTATACTAGGCAAACATATTTACCAGACATCTAGAATTTGGTGACAAACCACACAAACTACTAGTTAGACAACTCAGAAAAATGGAAAACGACAGAACAATACACAAGATAAAAGCCCACAATAATACAATACTTACAAAGCCTAAAGATATCAATGACAGGTTTCTTGAATTTTATACTGATATGTATACCTCAAAGACCACTTCAGACTCTGTAACTATTAATGCATTTTTAGACAAATGTGAGCTTTCCAGACTGAGGAAGATTGTGATTCTTTGAATTCTGACCTCACAATTGCAGAGGTTCGGAGCGCCATCGCCTCCCTAAAGAGTAATAAGACACCTGGTCCTGATGGACTTCCAGGGGAATTATACAAAACATTCAGTGAAAATCTATCCCCTTACCTGTTGAAATTATATGAACATGCCCAGATACAGGGTAATTTACCCCCCACCTTAACTGAGGCTGTGATCACATTAATTCACAAAAAAGGGAAGGACTCACAGGAAGTAGGTGTAGGAGGAGGCATCTCCCTCCTTAATGTCAATGGGAAATTATTTGCCAAGATACTGGCTAACAGGCTGAATCCTTTATTGGGACAGCTAGTGCATATGGACCAAACGGGTTTCATGCCAAATAGGAGTGCTACTTTCAATCGTAGACGTCTTTTGTATATTTTATATACAAAGAGAGATCCACGTACTGATCTTGTCATACTAGCACTTGATGGCGAGAAGGCATTTGACCAGATTGAGTGGTGTTACTTATTTGAAGTTCTTAATAGGTTAAATTTCGGAAATAAGTTCCTGTCACTAATTAAACTCATTTACAAGAATCCCACGGCTCAAATACTAACAAACCGGACAATATCCTCAATAGAGGGATGAGGCAGAGGTGTCCACTATCCCCTTTAATTTTTGCGCTGGCTATCGAACCTCTAGCACAATGTATCAGAATGGAACCCCAGGTTTATGGATACTCCACCAAAGACACAAATAATAAGATATACGCAGATGACATCCTTTTATATATAACGCAGCTTCAAATTACCATCCCAAATCTTCTTGACAAAATCAACCTGTTTGGGACCTTTTAGGGTTATTGGATCAATTGGACTAAAAGTGTTTTAATGCTGGTCCATATGAGTGACTTAGCCCACCTAGATCACTTTCCATTTACAGTCTCTCCAGAAAATTTTACTTATTTGGGGATAGAAGTGACAAAGCAGTGCTCATTTCTATTCCAGGCAAACTTCCCCTAATAGAGCGATTACAGACTAGAATATCATTCTGGGACACGCTCCCAATTTCTTTAATTGGGAGAATTAATGCTATAAAGATGATTTTCCTCCAGCAATTGTTATACCTATTTCAAAACATCCCAATGTTTCTAAAAAAAAAAACATTTTTTAAACACCTAGATTCTTTAATAGTTCCTTTTCTGTGGGGACACAAGGTTCACAGAATAGGTAAAAAAAAAAAACTCTGTAGGCCAAAGCCAAAGGGGGGATTGGCACTTCCAGACTTTTTGCTATATTATTGGGCCTCAGCAATTAAGATGTTTACCTTTTGGTTGGACACATCAATACCAATGTCTGATTGGCTAATGCTGGAGCGGGAAGACTGCCACCCGTATTCTATGGTCGCGGTCCTATTAGCTCCGGCCACGGTTAATAAGTCCCTGTATAACAACAATCCCATCATACATAGCATGATCTGTACCTGGAAACAAATCAAGACCACCTTTAATCTTAAACCAATCTCTCTTCTGTTACCCATCACTAGAAATCCCACACTTGCCCACTCCAGTCTGGATGATGCCTTTTCTACATGGAGTGAGAGGGGTGTCCAATGTATTGATGACTTATACGTGGGAGGCGTCTTTGCTTCATTCACACAACTATAGAGGAAGTATGAGCTGGAGAATAATAACTTCTTTCGTTACCTACAAGTTAGAGACTACGTTTGGAAATACTTAAGAGAATTTGAGACTGAATCACAATCTAAAATAGATGTCTGAAATTGTCTCCTAACGAAAGTAAACTGATACACCGCGTCTATAACAATATCTTATTTAATAAGCTCCCCATCGACTGAAAATGATAAACGTAAGTGGGAAGAGGAACTCAGTGAATCTATTCCAGATGATTTATGGAAAGAAAGTCTTGAAAACATACATAATTGTTCAGATAACGCAAGACATTGTCTTGTCCAATTTAAAATTATACATAGGCTTCATTACTTAAAGGAGAAACTACATATACCCAGAGGTGTCACCTATGTGTAATAAGTGCCACTATTCCGTAGCAACATTTCTCCATAGTTTTGGTCATAAATACTTCAATCCAACCTGAGTCTCTGTTCATCATTCTTGGAATATCGTAGACCTTCAGGAAACTGAGTGTGGCACAGCAGCGTTTTCTCTCTTATTGTTTCATAATAGCAAATAAATTAATCCTCATCTTATGGAAGAGCACAACTGTACCTACCTCTAAGATGTGGTTAGAGGATTTAACAAACTCAATTTAGAAAGGATAAGGTATACGCTGAGACACAGGCTCAACTTATTCAATAAAACATGGAAACCCCTCATATCATACTTAAAAGCTACAAATCCAGTACAACAGTCCACATCCTAGCACACAATATATTACAATTGTAAAGGTTTTAGAGTGAAGGTCTTTACGAGGAAGGGTGGATCGGGTGGAGATACATGGGAAGGGGTTAGACGGGCGGATAGGGGGTTGGGATAGTGTGGGGGATCGTGGTCAGCCTGGTGGTGTTCTTACCATCGTTTTTGTATTGTTGTTACTTGTCTTGTTTTGCTTTGCCTTGTTTTAATGTTGTACCACTTTAAGTTTATGGTTTGTTTATTTTTTTATTTTTTTTATTAGTTATAAAAAATATTCCCAGAATGTACAAGTGAATTGTATGTTAAATCATATGCTTTAATTTTAAGTGAAAATCTTTAATCTTTAAAGGAGCTGTATGTAAGATTGTGGCCAAAACTGGTACTGCAATCACTTTCAAATTACTGTAGAGTGGTGTATCCCCTCCCCCTCCCCCCTGACTCGAGGTTGCCAGATCGGCTGCAGGATCCAGCAGGAACGTGACGAGCTGCAGCTGTGGTAACTAGAGCAGAGCTGGCAACCCGGATGCCGCAACACTACTGACTTCGTGATTGGTAGATAGGTGGAGGGTGGAGCATCAGACCAAAACACAACATGACAACATCAACATCAGTTGAGGGCTGCAACTGCACTTTTTAAATGACAATATCCTGGCCGGACTACTGTTGTCAGTGATATAAGTATTTGAAATGTACATGATTTCTTAATGTCTAGTGATATATCAGGGCCATTTTATGATTAATTGAAATACATTTCTTACATACAGCTCCTTTAAGTGAATTGCTTTATTGGAACTGTGTGTGTGTATATATATGAAGTGCATTGCATGTGTAGCAGTTGTTAGTAATTGCCGTCCTCATAATGACGGGGCGGGTCTATTTCGCATGATTTAGTGGACTATAAAAGCAGCGCGGTAGTGTCTTTGGGATGTGCGTCCCATCGTCACGAGTGACGTTATCCATTTCCGGCGTGTCACGGAATTGTCTGTCTGGTAAGGAGCTGCAGTTGTGGCTGTACTTCTTTTTTTTTTTTTTTTTTTTTTTGTGGCTGTACTTCTACGTGTTGATCTTGAGTAAAGTTTTTATTTACTTATCTGGCTCCTTTCCCTATAGTGTGGACTGAGGACTCCGGTGATACATTATAGCGATGTGCGTTGCAATAGGATGTTTTAGTGCCGCAAGTTCAAACCGAGTGTGGGACGTTGCAGTGGGCTTTCTATTGGCTGCTCTCTTTTGCCGGTGCGGTTTTCTTTGTTGCTGTTCGTATGGTTGGGATTTGGGCGGATAAATCCTCACATGACGACGCTTGAAGTGTGCTGAATCTCCCTCAGCGGGGTGCTGCAGTATAGACCGTCAGATCGACTGCACCTTGCCGGTGATCAGTGCTCACGTGCTGTTGCGTGGCGTTTTGCCGATATTATGTGTGAGTTCCGATGCTGGACACTTTAACGTCTGCTGGATTGGCCGCTTGGTGTGTCGCAGATTCGGCAACGTAACTCGCCTTCTCTTCCTCCACAACTCCTCGAAACGGTTTGACCATTCACTAGCCAATGTCAAGATGGAAAGCGCTTTTGTGTTTTAATGTTTCCCTTTAATTGGTTTATTTCTTTTATTTTGTTCTTTATGATGTCTGTGAATGAGATCTGGTATAATTTAAATGATTGGTTCATTCGTGCTAGCCAAGTTTCTGTGAATTTGTTCATTTAACATCCTGAGTTTGGTTGGCTCGCTTTGCGTATTTTCTTTTTGTTGTATTTTCTTTGGTCAACACGTCTGTGTATTATCTTTTTTTGATTATTAATATTTTCTTGTGGGATTGTGAGTCTTTTTTTGTGATCTGGTTGATTGCTTACCCAGTATTCTAAATCAGTCATTAAGCAATCCCTCTTCGACCAGTTTGTGAATTTACTTAGTTGTGCATTTATTATTTAATTTTGTTTGTTAAGGTTTTGTGTAGGTTGTTTATGATTGCATGTTCTTTTCTTTTTGAGTACCAAGTTTTAGTAGAATAAGTGTGTATGTTTAATTGTGTGGACGAGCCTTCCTCTCTGTTTGGTGGCGGTTTCCTCTTCCGTGTATGGTGGTTCACATTTGAGGTGCAGTGTGAGTGCACGTGTGGTTGCCGTGGTTCCTTGAGGATAGGCGAGTGGTTCTCAGCCCTGGAGCAGGTGTAGCAGTGTGTGTGTGTGCTGTCACAGGCCGGCTCATAGCCTGTGGCAAAAATGAGGGGACACGAACAACAGGTATAGGCCAATCAAAAAGGTTCTTTATTGTAAACCAAAAACTATTAACTTTAAACAAAGAAAAAGGAATGAGGTGTGAAAATGTCATAATGTAAGGTGTATGTAAAGTGCTGGGATGCATGAATCTGTGTGTGCAGACTGATCTCATGAAATGGCGTATGTATGACACGCCAATTCGTATTTCCATTTTTGGCGTGCTATCAACACGCATAATCGCTTTTCAGCGTGTTTATCAACGCCTTTGACTTAACGTTATATTACTGTATTATGTATATATAAATATATGACCTACCCCAACCCCGTCCCTAAACCTACCCGTCACTGGGGTTAATACCATTTATGAGTTTTCTCCTACCATCCTAGGAAAAGAAATATCGCTCCACAGATGTAGATATAGATTTTGCTTCGTTTTGCTCGGACATTTAACGGCGTACACATACACGCGGAATCACTCGGACATTTAACGGCGTACACATACACGCAAAAGATTTCGGCGTGGACATACACGCGGATATCTCAAAATGCGTATAGATAACACGCCACTTGAATTGAAAGTGGCGTGTATGTTTACGCAAAGTCATGATGTCATGTTGGTGTGTGTGTGAACATGACTGAGTGGAAACTAAGTAAAACTACAAAGGAACAAACAAAACAGGATCATACCTGGAGGAGCAGAGAGAGAGATAAAAGTGGTTAGTGAAGCAGTTTAAATACCCTGAGCCCAGGTGGCCCCAATCACTAACGACCCTCCTATGCCTGCAGGAGGAACCGCCCCTGCCAGGCAGAGGAGGGGCCATGAAACCCCCCCTCCTTAAAATGAGGGTCCCACCCTCAACCCAAAATTTGGCCCAACATATTTAAAACAAACCAAAGTGCCCCAAAAACAAATATATATCTATACCAGTCCCGGCTCCTAGCAGTCACCCCGCGTCCCCTGACTGACTGTCCGTCCCTCCAACTCTGCAGCCCTGGTACCTGGGGAGCAATTTAAGAGAAAGAGGCACCGACAGCTAGCAGGGGTCAACAGAGAAAAGATACAAACTAGGTTAACGGAGCACGGGACAGGTCATCAGCAATGATATTATCCTTACCACTAATGTGTCTAATATCAAGGTTGAATGGTTGCAAGAACAAAGCCCAACGCATCAGGCGCTGGTTGGGATTTTGCAGGGACTTCAGAAAGATTAGTGGGTTGTGGTCAGTGAACACAGTTAACCCTCTGGGGACCAGAGTGTTTTTGGGGCCCTTGGGATGTTTTGACATGCACTGACATTTGTGCTTTTTTCAGTTATTTATAAACATGTTAATGGCAAAGGTGTAAATTCACTCTATATAGCACAGACGGGACTACCATGATATCTGAGCAACATGTATGTACATGTTTGTATTTTTAATAGAATAATGTTTATGCGTGGTTATTGAAAAAAATAAAAATGAAAGTTGCTGAAATAAGACCACAAAACACATTATTTCTTCACAAGACTTTTGAAAATTGTATCACATAGCCTAGAATATTTGCTCCAAAACTATGTGAGAATCATCCTGACTGCTCATTCAGATAAGTCAATAAAGTCTTTTACATTTTTAATGACGTGTTTTGTTTGAGAAAGCTTTATGCAGGAGGCTTGATCTCTCATTAATATGTGTGGCATTCCACACCTGAGAAAGACAAAGACCCTCCCATAATGGCCCTATTAGGTGCTATCAGGCCATATCATTACAGGAGCCTTGCACAAAGAATGAGGAGATTTAAAAAAGAATGGCTTTTAGATTGTTTGGATTTATATAAGGAAAATACTGGGTGCATACGTCTGGACACTTCTATCACACACCCTTCACCATATAGACATGGTTTTATTTCAGTTCAAAGTTAGAGTTGGAAACATCTTGAAAAGAAAATAGTCTTTTTCCATAAATGTCTTAGTTTGATCATACATATTTCAAAGTTGAGGATTCATTATTTTGATATAGCTTGCATTGGAACAAACATCTTAGTTGATTAGTTTATTGACAAAACATAAGCTTATTTGATGTCTTTATTTTGAAGCTTATTTGATTTGAAAAACTTTATCCAAAACTAGTCAAAGAAATGTTCTTTTATTTTGTCTGTAACAGTGCGTATCTGTGCGTTCATTCATTCATTCACACACACACACACACACACACAGAGAGAAACATAATTCACATTTAAACAGTAGGATATGCTATTTGTCCGTTTACAGACACTAACGTTATTCTATATCGCGATTAGAACAAAGCACAAAACACTTACACTTCTCAGCTGAATCTGTTGCTCCTCCTCGAAGTGATACCAGCACTTGTTCTGTGGTAAATGTCCCAGGATTATTCCTCATAGCCGCGCAAGACGAATCTTAATCTGACTAAAAAATATTGTGTGTTTACAGCATTTGCCTGGGGGCGTTTATCTATTTTGCAAATGGCCTCAACACATTATCTTATGAATAGCGCGCTCTGCGAGTGGGTGTGAACAAATTAACGATAATGAGCTGAGACAGGAGAAACTGTACTTCTCTTTAGTTTTTGACAGATTACATTGCAGGAGAATATTTGTTTTAAATGTGAATTGTTTTATTTAAAAGTAGAAATTTAAAGCGTTCTTTAGACGTATGTTTCATGTTTGTGTGATAAGTATTAGCGGAGTTTCCGTTCATTTTCCAGACATGTTTCAGAAAGATTTTTGCGGAGACAGAGTGAGCTGAAAGCGCACCCTGTTTATTTTATTTATTTTAAAAAAAAGCACAAGGTTTTGATGTTAATGTGAGTGCACACAAAAAAAGAAGACCCTCTATAGTTTATAATCATGTATTGATTTTATTTATATGACCATAAATGACGGACTATTTTAAGTCTATGTTGCTGCTATGTGAAAAAAAAAACAGCAAAACGCGCGGGCGCGTTCTTGGTCCCCAGAGGGTTAAAGGGGTCAAACCAGAACCAACGTAGACTTCGAAGTGCTGTAGAGCCCAGATGAGTCCTAAAGCCTCCTTTTCAATTACAGAATAGTTTTGCTGATACTTATTAAATTTCCGGGAGAAGAAACTGACTGGACACTCAACATTGTCATCATTTTCCTGGAGAAGCACAGCCCCAGCACCAATTTGACTGGCGTCTACCTGCAATTTGAAAGGTTTCCCAAAATTTGGTGCTGCCAACACGGGTGCCAAACACAAAAGAGCCTTAACTGCATCAAATGCCTCTTGACATTGGGTGGACCAGATAAATTCAGTCTTGGCCTTCAACAGATTGGTCATTGGGCACACTCCTACCGAAAAGTTTTTACAGAAAGCACGGTAGTACCCCGCCATTCCCAGGAAGCGCATCAGTTCTTTCTTTGTGGAGGGCTGTGGGAACTGCTTCACAGCCTGAACCTTGGCTTCCACGGGACAAACAAAACCCTGACCAACAACCTTGCCTAGGTATGTGACTGTAGCTTTGGCAAACTCACACTTTGCCAAATTGATAGTCAACCTGGCCCACACCAGTCTTCCAAACAGGGCTTGCACTCTCCGGACATGCTCCTCCCAGGAGTCCGAGTAGACGACCACGTCGTCCAAATACACGGCACACCCTTCCAGACCTGAGACCACCTGATTCATCAGCCTCTGGAAGGTGGCTGGAGCATTCCGTAAGCCGAAAGGCATCACTGTATAAGAGAACAAACCAGATGGAGTTATAAAGGCAGCAATCTCATGAGCTCTTTTGGTAAGGGGTACTTGCCAATATCGCTTTAAAAGATCAAATTTACTAACATACTTTGCTGACCCAACTTGATCAATACAGTCCTCCATCCTAGGAAGAGGGTAAAGGTCTGCTTTAGTAACATTGTTTAGTTTTCTATAATCAGTGCAGGGTCTGAAAGTGGAATCAGACTTTAACCAGAAGGCAGGGTGAAGCCCAATTTGAACAACATGGCTCAGCAATACCATTGTCCAACATATACTGCACCTCTGTTTCCAATTGCAGTCTCTTCTCCTCAGATACACAATAAAATCTGTTTAATAGGCTTAGCATCTCCGATGTCTAGGTCATGCTCAATTAAGTGGGTTTGCGATGGGGTGTCAGAAAACAAAACGGGGTACTTTCTAATAAGAGCTACTAATTCATCACGTTTCTCAGAATCTAAATGATCTACCAAAACCCCAAGGTTTTCCAAAGTCTGGGAGTTTTTTCAGCCGACCTTGTAAGACCTCATCCGAAACCATAACTACCTCCTCTTCTTCCCCCTCCACAAAGTTAAAGCCACACGATGCAGTGACTGGGGCAGCAGTCAACGCTGACCTCACTGCTGGAGTGCCTTCAACTTTGCTTAGATCACGGGAATGATAACATTTTAATAGGTTCACATGGCACAACTTAGAAGACTTCCTATGACCAGGGGTTTCAATAAGATAGTTCAAATCTGACACTTTACGCAACACAGTAAAAGGACCACAGTATTTTGCCTGAAAAGGTGAGCTTACAAGAGGCAAAAGAGCGAGAGGCACGATCACCAGGACCAAACTCACGCAGCTCAGCCTGTCTGTCATATCTCGGTTTCATTTTCTTTTGAGAACATTCTAGTTTTCCTTTCGCCAGTTCACCAGCCCTATACAACTTCAGCCTAAAACCGTTTACATAGTCAATAAGGTTCCGAGGTGGTTCCTCAGGCAAACAACCATCTTGCAGCACTGCTAAAGGCCCACGTACCTTATGACCAAACACTAAGTCATTAGGGCTAAACCCTGTGCTTTCCTGCACTACCTCACGAGCAGCTAGTAGCAGCCAAGGTAACCCCTCCTCCCAATCTGCAGACAGTTGTGTACAGTAAGCACGAAGCAAGGATTTTAAAGTTTGATGAAAACATTCCAAAGCTCCCTGGCTCTGGGCATGGAACGCAGTAGACTTGTTGTGTTTAACTTTAAGCTGCTAGAGAACCTGAGCAAATAAATGGGGGGTAAAGTTAGACCCCTGATCTGACTGAATTTATTTCAATATTTGGGATTCCAAAAATCATTGAGTTAATGCTTTAACTGCTGATTTTGAAGTTATGGTACGCAAGGAAAAAGCTGCCGGATATCTAGTTGCTTGACACATAACCGTTAATAAGTAGCTATGACCTGACTTGGACCGTGGTAAAGGCCCAACACAATCGATAATCAGATGCTCAAAAGGTTGCCCCACAGCTGGTATTGGATATAAAGGTGCTGGCTTAACAACCTGATTTGGCTTGCTTGTACGCTGACACGTATGACAAGTTTTAATGAACTGAGCTACATCCCGCTTTAAACGTGGCCAGAAAAAATAACGGAGTATGCGATCATAAGTTTTACGAACACCCATATGACCTGCCATATCACCATGTGATGTCTGCAACACTTTATTTCGCAAAGTAGTAGGTACAACTATTTGAAAAACTGGTTCTCCTAGACCCCGATCATAGTGTGGAACCCATTTCCTGACCAACAGCCCATCAAGAAGGAAATAACACTGAGCACTATTTCTCACCACTGAATCAGGAACAACTTTATCAAAGAGATCGGCCAAAGTAGTATCGGCCTTTTGCTCAGCCATCAATAAATCTCTAGAACTAGTCAACTGTTCTGTCTGGAGTTTAACTGGCAACTCAAGACTTTCTGGCTTACTCTCAACTTCCTTACGAGAGGCAGAGCGGGTAATAGCACAAACTGGAAATACCTCAGAAGATACACTACTGGAATCTGGAGATACACTTGCAGGTGGCGCTGCAGGTTGCTTCTTAAAGATGTTTAGGTTGCCATCTGCCCACACCTTCCTACCTGCCAAGTCATTCCCCAAAATCATGTGGACTCCCTCCACTGGCAACTGAGGTCTAACCCCAACAGCTACATCACCCTCTACCAGACCACATTTTAGGGTAACTTCATGTAAAGGAGAAGAGAATGGAATTAAACCCATGCCACATACCATTACACAACTGCCAGTATCAGACACCTTAGAGAACGGCAGAACAGATTGTAGAATAAAATAATCTAAAGCTCCAGTGTCTCTTAAGATCTTAATCGGAACATTTTGGTTGCCATTTACCAGGGACACTACACCATCTGAAATAAAGGCTGAAAAATCACAATGGGAAGACTGAGAACCAAACTCAACTAGTGGCTGAAAATGCTTACCTTGGTGGTGAGAGGCTGTAACAGGAGCTGCCATCACAGCAGGTTTAAAGTGACCTGACTTTTTTTATTTAAGTAGAGGACAATCTTTCTTCCAATGTCCGTCAACTAAACAGTAGCGACAGGTATTAGCATTAACTGTTGCTTTAGGTCCCCCAGAACCAAACTTCTAATGAGGCCTTTGGAAAGAAGCTCCAGAAAAAGGTGACCTACTATTCATAGGAGGAAAATTATTTTTATGGTGCATGTCACTGTTTGACTCAAAATGGGTTTTATGTGTTAGCCTGTACTCATCTGCAAGGACTGCTGCATCAATTGGAGACTTAACTTTACGTTCATTAATGTATGTAGCAACCTGGTCAGAGACAGAATTTTTGAACTGTTCTAACACAATCAAGTTAGACAGACCCTCAAAAGTGCTAACTTCAGAAGCTGTACACCAACGATTAAACGCAGAAGTCAAATCACGAACAAACTCAGAATAGGTTTGTGAATCTAGCTTTTTCCTGTAACGAAAGCGTTGACGATATGCCTCCGGCACAAGCTTGTAGACCTTCAGACCTGCTGATTTAACTTTATCATAAACTTTACAGTCAGCTACACTTAGTGCTGAAAACGCCTCACGTGCTTTACCTGTAAGTACACATTGCAACAGCATGGTCCTATCCAAATCTAACCAAGCTCTATCTCGCGCAATACGCTCAAATAAAGTAAAGTATGTATCTGGATCTGACTCATCAAATTTAGGCTACAATCGAAGATTCTGTGAAACATCAAACTGTGGTGGTCCTTCTGGTCTATTGGCATTTCGCAATCATGCTATCTCTAACTGCATTTGCAACATCTCCCTCTGCTGCTCCAAAGTTAATGAAGGGCTAGACTGAAAACTTGCACCCTAACTACTACCAGACTGACCACAAAGAACACCTACTTCCCTAAGACTTTGCTTTAAAACAGCTTTCACAGTCTCTATCAGATTGAGATTGTTGATAAAAAACTTAATGTTCAGCTATTTCAATTAACTGCTCCTTAGTACACAGATCTGAGGCCAACTCTGAAGGAACCTGAACAAAACTTCTCAAGGTGGAAGACATTTTCCTCAACCAATACAATGTAGCAACAATGACTTGTTTGGGGGGATTATCAAATCAAATGGGGAATATTATTCATTAGATAATGAATATGTAATCGCATACATAAATTAAATTATCCCAAATAGGGAATGGACTAAACATTACCATATATGAATAATTAACACGATTGATTGTAGTAATTATTGATATCTAGGTCAGTTAAGTCAGATTAATTATCAGGGTCAATTTACATGTGATTCCAAATTAGTTTGTCATGCATCCCGGTTCGTCCTGCGGACCGTAGCCGAAAACTTCCTTATATCACAAGATTACCTGCCTGTATACCGAGTGAATATTTTCCGGTGGCCACACGGAAGTATTTGCTCGTATACGGCACTTTCAGATGTTTAAAATAGTTAACCGAGGTAGAGCTTTGGCAACTTTACAGACCTTTGACATATTACAGAGACTTCAAGCATGGGACCATGAGACAGATTCGATTCAAAGGATTATGGAATTTAATAACACAATACTAAGGATTATATAGACTACTAAAAATCACGCAGGAGTAAATATACTAAAAATCACGCAGGAGTAAATAATATGCATATCAAAACAAACAATTAACACAGGATTGCAATATGACGTATTTAAAAAGAGACAGTTAGAATGAGAGAGAGAGAGAGAGAGAGAGAGAGAGAGAGAGAGAGAGAGAGAGAGAGAGAGAGAGAGAGAGAGAAGAGAGAAAGAGAGAGAGAGAGAGAGAGACAGAACAGTTCAAAACAGTGCAACAGAGACCCAAAGGATTCTAATATTAATCTAGACAACTTTAAGGCAGTATTTATTTTTAGATTTGTACTTGCTTTACGGCTCCTTTGTGTTGAGTTGTGTTACAAAGGCAGCGTGGTTGGAGTTGTCTGGAGTTTCTTCCGGTAGGAGGCAGATGTTTGCGAGTGCTTCAGCTGCGGCCCGTACGAGAGACGATTAATCTTAAGCTTATTTCGTTCGTGAATACACTGAATGAAACCGAACTATCAACTGAGGTAGATCGAAAGAAAGCAACTTAGATTTAAAACAAAGTAGAAAAACGACGAAGAAGGAAAACTCCGGCTGGAGTTTAACAGGAAAATTTAGGAATCTCTCTCTGGCGTAGGAAACTGCAAAGAGGAGAAGGTGGCGGTCTATTTTGAAGGAGCTCGAGACACGCCTTTCTCACGTGTCTGATCCAATCGTTTGGCAGGAAGGCGGGTCGTTAGACCTTGTGATTCCCGAGGTACAGCCTCCCAGGTCATGTGCATATCAGATAAAGACTTAGTAACACTATACTTCTTAAACTAGATATTAATAAAATCATGCATCATATTAAATTTTGAGTTGCTGATTCAATCTTCTTTGATTATTCTGATTACAACCATACCAAGTTCGGCATTCCTAGGGCTTAGTAAAATGCAGATACATGATTTTTCTGTGATTAAACGGATGTTAAATTGATCACATATCATAAAAGCTTACAGTTATACCAGTTTTGTCACCAGGGAATCATGAAGCACAACCAGAAAAACATTTCACACATTTAACAAGGTGATTTTGACCATAGTGTTCAGAATGATTGTCTCTCATGTATGTGTGTGCGTGTGTGTGTATGAGCGAGTTCACCCGGCGGTCGGTCACGCGGAGAACTTTTGGTCATCTTCTGTTCTGTGTATGTGTGTGTGTATGTGTATTCAGAGTTCGTTGAGACGGTCGTTGATTAAAGTCACATGGTTGCTCTGACCATATGATTATCGCTACAACTACTATTACAAATGCCCCAAAAAATATGTTACACAACTCACCTGCTGCCAGTCTGGGTTTAAGGACAGGAGCCACACCCCACTATCCTCCAAAACTACTAACTAACTGGCCCCTATTCTTCGTGCAGTCACATGTGGTGGGGTTTTATGCACACAAAACCAGTGGATTGGAAAAGACAACCAGAAACTGGCGGCCCCCCCATATCCACGGACGTGCTCCCGAGCCGATGTAGGGAAAAAGGGAAAGGGAAGCTCTACCCACGTTCACTGCCACCTAAAACAAAAACACCACGAGCCTCCTATTGACACTCGCTGATAAGCCTCAACAGGAGAGGACTCCCACCTGAACAAAAACCCAGAAAAGGCACAGAGTGAATTGCTAAACAAATTTAGCTACAAAGCTAACAGAACAAAAATGGAACACATGGCTCTCAACGCTCTCTCCAACAATATTGGCCCAACCAAAGTATCCCCTCAAACAAAACATTGGCAATCTGAACTAAACGAACAAACTACTAACCCAAGTTAACTATAAAACAATAGTCAAAATAAGCCAAACTACAAATGAACAGACTTATCAATGATAAGACAAAGACAAACTAGACAAAACTTTAACCAATTATGACACAATGTTAAAGTAAACTAGAATACTAAAGTAAGACTAAAGTACAATTAACTTTAACTTAAGGACGAGCCCCCACTTGTCACAGGCCGGCTCATAGCCTGTGGCAAAAATGAGGGGACACGAACAACAGGTATAGGCCAATCAAAAAGGTTCTTTATTGTAAACCAAAAACTATTAACTTTAAACAAAGAAAAAGGAATGAGGTGTGAAAATGTCATAATGTAAGGTGTATGTAAAGTGCAGGGATGCATGAATCTGTGAGTGTGTGAACATGACTGAGTGGAAACTAAGTAAAACTACAAAGGAACAAACAAAACAGGATCATACCTGGAGGAGCAGAGAGAGAGATAAGAGTGGTTAGTGAAGCAGTTTAAATACCCTGAGCCCAGGTGGCTCCAATCACTAACGACCCTCCTATGCCTGCAGGAGGAACCGCCCCTGCCAGGCAGAGGAGGGGCCATGAAAGTGCGATATCCTTTTTTTTACTTGACTATTGGTACATGCTGTTTAATGGTTGTTAATAAAATTATATTTTTGTACTACACCTCTGTTTCTGATCTTGACTCAGCCGTAACCAAACTTGTGTGCTTTAAATCATTCTGAAAGGCGATTCCCTGGTAATGTTGCCTCTGGGGTGGCGTAGTCGAGCATTTTAGAGGTGTAAATTTGTGTTTCAGTTTACACTCCCCCTATCAAATCATAGAGCTGTCACACATGCTCACATGAAATGTCTTACAGGCGTTTACAAAATGTAAATTGGATAAACAGATGTATTTCAATCAGCAAGGCAGAGGTAGCTGACTAGCTTGTTTGGCTAATGTAATGTTAACCTGAATCTTACCTTCAACATATAGATTTAGTTACTGTGCCCTTTCAGCTCATGAGTTTCGACATGCTTCAGGTCTAGGTTGGTGGTTTACCGTACCTTCCGTGTTTCTTTCCACCAGAGCCTTGCTTTCAATTTCAACATAGCGGATGCATAAAATCAGTGCATTCTCTAGCCGTTCTCCTATTAGGAAGTAGGAGGGGAGATGCTGGGAGAGGACCCTGGCGCAGTCATGGCTGCCGCTTCTCCATCAGCGCGTTAAATTTGTTTATTTTAAGGTGCTGTTCACTGGTTTTATATCGGCTGATGTTACCTGCTGCTAATATGCGCCCTTGCTGGATTTTATTAGTTTTTTTACTGCCATTATTTGGAGTTTACGGCAAGATTTATTTCGACCTCCCGGACTGCACTATGTTAAAATACTCTGCCATGGAACTTTTACAGCTTGGTCATTTTGTGCCCCCTGCTACTGGTGTTTTGGAAAAACTATGATCGCTACAACTTCTCCGCCGGCCAAAATACATTCATTGTGGCTCCCGCCGGAATTTGCATTTAAGCGGAGCCGCTATTAACTCAGTTTGGTCTCAAAGGCGTTTGGATCATCAACATTTATCTTCGCGTCATGTCTGCCCTGCTAATTTCTCCTACCTCCAGAAATCTACTCCATCCAGCTGTGGTGTCCGACTTGACACAATCAGGTTTGCACATCTGAACACTCGCTCTATAAACAACAAAGCGGCTTTACTTTGTGACCTTGTTTTGGACAAAAAAATGGACTTTTCTGCCTTTGTGAAAAGTGACATCAGCCAAATTACTATTTCAATCTAAATATGTGTGCTCTGCCTGGCTACACTTATCTTGACCGGCCACGCTCCACCGGTAGAGGTGGCGGTCTTGCTATCATTTATAGATCTGATGTTGCAGTAACTGAGGTGTCATTGCCTTGCTTTTCATCATTTGAATGCTTGGCCTTTAAGCTGAATGGTCTCTCATCAGTTCTTGTGTTAAATATCTATCGTCCTCCCAAACTAAACTCTGCATTTTTTTCTGAATTTACTGAGTGTTTGACACTTGCCAGTGCTCTCTGTCCAGTTACTCTTTTAACTGGTAATTTTAATATTCATGTTAATAATAAGACTTGCAATAATGCTGTGTGCTTCATGGATACACTAGAATGTTTTAACTTCACTCAGCATGTTAACTTTCTGACACACAAGCACGGACATATATTAGATCTGGTCTGCACTTCAGGAGTACTTATTGAACAACTTGAGTGTACTGATGTATAAGTGATCACAAGCTCCTAACATTCAATCCGACTCCTCCTTCTTTGCAGTCTGTGAAAGAACGTGTTATCTATTTTAGGAAAATCAGTGATATTGATCTTGATCTTCTTAGTCATGCTATGGGTGACTTACCAGTTACAGCCTCTATCGACCAGTATAATGCTGCTTTTACATCTATTCTGGATGAGTTTGCCCCTCTGAAAAAAAGTGTTGTTTCTTTTAAGAGATCATCTCCTTGGTATACATCTAAGTTACGCAAATTGAAGGCGATAGGCAGGCAGTTGGAGCGGAAATATAAAAAATCTGGCCTAACAGTTCGATCAATGTTTGACCAACATCAGATTAAGTATCATAACCCCTAAAATGTACTGGATCCGTCTATGGCGCGGAACGTCAGCGCCACGTTTTTGATGCGTCCCTAGCTCGGCGTCAAAGTCCACTGGAAGCATCTCAGACGCGTTTCAGCAGCGGAGCGTCGGTCTCCACAGGGTGTTTTATTTTGAAAATCGAACGTATCCTCTATGCCGTTCTGTGTCTGACTTCCTGCCCGGTACGATGTGCTCTGTGCTGCTTGACGCGGCAAGCGGCGAAAATAGACCTGCTACCTATTCTCTGCGGAGCGGAGAGACACTTGTGTGACGCTTCTGAGACGCGCTGCGTCCGCAGCTGGTGGACTTAAGAGCATTGACTATAATGGCCGCGATTAGCTCCGGCATCCGCGACGCTGACGTTCCGCGCCTTAGACGGATCCAGTGGATTTTAGGGGTTATGCTCTCAAAGCTGCAAAAGTGGCATATTATTCTACTATTATTAGTAAGAACATCTCAAATCCCAGAGTGCTGTTTAGAACAGTTAACAATCTAATTAAATCTCCCAGTAACTTTAACTGTCCTACCATTGAGCAGTGTAACGCATTTCTCAACTATTTTTCAAGTAAAATTGAGAATATTTATAATGCCATTGCCTGTGATGATGCTTCTGAGCTTGTTGAGGTGCATTCTCCTAATCTGTCTGGTCTCTCTTTTTCAAGTTTCAGTGCTGTTGATTTTGATTTTATTTCCAAACTTGTTTTGTCAACGAATTCTACTACTTACATACTTGATCCACTCTCTACTACTGTTTTGAAAAACTGTCTGCCTGTTATTGTACCCAATATCACTGCTATTGTAAATGTTTCACTCAATACAGGGAATGTCTCTTCTGCTCTAAAAATGGCTGTAGTTACGCCAGTTCTTAAAAAGCCTGGGAGTAATATCACCGATATGTCAAATTATCGCCCCGTCTCCAATTTACCTTTCCTGGCAAAAGTGCTTGAGTGTGTGGTTGTTGGCCAACTCCATACTCATCTCTGTATGAATAGCCTATTAGAAACTTTTCAATCCGGGTTTAGATCTGGACACAGTACAGAGACTGCTCTAGTCAGGGTCCTGAATGACCTCCTTGGTTATAGCCGACTCTGGGGCTTGTGGCATTTTGGTTTTGTTAGACCTTAATGCTGCATTCGATACCATATGTCACAGCATATTATTGGACAGATTGCATATGTGGACCGGTCTGTCTGGAACTGTGTTAAACTGGTTTAAATCCTACCTCTCAGACCGTTCCCAATTTGTCTACCTCAGACTTTGCCTCTGTGTCAGGGTGTCCCTCAGGGGTCAGTTTTGGGTCCTGTTTTATTTAGTGTTTATATGCTGCCTCTTGGGAAGATCATTCAGAAGTATGGCCTGAGCTTTCACTGTTATGCGGACGATACCCAGATTTATATAAGCTCTCAGCCTGATCTCTATTCTTCCTCTTCAAAAATTTCTGACTGTTTGTTGGAAATTAAAGCGTGGATGAAACTCAACTTTCTAAAACTAAACTGCTCCAAAACTGAAATCTTATTACTTGGCACTCTAGTTAATGTCAGTAAATGTAAGGTTTTTAAAATCTCAGTGGACAATACCCAATTGTCCCCTTCTGGTCAGGTGCGTAACTTGGGCATGATTTTTGATGCCGAGCTAACTTTTAATTCACAATATAAAAACATAACAAAGGTTGCTTTTTTACACCTGAGGAACATTGCGGAACTCTCTAGGCCTGATGCAGAGAGGCTTATCCATGCCTTCATCACGTCAAGGCTTGATTATTGTAATAATCTATATTGATTATTGCAAATTCTATCAAGAGGTTGCAATATATACAGAACTCTGCCGCACGTGTTTTGACTCATACATCCTCACGCCATCATATTACACCCTTGCTCCAGCAACTGCATTGGCTTCCAGTTTAGCCACTTATTGATTTTAAAATTCTGATTTTAAAGGAGAACTCCGGCGCAAAATGAACCTTTGGTCTAATTACACATTGTTACCTAGTCAACCGTTATCTGAGATTTGTTTTCATGATTATCGAATGTAAATAGTTTTATCTCTAAAAAACAGTTTAGCCTATAAAGCTAGTATAACGCTAGTATATTGGGCATAGTGTAATGACAAACAAAAATCGCTTGTTAATACCACTAACAAGGCTGAAAATAGCCCCACACTAACACGGTAGCATAATGAGGGTCCCTACCTTCAAACCGAAGCATTGAGAACTTTGTCAGTGTCCAGACAGTTTAATAAGAAGATATTTAATACATACAGTCAACTTCGCGTATACAGGCAGAAGCCATCTTTGAAATACAGTCTTTACCAGTCGATCTACGAACGCCGATCCAAGTGCGCTGGTGAGATGTGAACGAGCTATAAGTTGTGATAAGGTGAGCGCGAACAGCAGGCTTGGATCGGCGTTCGTAGATCGACTGGTAAAGACTGTATTTCAAAGATGGCTTCTGCCTGTATACGCGAAGTTGACTGTATGTTTAAAATATCTTCTTATTAAACTGTCTGGACACTGACAAAGTTCTCAATGCTTCGGTTTGAAGGTAGGGACCCTCATTATGCTACCGTGCTAGTGTGGGGCTATTTTGAGCCTTGTTAGTGGTATTAACAAGCAATTTTTATTTGTCATTACACTATGCCCAATATACTAGCGTTATACTAGCTTTATAGGCTAAACTGTTTTTAGAGATAAAACTATTTACATTCGATAATCATGAAAACAAATCTCATATAACGGTTGACTAGGTAACAATGTGTAATTAGACCAAAGGTTCATTTTGCGCCGGAGTTCTCCTTTAACCTATAAAGTGGTACATGGGTTGGCTCCAGATTACATCTGTGATTTGGTTACTCCATCCATTCCCGCTCGCTCTCTCCGTTCTCCTGGCTCTCTCTCTCTCTGTATCAGCCTCGTTGTAAATTGAAAACCATATGGGGAAGGGCCTTTTCCTATAACGTGCCTAAGTTATGTAACACATTACCTGCATCTATTAGGGATGCTGCTTCTGTGGATTGTTTTAAGACACTTCTTAAGACACATCATTTTAGTCAAGTTTTTAATTTATAATTTTAGTTTACTTCCATGTTTGATTATTTTGTTCTGTACATGCTGTAGCGCTTTGAGTCTGAGAAAGGCGCATTACAAATAAAATGTATTATTATTATTATTACCACTAAAAATGGCTGTCCCTTCAAATAGTGTCCTATTTAAGAGTATAGGGGGCGAATCTGAACACAGGGCTTGTGTTCTTGCAGTCTTTCTCTTCGTGCTCTACTTATATACCACCATCCGTGACACTTACTCAGGGCCGGCGCTCCGCATACACCAAGTGCTTGGGGGGGCACCAAAAAATCTGGGTCGTGAAAAATCATCATAATAGGCTACTAGTATAAATAACAAATAAAATATGTCTAAAGCATGTTAATATACAAAAGCAATACAAAAATAATACAGGCCTAGACCAAATTAGTCGAGAAAAAGGTGAATCTCCTGTGCCAGTCTCCCTCTGGTGCCCCCCTTCCACACCTCCCAGTGGTCTGTTAGATTATGCCTCAATCAATGTCAAATTTGGCAGACACCGACCTCAGACATGGCCTCGAAAAGGCACCAAGAGTCGGGGGCGGAAAAAAGTAAAAAGAATAGACAGCGGGATGATACTCGCGCGTCGCTTGCAGGTAAGACAATGTTTTAAATAAAAATGTTAGTTTTGTAGCGCGGGCGCCCTTGCGTCGTGTATGCATGTCCAGGGGGCGTCGCTAGTAGTGCAAATGAAATGATCCGGGGCTTTTTTAGCCCTGCATGTTGAATCTTTTATTTTAACGGGGGTCCTGGGGTTTCTCCCCCGGGAAATTTTGAAACTTGGGCTGTTTAAGATGCAGTTAGTTTGTTTGAGAAGAAAAGGAAGACCACTTAGATACGTTTTTTCGTTGTTGTTCTATGCGGATAATGCGGTCATTTTCAAGAGGTTCATAGGCCAAGGCCCAAGAGCGACATCTGTTGGTGAAACTGCAATTAGAAAAAAAAAAACCCCACAATCTCAGTGTTTGTATATTTTCATATTCACAGAGTTGTCAAATTATTAGGGCTGGGAAAAGATTAATCGCATCCAAAATAAAAGTTTGTGTCTACATGATATATGTGTGTGTGCTGTGTATAATTATTTTGTATATATAAATACACACACATGCCACGTATATGTGACCAGTTACGGAAACTAGGGACACAAGTCGGTTCTGGGGCATTTTGAGTTATTCACAGATTCTGAAAGTGTGGTCTCCAAGCTTTCCAACGATGTGTAACACATGGAAATCTGATAATATTTGGAGAAGTTGTAGCCATTTGAAGTTAGGCACTCAAAAAAACTAAAAGTGGAGAAAACCGCCTCGAAAGATGTGCAGTTCTCACCTCTCTCTGCTGCTGGGAGTGACAATAGGGCTCATTTACATCTCATTTAGATAAGCCATACCCCCTGTAAAGCTCTCCCTGTAAAGCACAGGGAGGGGGGGGGGGGGGGGGGGTCAGGATAATGTGCCATCAAAGAAAAGAAAAAGTTTGCAAACAGGTAATAAATAAATGTCTCTTAGCATCTACCGATAAAACTGTATAGGCAACTCTTATGTACACTGAATAAAAAATAAGATAAACTCTAGAATGTTAAGAAATATGTTGTGCTTTTACTTTTACAATATATTACTATTATAGGCATACAATAGAACGTAGCCTACTTCTCTAAATAATAATAATAACAACAATAATAATACATTTTATTTAAACATTATTTAAAGGAATATATTTTTTGTCCATGGTTTAATTTAGTTCATCTGTTTTTGCAGCGCTTCCCCAAAAAAATAAAAGGACACAATTTTAAATTTTCATTTGATTACAACCGTTTTTGATAATATATTTGGATTAAATCATAAAAAGAAACATAAATTTTCTGAATAAAATACATTTCATAGGACAATATTTTTCTTAAACATTTTAATAAATTATATACATACAGTATAGGAGTATGAATCAGAATAGATTTTATTGCCATTGTCAATGAAAGGTTTTAGAGACTAGGAATTTTCTTCGGTGTACTCATGCAACATGAAACACAAACTTTTGCTAATGATAAAAAATAAGCAATAAACTGGTTGATTGATATATTCTTTTTTTATTTTCCATAATCAAATCAATCACACATTGTTTAGAGTGCTTTTCATACAAGAATGTAAAACTAAATTCAGGTGGTTGGTTGATAAAGTGACATTGCAGGTGTTGTAAACAAGAAAAAAGGTCTTTGTGACACAGTCCAATGAAATTACATTCGCATCCTCTTCTGTGGACTCTTCTGTGTTGTGAACCTTGGCGCTGGGCATGTGATGTCTCTTGCCTCGTCAGCACAGAATGGCCTTATTTTTTCATATAGATAGGTCTGCCTGTCAATTTTCAGTCCAGGTGGGGCCAGGACAGGAAGACCGTCGACAGGGGGCAGATCTGCTCCGTCGCGCAGTAGCTGATATTCGACAGGTTGTGCATCACGGTGACTTTTTGCAAGCACCACACCTGGTCTCTTGGCGTCAAAGCTGTGACAGAAAAAGCACATAAGACATTTTAAACATGGCAAAGTATTTTCTTATAAAAAACGGTCATGTGTATCTTGTTGCTATGTTATATTGTATGTACACAATGTGAAAGTTTCAATTACCTGAAGTGCTGATAACTCTTGACCTGTGGGAGTCTACGGAAGTGGCGAGTCAGATGCTGCTGCCAGTCGAAGGTCTGGACTAAAACTTTTCCCTCTGCCGTTCCAACAAGCTGTGGGATATTGAGGTGACTCACAGGAGAGCTGTTTTCCACAACCTGATGACAAAAAAGAGAAGAGAGGAAGAAAAAAAAGATCTTCAGTTAAATGTTTCATTGAAGCAGAACAGAAAACAGCACTGAAGTCATTAAAGCAAAGTAAAGTTAAAGTACCTCAGCGATGTCTGCCAAAGTGTTGACTCTTGTCTTCATGTAGGCTTGCTTGATGAGTCCAAAGCCACAGTCAGAGGAAAACTTGGTGTGGCCAGCAATAAGGAAGTGGATTTCAATTTTATCGTGAAGCTTGTGTCCAACCCGCCAGGCAAGGTACCAGAGCATGAAGTTGTTCTTGTTCTGCCCACTGCAGTTGTCACAATGAAGATCCACCTCTGTTTCTCCAACTCCAAAGTTGCCGAAGAAATGATGCATGTAGCTGATGACTTCATTGCTTCCCTTAGTAGATGACATGCCTTCATCAATCAGGTAATTCACCTGTTTCTGCAGCCCTTCACATGAAACACCAAATAGGCCACATTTCCGTGGGGTCAGGAAGTACATTGGTCCTGGCTGGAGAGGGTTTGAGGGAAAGTGTAACTGTAGGAGACAGAGGGAGAGAGGGAACTTGGATTAGATTAAATTAAATTTGCATCTGTTCATAACTGTCTAATAAAGATAAAACTTACTATATTGATGCTATTCTGCATTTGCACTATTTATTCTCATGCACCAAATCGCCCTTTAAGGGACATTAATAAAGTAAAGGGAAGTAAATGTGTGTGAAATATTACCTGCTGAGCAAAATCAAAACTGTAATGCATCCTAATCTTCTTGCTTGCTGGTAGGGATGGTCCAAAAGACAGGTCAGAGCCAGAGCAAGTCTTTCTGCAGGCAGCAGTCATGTCGTTGTACACAGCCCTCTCTTTCTGCACAAGGGAAAGATGATCTTGTTGCTTCTTTACTGCTTCAGACTTTCTATCATCTGGGAGGTTTGCACTTCGTATCAGCTGCTCGTTATTGCTTTGGCACTGCCAGCAGAGATCTGTGCGCGGCCGGCAACTTTTGATGTGTGGGAGAAGTCGGTTCCACAGTGCTTTGAAGCTGGTTTTACAAACTGCACGCTCACCTGAAAAACAGATATTGCTTATGGTTAATTGTATTGTAATTGCTAATAGTGTAGCAATAATAAATAACATTATTTCACTTTATAAGCACTCAATTCTAAATCAATGTTTACACATACCAAGCTCCTTAGCAGACTTCACGTAGAGACGCCACACTGAGGCCTTGGACACATGAGTTGGCAGCAACTTCACATGCCAATCCTTATGCCCAGGCTGTCGGCCAGGCAGCATGATGGCATTGTCTTCTGCATAGTTTTTTATGAAGTCCACAACTCTGTTGATATCCTCAGGGCTGATGAACCTGGCTGGTGGACGTGGCAGTGAGTGCTTCTTCCTCAAACGTGGTCTTGCCCCATTCTCCTCATAGTGTTTGACTATATCAGCCAGGGTGTCTCTGCCAATGCTGGGGGGGAGAAAAAGACGTTTAACATCATGGTCTTGCTAACAGGCATCTTGTCACCTATATCAAAATGTATTGTACACATTATAGGTACTTTTACTTTACTGAAGTAAATTTTATGATGAATACTTTTTACTTTTACTTACTTTAGAGTTTGTATCTGTACTTCCTGGTTTAGTCTTGTTTTAGACCTGGTTTAGACCTCAGTTAGTGGTTAGACCTGGTTTGAGTCAAAGGATTAAAAAAATCCTGTACATTAAACTCTTCATAAATACTTTTACTTTTGACTTATTACGCACATTTTACGGCTACGTATACTTTATACTTTTACTTAAGTAGGAATTTAATCTGATACATTTACGATTACGTTACGATTACTTCCTCCACCACTGGCTAAAATTATTAGCATCACAATCAATTCAAGAATGCTAACAGGCAGGTTTACGTGGGCTAAGTTAAGTCATTAACACCAGTCAATTCAAGCAATTGAAGCATTATTCAAATTAATAGCAGAAGCTCACATTATCATCTTAAAGCTCATTATAGTAGGCCTAATGGGGGTTTTGGCAAGTGATATGATGCTAACGATTAGCAGCTAACGTTACAATTAAAACAACAGTCCTGAGCTAGCTAAAAACAATAGGTAGGTATTGGAAGGTCTAAACATGGACTAAACATGAGATAACGTGTACGTGTTCTTAGAATGAACAACAGGCAGGTTTACGTGGGCTAAGTTAAGTCATTATCACCAGTCAATTCAAGCAATTGAAGCATTATTCAAATTAATAGCAGAAGCTCACATTATCATCTTAAAGCTCATTATAGTAGGCCTAATGGGGGTTTTGGCAAGTGATATGATGCTAACGATTAGCAGCTAACGTTACAATTAAAACAACAGTCCTGAGCTAGCTAAAAACAATAGGTAGGTATTGGAAGGTCTAAACATGGACTAAACATGAGATAACGTGTACGTGTTCTTAGAATGAACAAAAAACGACAAACTTTGATGTTTATGGAAACTCACCCCATAAGAAACAGAAAAGTATTCTTGCAGATCTCGTTGCCTCCAATGAAATAAGTCGTTCGGGCACACTTTCTCTTTGTCTGGGTCTTCTTTGTAGATGTAACCATCTCCGAAGTTTGCAATGTGCGTCTGTTTGCCTCTAAATGTCCAATAATTCGCATGTCCTGCCACTCTTTTTCCGCAGCTAAAGAATCCAGCCGTATGTTGTACATAATGTCTGGAGAAAGCTTCTGGCTACAAGACTGTCTCCCATGCAGAGAGTTCTCTTTTCTCCTCGTGTAACATTTACAGTCAAAGTTACGGATTTTCCCCATTTCTCTATCTATATCCTCATCAAATGTTACTATCGATATAGCCTCTGATATCTTACGGTCTAACTCGTCTGACGCCAGTCCGATACATTCTTCCTCGTCTTCATCTTCGCTCAGTTGTAGATTAGGGATATTATTCAGTCGTATCATGCCACTTTCATCGTCGCTCAGATCGTCTTCAGAATCAGTGAACGCGTGTTCATAAGCATCCGGCTTGTCGAAGAAGTACTTCAAAACATTTTCGTTGTAACGGCCACGGTTCAGCTCGTCTGCGACCATCTTTGCGGCGTCCATCTTCATTGAATTTTGATATCAGAGATAGAGCAGGAGCAGAGCGCTGCATAATAAGTAGCCATGCTGTTGGGGGGCGGGGGCAAAGGCGCGGGCGGCTATTCAGTATGCAAATACACACAGACAACAGACACGCCCCTACTGCATGCTAGAATCCCAGAAAAACAAGCCGATTTCAACCTCAAAATGTACGCTTTTAAATATACCAATACTGTTATCTCAAACATGGAGAGGCTTCTTCATGATCTCAACTAACAGATTCTGCAAAAAAGCGGAAATCACAAATTTTGAAAAAAAACGCTTGTTTCTCATTTTGCTCGCAAGTTGTGCTGCCGACTTGTGTCCCTGGTTCCTGTAACGGGTCACATATATTTAAGAAATATTTGCATGTATATACTGTATATATTTATATATAATTTATATTATATATACATTTAAATATTTTATATATAAATAAATATTTCTTAAATACATACATCCAAATGTGTATTTATATATACAAAATAATTTTACACAGTACACACACATTTATCATTCATGTAGACACAAACTTTTATTTTGGATGCGATTAATCACGATTAATCTTTTCCCAGCCCTACAAATTATGTACAGAATTATTATATTGTGCTTCATCAGACTAAGAAATTCTGAATGGTTGTTATTCCTTGGGTGGGGGGCACCACCAAGCATTTGTGCTTAGGGCACCCAAATGGCTAGCGCCGGCCCTGCACTTACTAATTGAACAAAAAGTCAAACAAATTTCCAGTCACTCACTGAGAGAGATGTTTATTACACATAAGCAAATTTTATTACAGACGTTCATCACACTTTTTAAAACGGAAAAAGAACATTCTATGTATAATAACTTTTCCTTTATGCAAATAGAATTCATGTGGTAGTTTTAATGCAATCATTTTTTAATGTTACATATTTTCAGTTCCTTAAACCAAAGAACAGCAGAGCCACTAACAAGCTTTATTCAGATTGTGTATCATATTGAGTTTGTTTGATGGTCTTTGCTGTAAAATCTGAAGTTCAGCTGGACTCACTGAAACAGGAAGTAGAAGAGCAGAGGAGACACCAGCAAGAGGAAGCTTCCCTTATACACACCATCTAATCAAGACAGGAAGGAAATTAGTATTAATTTACACTCCACTGCTAATACATATTGCTACTTGATATTACTACTTATAATAATGTAGCAGGTGGGGCGTAGTCAGTGAGAATTGCGGCTTGACTGAAATCAGGTGGGGGCTGTTTGGCGCTACACCTTTAAATCCAGCAAGCTGGCGGTTTTCCGGATTAGTGCTGCTACAGACTGTTGCTTCCTTTGACTCTTGGCTGGGTGTACAAGTTGACCTGCATCTGGTGTTTAATTAGTGTTTAATTTAATTTGACCTGCATCTGGTCTTTAATTAGACACGTTCCTATTTTGAATATCTGCCGTCTTAAGGGTTATAGTCTGTTTGTTATTGTAGCACTTAAGTATTGCTGTTCATAACAGCTAGTTTCGATTTGGGCCATTGTCGGGATATTTGCTTTCGCTGTGCTAATTGCAAGGACTACCACAGCTGTCCTCACTCAGACGATTGATAGCATTATTTCTATGTAGTGTGCGCGCTGTCGCGGAAGCGTCAGCGGAAGCATTCAGCTCTCGTGTTCAGCCTCCTCGTGTGAAGACCGACTCGGGTAAAGACCTGCGACTCTACCTGCGCGACTCCACCGAGTAAGGACACCTGCAAGGCACTTAAAGTATCTTCTTCACCCTTTCCTTTCCTACCTTTATCTTATTTCCCATTATCATTATGTGCTTTCAACACATTCCTGTTGTCTCTCGACAACGCTCTCTCACCACGCACAGAAGGCAGCGCAATACTGCTTATCTGCTCCCTTTTCTCTCATCCTCACACTCACCTCTCACTCTTTCTATGGGTCTATGGAATTGTCAATCAGCAGTCAATAAACCTGACTTCATTCCAGCCTTTGCATTTCATTCTACTCTTAATATCTTGGGCTTGACTGAGACCTGGATCCGTCCAGAAGACTCAGCAACCCCTGCTGCTCTCTCTAACAACTTCTCTTTCTCTCACACCCCTCGCCAGTCGGCACTGGTCTTCTCATTTCTAACAATTGGAAATATTCACCTCTCTCTTCTCTATGCAATAACAACTCATTTGAATATCATGCAATTACACTTACAACTCCCATGAAGATCCATATTGTAGTTATTTATCGCCCCCCAGGTCAACTGGGAAGCTTTGTAGAAGAGCTGGATGTGTTGCTGTCCTCTTTCCCTCAGGATGGCATCCCACTTGTAGTCTTTGGCGATTTCAACATTCACCTAGCGAAGCCGTATGCAACAGACTTCATCTCTCTCCTAGCCTCTTTCGATCTCAAACGGCTCATCACCACCGGTACTCACAAGTCAGGCAACCAACTGGACCTGGTTTACACACGCAACTGTATCACAGAAAACATTTTGGTGAAACCTCTCCAAGTTCCAGATCATTTCCTCATTACTTTCAATCTACAACTCACTACCCATGCTCCACCAACCTCCCCACCATTTACTTTCAGATGAAACCTGCGCTCACTTTCTCCATCCCATCTTTCCTCTGCTGTGTCATCTTCTCTTCCCTCACCCTCACATTTCTCATCTCTGGATGTGAATACTGCAACGGATACTTTATGCTCCATCCTAACCTCTTCTTTAGACAATATCTGCCCTCTCTCCTCTAGGCCAGCACGCACCACTCCCTCTAACCCCTGGTTATCTGAGGTTCTTCGTGAACACCGGACCAAGCTCAGGGCAGCGGAGAGGAAATGGCGCAAATCAAAAGACACATCTGACCTCAGTAGGTATCAATCTCTGCTCTCTGCCTTCTCTGTTGATGTTCACGCCGCAAAATCTTCATATTTCCACAACAAGATCAACAGCGCCTCTAACACACGTTCACTGTTCAAGACATTCAATTCTCTCCTCTGTCCACCTCCACCACCACCCACCTCCTCTTTAACTGCTGATGATTTTGCTAACTTCTTCACTAACAAAACTACAACTATCAGCAGTCAGTTCTCAGCACAGGAACCCAGACTAACCTCTCCCACAGCCAATAACCTTCTCTCCTCCTTCACTCCACTAACCGAGGAAGAAGTATCTAAACTTCTCCTCTCCAGTCATCCTACCACCTGCCCTCTAGACCCCATCCCCTCACACCTTCTACAAGCCATCTCTCCCACACTTCTACCAGCTCTCACACACATTTTCAACTCATCCCTCCACACTGGCATTTTCCCTACAGCATTTAAGCAGGCTCGGGTAACTCCTCTGCTTAAAAAATCAACATTAAACACATCACTTCTAGAGAACTACAGACCTGTCTCTCTCCTACCATTCATTGCGAAAACACTTGAACGAGTTGCTTTTAACCAAGTATCATCCTTCCTGTCTCTGAACAACCACCTGGATGTCAACCAATCTGGCTTCAAGAAAGGACATTCAACTGAGACTGCACTGCTGTCGGTCACGGAAGCCCTGCGGATCGCAAAAGCTGCTTCCAAATCATCAGTTCTCATTCTACTGGACCTGTCTGCTGCCTTCGACACTGTGAATCATCAGATCCTCTTGTCCGCCCTCTCATCACTGGGCATCACTGGAACCTCCCTCAACTGGTTTGAGTCCTATCTCACAGGTAGGTCCTTCAAGGTCACATGGAGAGGTGAGGTATCCAAAGCACATCAACTGACCACAGGCGTTCCTCAGGGTTCAGTTCTCGGACCGCTCCTCTTCTCCATTTACACCACATCACTGGGACCTATCATACAGGCACATGGTTTCTCTTACCATTGCTATGCTGATGACACCCAGCTCTACCTCTCATTTCAACCAGATGATCCCACAGTAGCTGTACGGATCTCAAGCTGTCTGGCGGACATCTCGGCATGGATGAAGGAACATGACCTGCAGCTCAACCTGGCAAAGACTGAGCTTCTCGTCCTCCCTGCCAATCCGTCTCTACAGCACGACCTCACTATCCAGCTAGATTCATCCTCAATCACCCCATCGGGGTCGGTCAGAAATCTTGGAGTAATCTTTGATGATCAGCTGACCTTCACAGACCACATTACAAAGACAGCTCGATCATGCAGGTTTGCTATGCACAACATCAGGAAGATCAGGCCTTTCCTAACTGAGCATGCAACACAACTTCTCGTCCAGGCCCTGGTCATTTCTAGGCTTGATTGCTGCAATGCTCTTCTGGCTGGACTTCCATCATGTGCAACTAAACCTCTACAAATGATCCAGAATGCTGCAGCTCGTCTTGTCTTCAACGAGCCCAAAAGGGCCCACGTCACTCCTCTGCTCATCTCTCTGCACTGGCTACCACTCGCTGCTCGCATCAAGTTCAAGGCTTTGACGCTTGCTTACAGATTGACCACAGGTTCAGCTCCCTCCTACTTCCACTCACTACTACAAGTCTACATCCCTACCAGAAGCCTACGATCGGTCAATGAGCGACGGCTCGTGGTACCATCACAGCGGGGCACAAAATCACTCTCCAGAACATTCACGGTTCCATGCTGGTGGAATGATCTCCCCACCCTCATCCGGAATGCAGAATCCCTGACAACATTCAAAAGACAACTGAAAACTCATCTCTTCCGGGAGCACTTAACATAAAAAAAAAATAAAAAAAAAAAAAAAAAACCCTTTCCTCTAAATCCTCGCTTGCCTGGCTTATGCTACTCCGAGCTATGTCTGAACTTTGTATTTTGAGCACTTCTTGCGTTGCTTTTGCCTCTTCACGATGACTCGCTTGGTTTAGTCCTCAGTTGTAAGTCGCTTTGGATAAAAGCGTCTGCTAAATGACTAAATGTAAATGTAAATGTTTGTGCGGTTACGCAGTGCTGTGGCTGCTGCTAGTTCCCTATCTTCGCGAGCCCTCATCGGCTGCGAATTGTGTTGGCGTGTTTCAACGAGGACTTCCGAGTTTGGAGTGATTACTACAAGTTTGCCGAGAGCGTTTGTTGTGCTGAGAACTTGGTCTGGGAATGTACGAGTAAAAATCAGATGGAGTAAAGCGATCGCTACAGTATTATAAATAACCAAATTTTTGGCTTGACGCTGTGGTTTGTTCATACAGGAGGAGCGCCACATGCTATCCTGGCCACTGTTTTTCCTGTGCTTTTGTTTTTTAGGATTCAGCTGTGCGTGTGTGTTCGAGTGTGTGTGGGAGAAAGGTCTAAACTCTATCAGTCTCTACCTCGTGTGTTGCTGTATGTTTCATGTTGATATATGTAATGTTTGTATCTTAGGCCATTGGGTTGGTGCAATATCCTGGGTAGGGGGGGGGGGGATAACAATTTTGTTGTGTGACTATTGGTTTACTGAATGTGAATTAATTTTTTTGGGTTATATTTGTGCATGTGATTTTTGTGACGTGCCCTATTTATTTTGTGTTGAGTGTTGCATTTTTTTTATTTATCCCAACACCTTGATCCTTGACTTTGTTGTCCCCGGCCCTGACTCTGTTACCAAGAGGCCTGAATGTCTGTTTTCTGTGTGTCTATTGAGATAACAAAATAAATTTTCTATTTTTACAATACTCCAGTCCCTCTCTCTTTCCTTTTTATTTCCCTTTATTGGGATAGCCTGCTGGTGAACATTTAAAATTCCTACGATCGCTTAGCCGCGAGCGTCTGGTTGTGATAAGGGCCCCTGGAGGTTACAATAATAATAATATTGACAATAGTAGTTATGAAAACTGCTTGTTCATTGTTGATCAATTTCTCACAGTTTTTTAAAAACAATAAAAACTCTGAAAGTACTAGACTAATTTATAAGCTTCTTCTTTTCATGTTGCTATAGCTTTAACACTATTTTTGACAATTTTTTATATTGTGCTGCTTATTAACAATCACTTATTCATATTGATTTATTGTTTGTATAATTTCCTCATTTTAAGGTTACTGTGGATGAAATCAAACTGCTAGCGCATGATCAAACAAAGGGAAATACCTGCGGCATTGCAAAGATCAGTGTTGCAGCAGCTCATAGTCCCTGTCCCTCCAGCTGGTAGTGTTAGAGTCCCTGGTACACATTCAGATGAGCACCCTTTAATTATGACGGACACCTTAGAGGAACCTGTAAAAAAGACATAAATGTCCATATAATAAGATTTAAAAAAAACAATTCCAAATATACTTTCTCTCCAGCGGTTTCACTTAGATTTCCACTTACCGATGGATTGTTCCCCCGTAGTGCTTGAACATTGAGAAACTCCACCTGGACATGTCTGCTCTTTTACTTCACAGGAACCTGACAGAGATGTGCAGGAGTAACACTTGAGAGAATAACCTTACAGACAGAGAGAGACATTGAGTTAGCGCTCTACAGTATGATTAACAAATAATAAATTTCAATACTTGCTGTTTTCTGTACCTCCAGTGAGAGAAATGAAAAAAAGAACGACGGAGACCTGCTGATTCATCCTGTGTCAGGAACTGAATATAACTATACAGAAGTAATGCTTCGGTTTCTTTTATGTCTGGTCAGAAAGGGGTTGGTTTAGGACTCTTTGTGACTTCCCCAAGGAACTATGACAGTTACTAAGAAAAGGGAATCTTAAACAGGGTTTGGGCTCATTTGTGAAAACAAGCAGAATTAGTTTGTGGAAAAGCGCTTTGTCTCCCTCCCAGTACTTCCCCAGATGCATTTTGATGATTATGCAAATATTACCTATTCCTAGTATTCCATACTGCTCTTTGTTAACATATCTTAAATGATTTCTCTCACACATGCTCACGCAAAATTCTAACATTGAGGTTATCGTTTCAGATTAATCAATTATACTGTAACAAGAAATCATTGTCTTTGGCAAACCCATTCTACAGTTTCTACACTCCAAAAATGTCTGGGTTTAAAACAACCCATTTGGAAACCCAGCACCTTGCTGGGTAAATATTGGATATAAGAAATGCTGGGTTGGGTTGCACAATTTAACCCATATTCTGCTCACACTGACTAAAAACTGGGCTAGTTTTAGCTCATTATGGGTCATTTCCATTTCAAGCAAATGTAATTTATACATTTGACTTAGGCTAAATAAATTGAATTATATATAGGTAATTTAGGAAGTGAATGGAAATTAAACAGTCTAAATCAAATAATAGTATTTAACGGCAAGTACATTAACAGCATCAATAAAACGTGTGCTGGGTTATTTTTTTTTTACCCAGACCGCAGGTGTCACGGGTGTGGTGCAGATAAAGACAGAGGCTGAGGCAAAAAGCTACAATTCAAAGATTTACTCAAAATCCAAAAACAACAAACAGGTCCAGGCAGGTTGACGGGCAGAAGGTAAATACACACAAAACACAGCAACATTTACAGACGAGAACCGACAAGGACTAACTGAGCAGAAGGAGACTAAATACAAGTACAAATGAACACTAACGAGGTGAAGACAGGTGACACAGATGATGATGACGAGGAACAGGTGGATAATGAGGGAGTGAGTTCAGGTGAGGAGACAAGCGGGATCCTGGGAAGCAGGGCCGGCGCTAGCCATTTGGGTGCCCTAAGCACAAATGCTTGGTGGTTGGTGATTATACAAAATAATTATACACAGTACACACACATATATCATGTAGACACAAACTTTTATTTTGGATGCAATTAATCTTTTCCCAGCCCTAATTATTTGACAACTCTGTGAATATGAAAATATACAAACACTGAGATTGTGGCTTTTTTTTTTTTTTCTAATTGCAGTTTCACCAACAGATGTCGCCCTTGGGCCTTGGCCTATGAACCTCTTGAAAATGAACGCATTATCCGCATAAAACAACAACGAAAAAACGTATCTAAGCGGTCTTCCTTTTCTTCTCAAACAAACTACCTGCATCTTAAACAGCCCAAGTTTCAAAATTTTCCGGGGGAGAAACCCCAGGACCCCCGTTAAAATAAAAGATTCAACATGCAGGGCTAAAAAAAGCCCCGGATCATTTCATTTGCACTACTAGCGACGCCCCCCTGGACATGCATACACGACGCAAGGGCGCCCGCGCTACAAAACTAACATTTTTATTTAAAACATTGTCTTACCTGCAAGCGACGCGCGAGTATCATCCCGCTGTCTCTTCTTTTTCCGCCCCCGACTCTTGGTGCCTTTCCGAGGCCATGTCTGAGGTCGGTGTCTGCCAAATTTGACATTGATTGAGGCATAATCGAACAGACCACTGGGAGGTGGGGAAGGGGGGGGGGGGGCACCAGAGGGAGACGAAAAAGGAGATTCACCTTTTTCTCGACTAATTTGGTCTAGGCCTATATTACTTTTGTATTGCTTTTGTATATTAACATGCTTTAGACATATTTTATTTGTTATTTATACTAGTAGCCTATTGTGATGATTTTTCACGACCCAGATTTCTTGGTGCCCCCCCAAGCACTTGGTGCCCTACGCGCAGCGCGTGATGTAGCCGCGCAAGACGACAGTAGATTAATCTGACAAAAAAATAATGTGTGTTTTCAGAGTTTATGGGCGTTAACGCGTCTCAATGTGTTGCTTCACATATTTGCGTTTGAATGGGCGTGTCACATTACCAGAGATAATCAGCTCGAGAACGATAATGAGACGGGCTGACACGTCTCTCTTTTTATATAGATGACATAAACGGAGAATATTAATTTTAGTTTTGAATCGGATCATTTAAAAGTACAAACTCAAATGATTTAAAAGATATATTGCTTATGGCTGGGTGAATAGTATTCCATGTCTGAGGTCGGTGTCTGCCAAATTTGACATTGATTGAGGCATAATCGAACAGACCACTGGGAGGTGGGGAAGGGGGGGGGGGGCACCAGAGGGAGACGAAAAAGGAGATTCACCTTTTTCTCGACTAATTTGGTCTAGGCCTATATTACTTTTGTATTGCTTTTGTATATTAACATGCTTTAGACATATTTTATTTGTTATTTATACTAGTAGCCTATTGTGATGATTTTTCACGACCCAGATTTCTTGGTGCCCCCCCAAGCACTTGGTGCCCTACGCGCAGCGCGTGATGTAGCCGCGCAAGACGACAGTAGATTAATCTGACTAAAAAATAATGTGTGTTTTCAGAGTTTATGGGCGTTAACGCGTCTCAATGTGTTGCTTCACATATTTGCGTTTGAATGGGCGTGTCACATTACCAGAGATAATCAGCTCGAGAACGATAATGAGACGGGCTGACACGTCTCTCTTTTTATATAGATGACATAAACGGAGAATATTAATTTTAGTTTTGAATCGGATCATTTAAAAGTACAAACTCAAATGATTTAAAAGATATATTGCTTATGGCTGGGTGAATAGTATTAGCTGAGTTGTGTTGAAGATTAGAGACGTGCTCCAGAAAAAAAGTTCACGGTGACCGAGAGGCAGAACTCACACCCTGTTTATTTTCTTTATTTTACAAAAGCACAATATTTTATTTCGATTGTATGTGGGCACATAAAAAAGTAGACATTTACCAGATTATTTTTTCATATTCCTTAACTCTATATGAACAGAAATGATGGTAGTACTTTAAGTCTATTTTTCTGCTATGTGAAAAAAAAACGAGCAAAACGCGCCGGCGCGTTTCTGGTCTCCAGAGGGTTAACTGACTAGAGGCCCAAAGAGAAGAAAATGAATAGTTGAAATAAAGTCGTTATTTTTGTTTGTTTTTGCGCACAAAAAGTATTCTCGTCTCTTGATAAATTTAAGATTGAGCCACTGTAGTCACTTGGACTATTTTAACCCTCTGGGGTCCAGAAACGCGCCGGCGCGTTTTGCTCGATTTTTTTCACATAGCAGGAAAATAGACTTAAAATACTCTGTCATTTTTGGTCATTCAGACTTCAGAAATATATAAAAAATAAACTGTTGTATGTCTATTTTTTTATGTGTCCACTTACAATCGAAATAAAACATTGTGCTTTTGTAAAATAAAGAAAATAAACAGGGTGTGCTTTCAGGGTGTCTCTCCATCTCCGTTAACCTTTTTTCTGGAGCACGTCTCACTCAGCGAGTACTATTCACCCAAGCATGAGCAATATATTTTTATAATCATTTAAGTTTGTACTTTTAAAATATCTAATTCAAAACTAAAATAAATATTCTCTGTTTATGTAATCTATAAAAAAAGAAAGAGGTGTCAGCCGATCTCATTATCGTTCTCTCTCAGCTCATTATTCTGCTAATGTGACACCCCCACGGAGAGCGCGCGGTATTCAAATGCAAATGATCTATTCTAAGGCAAGCCATTCAAACTTGCCAACGCCCACCAGCTGGTTTATAAAACACATCATGTTTGATAAAAACTTGTACTTTACCTCGTCTTGCTACCTGTGAGGAATAATACTATCTAATAACCCTGGAAAATGTACCAGAAGTGCTGGTAGTTTCATTTCGAGGAGCAACGAATCCAGCTGATGTAGTAAGTTATTTATTCTTAAGTGCTTTGTTCTAATCGCGATATTGGATAGTGTCTGTAAACCGCAAAAAGACTGTTTAAATATGAATTGCGTGTCTGTGTGTAGGCTAAATGATGAATGAACGGCACGCGCGCGCTTTGTTTGCTACAGTTATACAGCGTGTGTCTGTGCCGTTCATTCACTCTCACACCTACATTAGTAAATGTTATTTTTATATGAACACATCCAAACTATATTGCTATAGCCTACTAAGATGAGTAAAAATAGACTGAAATATGTTGAAATAAAATGTCTGTATAAGCAACAAACTGCAAATTAACATGTGCATGCTAATATATCATACACAATATGTTATAGACTAAATATGAATGTTTAGACAAGATTTTGTGATTAGTTTTGGATAGATTATAAAGTTTTGACTGTAAAAAAAAGACTACTGTCACATTAAAGGCACACTGTGCAAGAATTGTACCTTGATATAACAGCTTCAAAGTCATTTCGGTGGTAAACAAACTCATAGTAGGGCGAATCATCCTGGTAATAAAGCTTGGCGGGGTCGCCGCTGGAAAAACCAGCAATGCAAGTTTGAGAGGAGCGCCCCCAACAAATCTCGCGAGAATCACGACTTGCTTTACGGCAACAACGTCACACACATCAACAACCACATATGAAGCACGAAGACACTTGCGCGCATTTCAGACGTGATACTTGACGATGGAAAAAGCAAAGAAAACGCGGTCGGAAGAGACTTGGAAAAGGAAAAGAGAATCTGACCGCGTGAGGAACCGGAAAAGAGTCCCTGATTCGCCCTCGCTATGTGTGTGCGTGTTGTGTGAGTGAGCGCGAGGGCAGGCGCGGCTGATGAGCTGATCAGCGCCAGCTGTTTTGAATGAGGATGTCCGATATATTGTTTGTTACCTCGTCCTGTCTTTGTCAGTTGGTTGTTGAGGCTACCAGGGTTCTACTCGCCGTGTTCTCCTGCATTCCACTCCTGTACCATGCTGTGGTTTCCTGAGATTTTCCCGGAGGAATTTCTACCTGTTCCTGCATCTGTGTCTGCCCACTGCGTCCCTGCGTTGCCGAGCCTGAGTCTTCTTCTGTCTGCTTCCATTTTGACCCACACGGATATCTACTATTGTGCTCAATAAATTACTGTTTACTCGCAACTGAATCCTTTGACTATTTCCTTGTGACAGTCCCACTCGGTCGGGCTTTCACTAGTTGGCGCGAGCTAAAAAGCAGCACTGGATTCAACCGCGATGCTGACCTGGCGATCTTGTTGATGGATTAAGTAGCCTAAATCTCTTATTTCTAAACTTGATTGCGTTCTATGTTGTTGCGCTTGCTTGTAGTATGCCATTTTTTTACGATGCTGTTCATTCATCCATTGTTGATAATTAGACCAGTCCAAAAATGTCCACATATGTCTAGATAGCTATTTACGACAGTGTAAGTGTTCCACAGCGACTATAGGGGTCACTGTTTGACTAAAACACAATTTCTGCATAATGTGCCTTTAAATAGTTAAGCTTTTGTTCACCAATTTCTGCTCATATGTTAAATTTACTATAGTATGATGTTTTGTCAAAAATAAAGTAGGTATATTGAATTATCAACTAAGATGTTATTATAGTGTTTGTTCCAATATTAAAACTAATCCTTACCTTACCTAATCCTTACCTTTTTTAATACGTATGATAAAATGTATACTTTTTACAAAGAAAGAATGCACTTGAAATATTGTTAAAATTGTAATTGTTGTTGTAATTGTAACCTATTTGTAATTGGTTACAATTTCTAATTGTAAAATATGTATATATAGATAATTTATTTTGTCCTTGCATTCTTTGGGACCCTGTGACATTCCTGTGTGAAAGCCAGGCTAATTAAAATGCAGCTCATTATGTATGTGGCACATTATCCGGCCTTTGTCTTCTCAGGTGTGAACACGCCTCCACGCATATTGCCTTTCCAAACAAAAGGTGTCTTATACAATTTAAATAAATGTATTGTTTTGTGTAAATGATTAGGCAGGATGATTTTCAGATCATTTTGAAGCAAAAACTCTAGGCAACAACGCCTATTAGTCAAAAGTCTTGTGGACACATATTTAGTATGTGTTTTGTGGCCTTATTTCAGACACTTAGTTTTAACTTCACAACTTAGTTTTAGTTTTTTCAATAACCATGCATAAACAATATTCTCTCAAAAATGCAAACATGTACATACATTTTGCTCACATATTATGGTAGCCCTGTTTGTGCTGAATAGAGTGTAATTACACCTTTGCTATTAATATGTTTATAAGCAACTGAAAAAAGCATAAATGTCAGGGCATGTCAAATCATCTCAAGGACCCCAAAAACACCTTGGACCCCAGAGGGTTAACAATGTCTTTAATAACTTTTCGAGGCCGGCAAGTTTCAATCCCTGAAGAAGCCTATGGACTAGTATGGAGGAGTGATCCAGCTCTCAGATTTCATCAAAAATATCTTAATTTGTGTTCCGAAGATGAACGAAGGTCTTACGGGGTTGGCACAACATGAGGGTGAGTAAATACTGACAGAATTTTCATTTTTGGGTGAACTATCTCTTTAACTTAGGGGCCGCTAACATGACATCATTCTAACAGAAAACCCTTAAAGTGTAAATTGCAGGTTAACCACCACAACCAATTAATGTGTAAATTAAAGTGGTCAATGTGTATATATGTAAAAATTTCTGTCTTAAAATGCGTTAAAATAACATTCATTGGGGTTTCTTCAAAGGTAGCATGTTTTTTACTGTAACTGGGTGATGACGTCATAACAGGGAGCGCGGGCGGTAATGCACTCACTGTGTGTGCCGGTTGAGGGAGAATAAAACGATTTGCGGGACTCCCGCAAACTAGAAATATCTGTGAATAAAACCTAAAAACGAATACATTTTTATTCATCTGTTGCAGAAAAGCAATAAGAACAACTAAAACAAAATAGAAACGGTTTACAGGCAGAGTTTCTATTTCTAACATGTCTGCAGCGTTGAGCGATGTTGCCAATCACAGACATACGTGTTGATTTCTTAAACGCAATAATGGCCAATCAGAAGCATTTACGATAGACTTCCCTCACCGCTCAAAACGGACTTTTTGTTCAGTGCTGAATTCTGTATGCTGGCAAATCCTCTAATTATAACAAACATAGTGTATATATTATGAAAGATTCATTGATAATAACAGATGTGTGAGATCGCGATGAACTGATGTCAGCTTTTTAGGAATTATTATGGGAGCGCACTTTGCGCGCAGTCATGCCAGACTATGCACGCAGTAGCCCGCTTGCTTTTATGTAATAACAGTGATCAGGAGCATGTATGCTGATGTGTATGGTGGCGACACGTAGGCTAACTTGAAAGTATTTGGAGGTACAGAAAAAAAGTCTTTTTGCGGGTGGGAGCGGGACAAAACATAAATGTTGTGGGCGGGAGAAAGTAATATAGAAAGTAGTTGAGAACGTCAGATATAACGACCCACGTATTAAAAAATAGTCGGGTTTAAACCGGGCTCATAATTACAGTTAATGTGTCGGGCAGGGCCGGACCGGGCTCGGACACAGCGGGCTCGGGTAGGGTCTTGCTTTATTTTTTTGGGCCCGATCTAAGCTCTACCTCTGGTAAGTTATGCTAACACTTACAGGCACGAATCAGCCGTTTGTCCTTGGGGAACTTGTGGAGCCTCTCCCCAGTTTTTGATGTATTCGTACATCCCGCACAAACACAATAGTTAACCATTTTTGCTAGCTAGGTCTCCAATAAAACATAACTCCAGGCCTGGAGCATAGACAGAGTAGCTTGGAGTACCTTTTATGACGTCATGCCCAGCCTAGTGGAAGGGAGGGGGCGTGCTTAAAACCATTGTAAAACTTTTCATATTATATTCAGCATTTTGGTATAAAAAACATAAAAAAAACAATGGTGGGTGGTTCTTATCTATATGTTTAGTAAGCACATTGCATTATCTTCGTGAAAATTTTTACCTGCAATTTACACTTTAACACTCTCCGGCCGCCCATCCGCATAAAACAGTGCCTGGTGTCTCTAGAACGCACTCCCTGAAATAGGTTTGAAGGTGAAAATGATTATCTGTTATCTCTGCGCAAACCTCAAAAACACAAACCCGCGAAAACGCAGACAGCGCGCACATGCGCATCACGTGTTCAGTCGATAGATATGCGAGTTTGAATATATATGTGCGCAGGCGTGTAGTCCTTCACAAATCAACCCTCAACAAACTACTTGTCTGGCTTAATTTTATTTATAATACAGAATTTTTTGTCGCTTGCCGCATGCGTCTACGGCACTCTTGTAAAGTCACGTTTGTTTATTTATATATCACTTTATACAATATAAAGCTTAAAATCAAGCAGCTTTACCGTATTAAACATGAAAAACAGTCTCAGTGTCTCGTTTCATCAGAAGTACGACTTCATTTTCTACTAAAGCAGCTCTCCAGTGTGTTCATGTTTTCACTAGTGGACGCCTGACCTCCACGGACTCAACTGAAGAACACCTACCTATTACGTAATCCCACGGACTAATGGTAGTACAAAGGTGTTTACCAGCCAGAAGAAACTTTTCCGGAAAGTTCCCTTTGGCGAGCCGTTTCAAACTCCTGAAACGAACACAAAACAAACTTTGTTTTTGGCCTGATTTTGTTCAAAATGACATCATATCAGTTCGTTCTTTGATTTCATTTAAGTATATCGGGGCCTTTACCCATGCCATCACTAACTTACCTAATCACAAAACTGATGGCATGTCTAAGAACAGGAAAAATTATTTGTCCATTTACTTGACAGCTTGTATTGGTTCCCATGTTTTATTGAATTTGTAACATTGCTTTAATTCAAATATTCAAAGAATGACTTTTTTAACCTATATAATGATTCAGAGAGGCCATTCATTACCTCTTTCACAGCAATGCTCGAGTTATCACAATGCTGACTTGCACACAAGCTGTTCGTAAATATGTAACCTACTGATCTGGCTTTGCAGCACATTCACATCTTACTTCTTATAGCATTTTCAAGGACCTTTCCTTCTAAGTTTACACTATGATATGGGCTCTTATGTCTTTTAAGGGCATGACTGCAACTTCCAGGCACCTCTCAGGGGGCCTCAGTCCCTCTCAGGCCTTAACCTAATACAGAAATGCACTGGTCAACACTGACCAGTCCCTAAGGTCAAAAGGTCTCCTCCCATCTGCTCCTGAGCATCACCCCAAGCACGTACACAGACATTTTAGTTCATGTTATAGGATCATCAGGAGCCACATGGCTCAGATTCACCTAGTAAAATTTACTACTGATCAATGTAAGATTAAAAATTGCACCCACAATTCCCCACTTTTTATCATTCAGATTACTCATAATCACAATAATATACAAAAAAGAACAAATTTTAAGTCTTACATCACAGTTATACTCTTCATCTCTGATTTTCGCATAAATGATCACTCTTCTTAAACATTTGTGAAATATTATTTGGAAAAGTAAAAAGCTTAGGCTGTTTTGTGGGGATAGTCCCTTAAGTATCAGCAAGCAAGTAAAGATTTTATTCAAAGCCGGGCTGAATGAATAAGCACTGTTATTGCGCTGCTGACCTCAGTCACCTCAGAATAGCAAGAAAAAGCTTACAGATTAGTAGGAATACAAAATCATCAATCCAAACATAATTAATAAAAGTAGAATAAAATCCCTCATTTCAAACCCTGTCCTTGTACGCCACCTCGTAACACGGATGACCGCTGTTTGTAACCTTCTTTAAAATCTTTTGCCCTTGATCTTTCTCAGAAAATAAACAAATAGAAGAAAAACAAACGGAACATACATTTAACACATCTCACTGTAGCTTCCGCTACCTGTATCGTCCCATAATTTTGTTCATCCTTGGGATAGACTGTCATTTTTTTACCAATTGAACAGACAGCAGGTTTTCACCTGTCTCTGTAATCATATTCACCCATGAATAACAAAATTATCATAACACATACAATCCTAACTCCTACCATTAAGCTTTCCCATTAATCTACGCCCATCTCCATATTTTATTCTTCTCTAATTCAATTTAGTAAGCTCTATTGAACGCTGTTTAACAAATCTAACCAGAGAAGTCTTATAATTTTATCCATTCCTCTAACCAAATTAGTTGTTCAAAATTAACTCTAATATCTCCATTACGGTCCGTCTTTTTTGCTTGTTACACATAAATTAATAGATTTTCTACATTTGCACCAATCATCAGTTGGCAGTTGGTTCCTCCAGGTGTGTTGATCATCTCGTTCGCCCCACGGACGTTCCGTGTTCACCATGTTGACACTTTGCGTGCCGTAGCCATGGTCTTCCATCGCTGGTGAGGGAGGTACGTTACTAGCGCGTCCTTGAATCCCTCACTTTGTGCTCTATTGGATGGTTGAGGCCTGTTGGTGTTGTCTAAGGTGAGAGGCTTTGACCCAGGTGTCAAACTCTCCTACCATTTTCTTATCCTTACAAGGTTTTCCCTTAAATCACGACCACACCCCCACTGGAATGAACCATTTCTTGCCTGCTTTCACCTGTGAATGGAGAGCTTAAGCACTTTGTTAGTGACCGCTTGTCTAGCCGCTCGTCCCTTTTGGTGTGACCTGTGGAATCAACAACCTGAAACATTATCACCGGGTAATTTCTTGCTCACTTAATAGCACTCAGGGTCCTTTTCCCCTGAAAAACACTCAACCCACTTTGGTCATGTCCACAACACAATATTGATACATTTGGAACAGAATCAGTTCTGTTTTCTGCAATCCATCCCGACATTCTGCAAAAGGAAAATCTTAAGTTATGCGCTGCGCAGGTGGGGCACCTTTCTGCCACACTAATAACCCAGGCCAGGATAGTTAGCCAAATTCATCCATAGCCATCATTTTATTGGGCATATTCGCTGTGTATCAAAAATCTGCATGCTCTGTAGAGAAAAACAAACGTCGAGGTTATTTTCAGATACACGTAGTTTCTTTTGTCTGCTGTGCTGCCGCGGCCTTCGCTGCTGCATCTGCCCTGGCGTCTCCTGTTGAAACAGTCCTGCAATTTTGTTATCAGCGAGTGCGGCACACTTACAGACAGCCATATTGCCCCACATGTGCAATGGCTTTCAGCAAATTTGAACCCCTTAGTAAACCATATTTGGCAATTGTTACCATCCCCCTTTTGATGCATGACCCAGCTCATGCATCAATTTAAACTAATTTGATTTGCCATCAACACCAACCCAAACGGCGTCCTTCAGCCAAATTTTGCACAGACATCTTTCTCTGCCTCTGAAACAAAATATTACACTCTACACTTAAAGCCCAATCTCATCTTCTTATCTAATTATTTTTAAGGGCAATGGCCCTGAGTCTCAAAGCGAATCCTGCTTTTCAGGCCTGTTGTTTGGTCTCTCAAGTCAGTCATCTACAAACATTTCCAAAGTCATCAATTTTTTCTATCAGGTCAGGTCGTGCTGTACAGACTTGGTCAATGTCAGTCAATCATTTTTCCCCCTTTGTTCACAATAATCATAAATGTGAGGGGCTCTCTTGATAATTTCATGTTGACTTATGACTTATGCCAATATGTCAGTTTGTTGTTTCCATCAAATCTACAACATTTTCATTTATCTCAGCCCATGCCAGATGGTGATCTACAACTACACAATTCCAATTTACATAAATATTTAAACTGATCCAGAACGTAATTCAAATCAACATCATAAAAGACAAAAATAATTAATACCAGACAGAGCTTGATGACCAATCAATTTAAAGCTCGTCCTATGTTCTGTATCATCTTTTCATCGGATCCACTCAGAATTCTCGCCTTCTTTAAAATTTGTCATTTGCCTTAAAGGGATACTCCACCGTTTTTTCATATTAAACTATGTTATTCTCTTATCTAAGACGAGTTGATACATACCTCTCTCGTCTCAGTGCGTGCACTTAATCGCTCTGTCGGGCGGAGAGCTTTGAGAGCAGTTAGCTTAGCCCCATTCATTGCATATGGGCCAAACAGAGATGAAGTTAGAAGCGACCAAACACATCCACGTTTTCTCTATTTAAATATAGTTACACGAGTAGTTACACGACCAAGTATGGTGACACTAAATAAAATGTGGCGCTTTTTATAAGCGGGTAAAATGGATAACTATAATGTATGGCGGAATAGCACTTATTGGGAGCACTTCGACTCGGCGCTGTAATATCTTCACTCGTGAAAAGTCCTCTCCACCCTCTCCCTCTCCCTTTCCCTGATACTTCGTCAACTCTGCACAAAAAACTACTACTACTGCAGGCGTGCAGGTCACGTTGGTTCTATTGACGGAAATGACAGGGAGAGGGAGAGGGAGAGGACTTTTCACGAGTGAAGATATTACAGCGCCGAGTCGAAGTGCTCCCAATAAGTGCTATTCCGCCATACATTATAGTTATCCATTTTATCCGCTTATAAAAAGCGCCACATTTTATTTAGTGTCACCATACTTGGTCGTGTAACTACTCGTGTAACTATATTTAAATAGAGAAAACGTGGATGTGTTTGGTCGCTTCTAACTTCATCTCTGTTTGGCCCATATGCAATGAATGGGGCTAAGCTAACTGCTCTCAAAGTTCCCCGCCCGACAGAGCGATTAAGTGCACGCACTGAGACGAGAGAGGTATGTATCAACTCGTCTTAGATAAGAGAATAACATAGTTTAATATGAAAAAACGGTGAAGTATCCCTTTAACCCATCTGTATTGATAAACTCATTCCTGAGGTTAATGACGCAATATACACACTATTCAGGCAGAATATTAGTGTCCCAAACTAACACATACAAGACATAAAGTGCTGTCACCATCACACGCACTCATACTAGACACACATATGTTAACTACTCATTATCAATGTTCACTTTTCTTTATATTATTGCTAAAAGATTTAAATTTTAAATAAGATTTTAAACTACCCATTTTCCTGTAGCTTCTACCTAATTTTACATGGTATCTTAACCAATTTCAAAGCATGTCTGTTCATTATTCATTTGAATTTAACAAGGTCAGCTGGGTTGTTTTGGTTCATTATCATTATTTTGTTTAAGCTTGATTTAGCAGGCCGATAACAGAAAGACAGACAGAGCACCATCCCTTCCTCCACTCAGGCAGTCTCTCTCACTATAAACAAATAATCTTTCCAACAGCCTCATAAGACTGTAATTTAGACAGAATGCAATATTAAACTCATCACACTAACCTTTTACCATTAAATTTTGTTATCCAGACTTTTCTTAAATCAAAAGCTGTCTTCATCTGTAGCCACCATCATGTCTAACGACCTTCAGAAGTTAAAACATATTATTTCACAATCAACACTTTTATGCATTTTCTTTTCTTGCCCATGAGGCAGCCAATATATAAAAAGTTTTGCTACTGTCTCCACAACAAATAAGGGCAATCACCTCATGGTCTCACCTGGCTCTTGAAAGCCCATTCCTGTTAGCCCTTTATCTATAATCTCCATCAGGGTGTTGTCCCCCTGGCATAGTTGCAGACACTTGTCACAATGAAAAACAAGCCATACAATGAATGCAGTTTCTGGTGAGTGGTATAGAGGAACTCACATTTCTGGGTCAGACTGCCGTAACTCCTCACAGAGCATCTCACCTCTCAATGCTCTGCTGACCCCGGTGGCCTCCAGTAATCAGCGCTCAACTCTTATACCTTTCTCACATATAACACCTCCATCCGGAGGTGCCCAATGTTCGTGACCCCCAGCGTTGGGCTCTCCCGTGGCCAGGAAGATCATCCCGTCATTGAGTAGCCACTCGTACACACTGGTGACCGCTCTTTCCCATCACACAATCAGTTTTCTTAAACAGAACTCAGCTGTTTTCTGGAGCTTAGGAAAGGCACGTTCAAGAGTCACCAGAGCCATTCCGATTGCCAAATAGTGTTCGCACAGGGAGACAGGTTAATAACAGCAGTATTTAATCACTTAAATCCATTAACCATCTTAAAAGCTGAAACCTAGCTGTACATCTGTAGCTGGAGACATCGGCTCTGTTTCATGGTGGAGACTAAGATTAGAAAAAGAAGTTACTGGTCCTAAAATAAAATAAAATGTCTTCTATCGTTTAAGATCTGCATTATTATTTTAAAGACTTCTTTAAATTCATTCACTTTTACATTTAAAACATTTACAAATACAAATTGCCCTCTGAATGGCAATGATTTCTTCTAACATCTCTGTCTATGATTATTCAACTGAAACACTGTGCTTTACTATTACTATAGCTTATTATCACTTATCCCACAGGCTCAGATAGCAGCTTTCAGCTGACATTGACTGAGAGAGACTCTGAGACATTCAGGACTGGTACACTGCTCTCTCATATACTTCTAACATCAAACTTTTATCTACCATCTTTTAACTCTAGCCCAGCTCAAGGCATCTTTGCCAGAAATTGCATGTGTTTTCAAATAAACATAATTTTATAGTTGTCAATTTGCCCATATCTCAGGGAATTTAGACATTACAAATTTCCACTCAGATTGAGTCTCTGTCGCTCTGGCAGTTTTCAGCCACATCAACATCAGATTCAGTTAAGCGAGCTGTTTCATTACAGCCAATAACAAACTTATCTTTTGAAAGCAAAACATCAGCTTCTAGTTCTTTCATGGTCAACTTTTCAAGCTGTTTGTTTAATCAACATTTAAGCAACTGTTAATCCAGTAGCCTACTGCTTCTGCTTATTTGATCTTAAATAAAAATAATTATTCCAGTTCTCAATAACGTTTCACATTTCATCTCAATTTTAGTTGTCAAGTTCTCAAATACCATAATTTAATATCTGACTTCAGAGGTTTTTTTTTATTATTTTTTTAGGAGTTTATCAATCTCCAATCAGGATTCACACTAACTTTGACAAGGCTACTCTGCATGTTTTGCAGTTATTACAAATCATCTGTGAGATCTGTCTCTCTATATTACCTGAACCCTTTGTGGCGGACTACTGTCATCCCGACATCAGTCGCCGCTGGCAACACACACAGAGCAGCTGGCCAGCAATCAACACACACACCTGACAGCTATCTCTCTTCATCCCGACATCAGTCGCCGCTGGCAACACATACACAGCAGCTGGCCATCATTCAACACACACACCTGACGGCCATCGACGAATTCATCATTGGGGCTATATAAACACCAGTGAAGAAAGGCAGAGTGGGTTGTGTGATCTCCCAGACACTCGCTAACGTCTGTTTATCCCTTTGTTTCTTACAGAAAGTGACTAGAGAAGGAACCTGGAAGCCTTGACAAACTCTCTGCCATACAAGCCAACTCTCTGCTGTCTGGCTGAAGTATGCTGTCTTCAATCCACTTTCTCCAGCACTCTCACCACAGGAGCACAAGAGCACCGATACTCCTACAGCCCTCACTATTGCACAACAAATAAAACACACCCTCTGGGATTAACCACTTACGTGTTTGCTCTCCTTTTTCCCCAAGCGCCCGCTACACCTTTTAAAAATGTTTTTAATTAAAACACAATCATCCTTTTAGTTACCTTTACATATTTTGCAACTCACATTTGTTGGAGTCATTAATTTTGCATCAAACTGTATTCAATTCCCCAGATAGCATGTATAATCGGCCCGAGCTCGGCTGCCCCGCGGCGCCTGCGGCTCAGACTCGGCATCGGCGTGTGTTAACCGGGCCGAGTGTGGCCCGCAGCTCGCTCTGGCACATGCATTTTTGTTACGGCTGTAAAGCACTGGGCCGATTCATGTTCACCATAACTGGTAACCCGGCTCTGCCTGTATGATCTGGACCACTTCTGGAAATGACTCAGATTAAATCAATGATGGTTTTAATGAAGCAATAATTAACATAAAAATTATTTTAAAATTGACGTAAATTCCTGACCGTATCTGATGCTTGTCCAAAACAAAATATTAATATTTTTTGCAGTAATAATAATAATAATAGTGTCGTTTTACACAGAGCATTCTTTAATATTTATAACCATAGCAAAAATATTTAGTTGTCATGAAGATCATTCTTTACTTTATGTATTTTAAACATGCATGCGCGCTAGGTGACATCACTCGCACAGCAGTCATGGTGATCGCAGTCGCGGCATTGGCTGAGTAGTGTAGTGGCAACCGCAATTAGGCAAAGTCACTTCATTTTATTGCCTATTTCAAATATTTACCACCATTGACAGCGGTCGACGGCTGTAAACTCTGGGCGCTCGGTCGGCTCAGACCCGTTTACCAGTATGAAGCCGATTTCAACGGTTAGTTACTGCAGCAAGCGCCAGCACGCATGCTCAGCTCATCACTGGAGTGACGTGTGCACAACTTTGGGTGAAATAAAACTCCACGCCTGATTTGAATCATCCCTTCTCGATTCTGCGCCATTACGGTGAACTTGAGGTAAGTCTTGTGTTCAATTTCAAGCATCAACATTTCACGCCGAGCATAGGTTCAATCGAGTTCCCTTAACTTCTTATATTAACTCTACATTTCGAACTGTTGCTGATTAAATGTTGATTATTATCGATCCGTTTAAACTTTGTTCGTGGTCCTTTGACATGCTTCCCTCCAGATGAAACGAAAAGAAAGAATTCAGAATTCAGTTAAGAATTATTAATTAGGACAATAATTGTTTATCATGTCTAAGTAGTGCAAGTTAGGTTAATATGAAAGTGGCTCTGATTTTTATGGCGCGAACGAAGCTAACATTGACTAACGTTAGCTGGGCTGTTAGCTCTTCTTTGGAGCCAGAATTAGTACATTAGACGCCATTTTTATTGAATGCAATTTACGTGAATAATATTTACGAGCACAGTCTTTGATCTGTGGAAGAAAATAAAGTGGAACAAAATTTTAGCTGGATTAAGGCCCACCGCACAGACTGGCAACAAACATTGTCAAAAAGTATACACATTTTGATCCTGTAAGAAAATGTTTATTTTACTTATGTAAATTGTAATAGAGGAATGATGTGAGACTTTGGTATAAGTCATGCTGAAAGCTGGGTCATTGTCTGTTGCTGAGTGAGATCGGGTCTCTTATTATGAAAATGAACTGAGGACTCTTATAGAGGAGCAGTATTGCGCCGGCGCCCTCGCAGTATGATTACTCTGACACGTTTGCTCCTGTTTTTACAGGTATGATAACAACTTAATATGCAGACGAGTCCTGTAATTCCGATGTATGTTCATGCTGCAAATATTTTGTGTATTAATGTTCTGGGTTGTGAAGATATTGAATATGTGCAGACCGTCCGCCATTTTGTGAACGCTGTGACATGACGTGGTCGTGAAATGCATTTAATGGCCTTTTGCGCAGGGCCTGTAACAGATGCACTTTCGACATTTAACAATATCGAGAAGAAAGTCGTGTCTGAAAGCTGCAATCTTTTACTTGTATTGGTTAAAATGAATGGGCAATATCTCGTGTTTTTCCGTGGGTGCTCGAATTTGTCGGTGGCTGTTGGCTTATTTTTCATAACATGTTTGTCTGTGCGGTGTGAATTGGCCTAACGTAGACTAACCATGTTCCGTACACTTTTAGCCTATCACCGCACGTCAGCGACCACTCCTCCGTTTCTGAGAGCAAGACTAGCATGTTTGTGTGATCATTCTCCGGGGGAATACCCATTGATTGGTCCACACTTTGATTGATGTCTTTTGGACCAATAGTTTTTGAGAAAAGTGGGGAAAACTACCTCCTCCACCTGTGTACGGAAGATGATAAGCGTTAACGATGTTCCGTACAGGCTTATAATGGTGTTACGTACAGAGCGAATAACTTATTTTCAACGGCGAAATGGAAAATTAACCGGTCAACTGATTTATTTTAATGTTAAAATATTTAATCATGTAACAATTTATGTTAATATTAACTTAATTGACCCTTTATGAATATAAACATCATCACTGCACTGCTGACAGACGTGCAGCCTTTTTTGCTGCCTGAGAGTGGCGCCAAACGGTCATCGGCCGCAATCGTTTAAAAATCCCCATTTCACAGCATTTAGTCAACAAAAGGGTAATATATTTAACAATTTGTGATAGCATAATATTCATTTAATAAAGACTGTTATACTGGGAAAAGCATAAATGAAATTGAAATGTACATTTTCGTTGCTCTAGTTGTCTCCCCACCCAAGCCGCTGTCTGAAGTATAGCTTGCCCACGGGCAATTTTCAAGCGAAGTGGGCGCACCTGGCAAACTAACTGAAATATCACTGGAACATACAGCTGGAGTGTCTCTGTCTTGATCGGGGATGAAAGAGGGAGAAATGAAGACGACACAGATATGTATTTTGTGTATGACCTAGAGGTATTTATTCAGCGATCGGCGGTTAAAGTTAATCTGTACGGAACATCGTTGTTGTACGGAACATGGTTAGTCTACGTTATAGTTGTAGTTTTATGGTGCAAACTGAAGTAACGTATGCACTATAGTAACATTTAACCTGTCCTTCCAGAAAAATGCAGAGTTTTTTTTGTGATTTGTTGCGGGCAAAAATCCTTAATTATGCGGCACGTTTTCTTGAAAAATGCGACGGAATATGTGGAATATTTATGCAATTGTATGCGATGAAAAAAAGTGATTCCCCAAACACCCTGTTCTCACTTAATCTCCCTTAATGTAAAGAGTAATTTCTTATTACTTCCTATGCTAAGCAAGCATACTACATCACAGAAAGTGCTGGGAATATTTATTTCAGTTTTCAGTTTTATTTCAGACCTTAATAAACACATGGCTCAAACTTACAAAACATTGATGAATCAAACATGTTCTGTAGCTTTACAAAAGGAATATGCTAACGTTACAACTTCTGTAAAAATGAATAAAAAAAAAAATATATATATATATATATATATAAAAGTTTGCTTTCTGTTTTACAGAGTTAGCTATACAAAACAGACATCTGTTAAAATAAGTGCTTCCAATGCACAACGTGCAATATCTTACTGTAATGTAAATTTACATGTCTTGTAACATATTTGTGGCTTTTTTATTTTAGAACACCCCACAAGTACATGACACACAGAACAGGTCTTCTCGAGAGGCTGTGCCTACAGGTAGGAATTCTACAAAGTGATCTTTCTCGGTTTACTCTGACATATCTACATATAATGTTTTGCTACTAATCTGCTATGCCTGCTTTTTCTTGTCTTACAGCAATTGCCAAGGAGATCCTCATTCAGCTCGATTCTATCAGAGCAGCAGTTGGTCATCCTGGTGCATTTCCAAAAAATCTCCAGCAGTCAAGCAGTTCCAGACTTCACGCCAGACCCAACACATTTTGGGCTCCCGCCACTTTCAACTATTGAGGAGCTACAATGTTTGGAGGAGACATTAAAGAATCCAGAGGAGAGGAAAAATCTGGTGAGTTAATTTATACATTAATCAGATCATTCCTAAAAGTCAGTCCCCACTCTCACTCATGCTATATTCCTTAAATAACTAACAGGGTTCTCGCGGGGCCTTAAAAAGCCTTAAAAGCATTGAATTTATTAATTTGGAAATAATACCTTAAAAAGACTTTAAAAGGTCTTGAATTTTGATGTTTGTTTCTTAAAAATTGTGCTGTATGTTAGGGCTGGGCGATATGGAGCAAAAAATATATCTCGATATATTTTGCTAAATCTCGATATTCGATATATATCTTGATATCTTTACAGGAAAATGGATGTGAATACAACTCAAAATATAGGCCTACAATCAATAGAAAATTAATTTTCCATAACAGAATGTAACCAAATGAGAAAAATGAAACACAGGGCCTGAATTTCGTCATCATTATTAATCACGTGATTCATATACAGAAACTGAATAAAGTAATCAAATGGAAAATAACACTGAGTAGTATTTTAGTCCTGAATAAATTAAATACATAGGTTATTAATCCTGATTCCTTTAACTTAAAGCTATCTTTTGTTGTATTGACAACAAAATGAATGACACACATATGGCTGCCGTCACTTTAAGAGCTAGTGCACGGATCCTGTGTTCATTATACTGGCATGCGTTTTATGCTTATTAAAGACAAAACCGACTATGTTTAGAGTATACTCACGACGACCGAAATTGACAATTGTGCGTGTTAAAGCAATATAATCCGCGAAAAATAACTTTTGTTACTGGCCAGCTGTTCTTAAGGCGGATTTTCTATGAATGTGCGCATAGAAAATAATCTCTCAGAGAGCGCGCGAGCACTGATTAGTTTAAAATCGCTTGAATGTTTAAACTGGTAAGACTTAAAAAGACGTGCAAATGGTAAACTTCAGTCACGATGCACTGCTGGCCCGATTGTGCGAGTGAATATCCATCATGTCCCAACTCCTAAACGCGAGTGTGTGTTATGGCCGCAGCTCTTGATGCTTGCCTTGCACAACACATTATGAGAGAAGAGAAAGAAGACGCGGCACCGCTGAACACTCACGCTGTTTGTGAAATTGCGTCTGGCAGATAGTTCTTAAAAGAATGATTTGATTTTATAATCTGTGTGGATTACGATTGTGGGAATTTCCCGCATTATAAATGGGAGACCTGCGGGAATGATTAGAATTATGCGCAATACCCACGCCGAAATTCGAGCCCTGGAATAGTTTAACAAGACGTTTGTAGTAGCCTTCTGATTACTGGAGTCCATTAACGAACTTCCATGCCTCTTATATAGTAATTATATATTGTAGTATGTAGGCTACCAATTTACTAATGCAATTAATGCTCACACTCGGTTTCTCTCGTGCTCTGTCGCTCGCGCGCAGACACACTCGGAGTTCTGTAGCCTCCGGGCTGGTTGCGGATGAGACAATTGTTGAATGAGACAACACGCGAGGTGAGGGGGAACAAAAGCAAGGAGGCGGGGGCGAGCACAGCACAGAGAAGGCAAACAAGCAAAGTGGCGAAATCAGGATTAAATATAAACAATATATCGATATATACGATATGTCAAAATCCATATCGTGTTTAAAAAATATCTCGGTATATTTTAAATATCGAGATATCGCCCACCCCTACTGTATGTAACATCTCCGTATTGTATTTTTCCTCAAAAGTTTCATTTGTCAACCATCATCGTTCTCAGCCACTCCCTCTGTTCGCTGATTGGTCTTACAAAAAATTGATTTCTGGAAACCTAAGAATATACAGCATTCCCAGACGTAGTACTGAAGGAAAATGAAATTGAGCGGAAGTGCGTAGGAGGGCGCAGCCAGGCTAATTTCCCATGCCTGACAGCGCTGGTCAATGGATTGATCTCTATGAAGTGAAACATCGGATACCATATGTAATTTGAGTAAAAAAATAAAATAAATAAAAATAAGATATTGTTTGATAAGTGCTGATTGAAGTCCGTGAAATCCAAAAAAGTAGTGCTTTACGTCCTTGAAAGTCCTGGAATTTCATAATGACAGAGTCTGTACGAACCCGTCAAATATAAATCACCTTATAATGGGAAGGTTAATTTGTCATTTTTCAGATCAGGTCACATCAGGTGCTCCTAAACTTTTTAAATTAAAAAGAAATGTAAGTGTAGAGGAGAGCCTTGCATCCAAATTAAGTTTTGGTGGTTGCAGAGTAACATCACATGGTCATGCTGCCCTCTTCTATCTTGTGTTTTTCTCAGATGCAGTCCGCCGGAATGCCCTGACCAAAGACTCTACAGAAAAGGAAATAGAGCTCCTCATCACCAGGTGGCTGCAGCCTCTGATAGGGATGGTGGCCGAAGCCAGAGGGCGAACAGGCAGACAACATAGACCTCAAAAACGCAGTGGGATTAAATGTTTTAAAGTTACAAATTTGATATTGGAAATTAGTATTTTGAACTCCTTGATTTTACATTAATGCTGTGATATTTCAATATCTGTTATTAATGTGTGTGTGTCCTTGTTTATATTACATGGGGACCAAATGTCCCCACAAGTATAGTAAAACCTGAGATCACCTACATTGTGGGGACCAGCCAGTGGTCCCCATGAGGAAAACAGCTTTTAAATCATACTAAGTAATGTTTTTTGAAAATGTAAAAATGCAGAATGTCTCCTGTGATGGGTTGGTTTAGGGGTAGGGTTAGTGTAAGGGGACAGAATATACATTTTGTACAGTATAAAAATCATTATGCCTATGGAGAGTCCCCACAAAGATAGCGAACCAGACGTGTGTGTGATGAGCTGACTTTGTTAGTTTAAGTAGTGTCCTTCATTCATCAAAGGGGAGAGAAGTGTGGTCCAATAAAAAAATGCATTAAACATGAAACCTGTCTTCCTTGTGCTGTTTTATTTAAGTTTATCTTGCATAAATAACGGCTGCTCAGCTATTTTAGTATTAACCTGACATGAATGAAAAATCAATAGTTTAAATAAGCCAAAACAAGGAACGGGATTGGAGGGGAGCGTTACGTCCTCTCACTCGGGGTTCCGCAATCGGGCCGCATTAAAACCGAGCGCTCGGCCGAGTGTTTAAGCCTTAATCGGACCGCGTTAAAACCGAGTGCTCGCAGAGCAATCGGACCTAGATTCATGCCGAGGATCGGCCGAGTGTTTTAGCCTTAATCGGGCCGCTCTCGGCCCGCACAATTTTTGCTAGCTGGGTCACTTATAAAAATTACTATTATAGATCTTTTCTTCAAAAGGATTCACTCTAAGACTTCAATCTTTTGACCTTGTTTTTATCTCTTATTTCTCAGACGAAATTTTTTACTGTCGTCATTTAAACACTGATCTACTTTCAAGCCCACATTAACCCTCTGGGGACCAAGAACGCGCCCGCGCGTTTTGCTGTTTTTTTTTTCACATAGCAGCAACATAGACTTAAAATACTCCGTCATTTATGGTCATATAAATAAAATCAATACATGATTATAAACTATAGAGGGTCTTCTTTTTTTGTGTACACTCACATTAACATCAAAACCTTGTGCTTTTTTTAAAATAAATAAAATAAACAGGGTGCGCTTTCAGCTCACTGTGTCTCCGCAAAAATCTTTCTGAAACATGTCTGGAAAATGAACGGAAACTCCGCTAATACTTATCACACAAACATGAAACATACGTCTAAAGAACGCTTTAAATTTCTACTTTTAAATAAAACAATTCACATTTAAAACAAATATTCTCCTGCAATGTAATCTGTCAAAAACTAAAGAGAAGTACAGTTTCTCCTGTCTCAGCTCATTATCGTTAATTTGTTCACACCCACTCGCAGAGCGCGCTATTCATAAGATAATGTGTTGAGGCCATTTGCAAAATAGATAAACGCCCCCAGGCAAATGCTGTAAACACACAATATTTTTTAGTTAGATTAAGATTCGTCTTGCGCGGCTATGAGGAATAATCCTGGGACATTTAACACAGAACAAGTGCTGGTTTCACTTCGAGGAGGAGCAACAGATTCAGCTGAGAAGTGTAAGTGTTTTGTGCTTTGTTCTAATCGCGATATAGAATAACGTTAGTGTCTGTAAACGGACAAATAGCATATCCTACTGTTTAAATGTGAATTATGTTTCTCTCTCTCTCTCTCTGTGTGTGTGTGTGTGTGTGTGTGTGTGTGTGTGTGTGTGTGTGTGTGTGTGTGTGTGTGTGTGTGTGTGTGTGTGTGTGTGTGTGTGAATGAATGAATGAACGCACAGATACGCACTGTTACAGACGAAATAAAAGAACATTTCTTTGACTAGTTTTGGATAAAGTTTTTCAAATCAAATAAGCATCAAAATAAAGACATCAAATAAGCGTATGTTTTGTCAATAAACTAATCAACTAAGATGTTTGTTCCAATGCAAGCTATATCAAAATAATGAATCCTCAACTTTGAAATATGTATGATCAAACTAAGACATTTATGGAAAAAGACTATTTTCTTTTCAAGATGTTTCCAACTCTAACTTTGAACTTTGAACTGAAATAAAACCATGTCTATATGGTGAAGGGTGTGTGATAGAAGTGTCCAGACGTATGCACCCAGTATTTTCCTTATATAAATCCAAACAATCTAAAAGCCATTCTTTTTTAAATCTCCTCATTCTTTGTGCAAGGCTCCTGTAATGATATGGCCTGATAGCACCTAATAGGGCCATTATGGGAGGGTCTTTGTCTTTCTCAGGTGTGGAATGCCACACATATTAATGAGAGATCAAGCCTCCTGCATAAAGCTTTCTCAAACAAAACACGTCATTAAAAATGTAAAAGACTTTATTGACTTATCTGAATGAGCAGTCAGGATGATTCTCACATAGTTTTGGAGCAAATATTCTAGGCTATGTGATACAATTTTCAAAAGTCTTGTGAAGAAATAATATGTGTTTTGTGGTCTTATTTCAGCAACTTTCATTTTTATTTTTTTCAATAACCACGCATAAACATTATTCTATTAAAAATACAAACATGTACATACATGTTGCTCACTTATCATGGTAGTCCCGTCTGTGCTATATAGAGTGAATTTACACCTTTGCCATTAACATGTTTATAAATAACTGAAAAAAGCACAAATGTCAGTGCATGTCAAAACATCCCAAGGGCCCCAAAAACACTCTGGTCCCCAGAGGGTTAATACCAGAAATGTGTCACTATCACATTTTCAAACACCTTCTCAGTGGGCATTTACAGTTACGTGTTAAATGGCCCTGCTGACCATAATCAAAACACTCTCTGTCATCTGATGGATTCATGTGTCAGCCTCAATTACAGCATCAGACACCTTAACTATAGTTTGATCACTGTGAGCTTGCAAATGGCTCCAACTTACTGCACACCCTTGAAGCAGTGTGTGTCCCATTCAGGAATGCAAACAGAGCCACTGATAAGCAGTTCTCTGTATTCTTTTTACAGTCCACCAATGGCAGATACAACAATAGCCGAATCATAATCTTCATCATTATTATTGGCGGAACATTATACATTATTGATTTGCAGAATCTTTGGACATAGCTGTCTTTACATTTTACTAATTTGGTATTGTCATCAACAACACTAATTACAGAAAGTACATATTTAACATCCGGAAGCCGGGTTGAATACTGTTGCTAACACTGTTGCTGTAATACTGTTGCAAACACTGTTGCTGTACTCCCAGCATAGCTGGACCCTCAGTCACTCCTTAGATATTAAATACAAACATTGTCTACAATCATAAATACCAGGATATATGCATTCGTTTTTTTTATAAAACTATAATTTCCAATTCCTTCTATAATAAACGAAGATTGATTGTTAATCCATTCTTTTCACTACCACCATTATAGATCATTTAGGTTCAAAACACAATGGTTGTCAAACTAAAGATAATTAGTGGTGCTTGCCTATGGCGAAGCAACACTATTGTTATCTCACATACTTATTATTCTTATTAGTGGTGCTTGCCTATGGCGAAGCAACACTATTGTTATCTCACATACTTATTATTCTTATTCTTCTTATTCTTATTCTTATTAGTGGTGCTTGCCTATGGCGAAGCAACACTATTGTTATCTCACATACTTATTATTCTTCTTCTTCTTATTAGTGGTGCTTGCCTATGGCAAAGCAACACTAGTGTTATTGTGCATACTTATTAGTGGTGCTTGCCTATGGCAAAGCAACACTAGTGTTATTGTGCATACTTATTAGTGGTGCTTGCTGAAAGCAAGGCAACACTATTACTATTGCTTTTTTTGAGTCCGCCAAAAAGTTTGACGCGCTACTCCTCCCGCAGCTTTTGTCACAGACCCACGAATGAGGCATCAAAACGTGCGGCCTATTGAGGAGAGGTGTGCTATGACTTTTATAAGCGATCGGGGGTACGGTGTTCGCCCCAGGGGCGAACAAACTTCCAAAAAATCCCATAGACTTAACATTGCGACAAACTTTGACGACTCATAGCTCCGAACGAGGATTTCACAGAAGCCTGCGATTTACCACATTTGAAGAGGCTGACAGGCTCTGTAAGAAAATACCTCACAATGGGGTAAAAGTTGCACCCCTGCGGGGCAGGAGCTGCCCAAAGTTGTCCCATTGACCCCCATTGGTTTATTATTCTTATTCTTATTAGTGGTGCTTGCCTATGGCGAAGCAACACTATTGTTATCTCACATACTTATTATTCTTATTCTTCTTATTCTTCTGGCCACTTTTTGACGCGCTACTCCTCCCGCAGTTTTTGTCACAGACCCATGAATGAGGTGTCAAAACGTGCGGCCTGTTCGGGAATGGTGTGCTATGACTTTTCTAAGAGATCGGGGGTACGATGGTCGCCCCAGGGGCGAAAAACGGCCCAAAAAAATCCCATAGACTTAACATTGCGAAAAACTTTGACGAGTCGTAGCTCGGAACGAGGATGTCGCAGAAATGTGTAATTTACCACATTTGAAGAGGCTGACAGGCTCTGTAAGAACATACCACACAATGGGGTAAAAGTTGCACCCCTGGGGTGCAGGAGCTGCCCAAAGTTTCCCCATTGACTTACTATGGTGTAGGACGGCCCGTCACAGACCCATGAATGAGGTGTCAAAACGTGCGGCCTGTTCGGGAATGGTGTGCTATGACTTTTCTAAGAGATCGGGGGTACGATGGTCGCCCCAGGGGCGAAAAACGGCCCAAAAAAATCCCATAGACTTAACATTGCGAAAAACTTTGACGAGTCGTAGCTCGGAACGAGGATGTCGCAGAAATGTGTAATTTACCACATTTGAAGAGGCTGACAGGCTCTGTAAGAACATACCACACAATGGGGTAAAAGTTGCACCCCTGGGGTGCAGGAGCTGCCCAAAGTTTCCCCATTGACTTACTATGGTGTAGGACGGCCCATGAAATGGGCCGTCCTACACCATAGAAACCGCTTTTATATTGAACATAACTCTGGATCACAGTGTCATAGAGACAAGGGGGCGGGCTCATTTTACTCAGACAACCAATCAGTCTCTCAGGATCATTGTGAAGCTATCAAGCCACGCCCTAGCAACCATTTAGAGCACCTTAGCAACAACTCCCATAGACTTCCATTGAAAGAGATCGAAGGGATATCTCTGGACTGAATTGTCATAGAAACATGAGGGTGGTCTCGTTTGACTCGGGCCAGCAAACAGCCAATCATGAATCACCTCAACACTTGCTAGCCACGCCCTAGCAACCATTGTCGAGCACCTTAGCAACCAAAATCCAAAGAGGAATATCGTCCATTCTGAATGTCACAGAGGCATGGGAGTTGGTTTATATCTTTCATAGTGACAAGCAGCCTTTGGAGTTTCATGATTGGCAGCTGCCAAGCCACTCCCTAGCAACCAAACAGAGTACCCTAGCAACCATTTTGCAAAACTAATATCTCTGCATCAGAACATCGTATAGAGATGGGGGTTGGTTTATACATTCACATTGACTTTGGAGCTTCATGATTGGCAGCTGCCAAGCCACTCCCTAGCAACCAAACAGAGTACCCTAGCAACCGTTTTGCAAGACCAATATCTCTGCATCAGAACATCGTATAGAGATGGGGGTTGGCTCTTTTGACTCATGCTAGCAAACAGGACTTGCTACATGCTACACATGCTAGCAGTGAATAGCTACATGCTAATATTGATTAGCTAAGTGCTAAATCATGCCAATAAAATGCTACAAACTCAACAGTAACCATCTTTGACAACTACCAACCACCTAGTAACACCATAGCAACCACCCAAATTACCCTAGCAACACCCTAGCAACCACCCAGAATACCCTAGCAACCACCTAGCAACACCCTAGCAACCACTCAGAACACCCTAGCAACCACCTAGCAACACCCTAGCAACCACCCAAAACACCCTAGCAACCACCTAGCAACCACCTAGCAACACCCTAGCAACCACCCAGAACACCCTAGAAACCGCCTAGCAACCACCCAAAACACCTTAGCAACCACCCAGAATACCCTAGCAACCGCATAGCAACACCATAGCAACCACCCAGAACACCCTAGCAACTGCCTTGCATCATCATAGCAAACTCCAAAAACACCCTAGCAACCGAGCGGCGAGTTTTGCCACTGCAAGCACCACTTCACATTTTCTTCTGGAAATGTACATTCTAGTTCTTATTCTTATTCTTATTCTTCTGGCCACTTTTTGACGCGCTACTCCTCCCGCAGTTTTTGTCACAGACCCATGAATGAGGTGTCAAAACGTGCGGCCTGTTCGGGAATGGTGTGCTATGACTTTTATAAGCGATCGGGGGTACGATGGTCGCCCCAGGGGCGGAAAAGCGGCCGAAAAATCCCATAGACTTAACATTGCGACAAACTTTGACGATTCATAGCTCCGAGCGAGGATTTCGCAGAAACCTGCAATTTACCACATTTGAAGAGGCTGACAGGCTCTGTAAGAATATACCTCACAATGGGATAAAAGTTGCACCCCTGGGGGGCAGGAGCTGCCCAAAGTTGCCCCATTGACCCCCATTGAAAATTTTTCTAGTATAACATTTACTATTCCAGGAAAAAAGTTTGGCGCCCTCCTATTCCCGCAGCTTTTGTCACAGACCCATGAATGAGGCATCAAATCGTGCGGCCTATTGAGGAGAAGAGTCCTATGAGTTTTAATAAGAGATCGGGGGTACGATGTTCGCCCTAGGGGCGAACAAACTTCCAAAAAAATCCCATAGACTTAACATTGCGACAAACTTTGACGACTCATAGCTCCGAACGAGGATTTCACAGAAACGTGTGATTTGCCACATTTGAAGAGGCTGACAGGCTCTGTAAGAGCATACCTCACAATGGGGTAAAAGTTGCACCCCTGGGGGGCAGGAGCTGCCCAAAGTTTCCCCATTGACTTACAATGGTGTAGGACGGCCCATGAAATGCATGCGTTTTTCCTACTATGGTAAATTGCATAGGGATTTTGTATTGAACATTGCTCTGGGTCACAGTGTCATAGAGACAAGAGGGCGGGCTCATTTTACTCAGACGACCAATCAGTCTCTCAGGATAATTGTGAAGCTATTAAGCCACGCCCTAGCAACCATTTAGAGCACCTTAGCAACAACTCCCATAGACTTCCATTGAAACAGATCAAAGCGATATCTCAGGATATAAGAGTCATAGAAACATGAATTTGACTCGGGGCAGCAAACAGCCAATCCTGAATCACCTCAACACATCCTAACCCCTCCCTAGCAACCTATGTCAAGCACCTTAGCAACCAAAATCCAGACAGGGATATCTTCCATTCTGAATGTCACAAAGGCGTGGGAGTTGGTTTATATCATTCTTACTGACAAGAAGCCTTTGGAGTTTCATGATTGGCAGCTGCCAAGCCACTCCCTAGCAACCAAACATAGTACCCTAGCAACCGTTTTGCAAGACCAATATCTCTGCATCAGAACATCGTATAGAGATGGGGGTTGGCTCTTTTGACTCACGCTAGCAAACAGGACTTGCTACATGCTACACATGCTAGCAGTGAATAGCTACATGCTAATATTGATTAGCTAAGTGCTAAATCATGCCAATAAAATGCTACAAACTCAATAGTAACCATCTTTGACAACTACCAACCACCTAGTAACACCATAGCAACCACCCAGATTACCCTAGCAACACCCTAGCAACCACCCAGAACACCCTAGCAACTGCCTAGCAACGCCCTAGCAACCACCCAGAACACCCTAGCAACCACCTAGTAACCACCCAGGATACCCTAGCAACTGCCTAGCAATGCCCTAGCAACCACCCAGAACACCCTAGCAACTGCCTAGCAACGCCCTAGCAACCACCCAGAACACCCTAGCAACCGCCTAGCAACCGCCTAGCAACCACCCAGGATACACTAGCAACTGCCTAGCAACCACCCAGATTACCCTAGCAACCACCCAGGATACCCTAGCAACTGCCTAGCAACGCCCTAGCAACCACCCAGAACACCCTAGAAACTGCTTAGCAACCACCCAGAATACCCTAGCAACCACCCAGAACACCCTAGCAACCGCCTAGCAACACCCTAGCAACCATCCAGAATACCTTAGCAACCACCTAGCAACACCCTAGCAACCACCCAGAATACCCTAGCAACCGCCTAGCAACCACCCAGGATACCCTAGCAACTGCCTAGCAACGCCCTAGCAACCACCCAGAAAACCCTAGCAACCGCCTAGCAACACCATAGCAACCACCAAGAATACCCTAGCAACCGCCTAGCAACCACCCAGAACACCATAGCAACCGCCTAACAATGCCCTAGCAACCACACAGAATACCCTAGCAACCGCCTAGCAACGCCCTAGCAACCACCCAGAATATCCTAGCAACCGCCTAGCAACGTCCTAGCAACCACTCAGAACACCCTAGCAACCACCTAGCAACTCCCTAGCAACCATCCAGAACACCCTAGCAACCACCCAGAACACCCTAGTAACCGAGCGGCGAGTTTTGCCACTGCAAGCACCACTTCACATTTTCTTCTGGAAATGTACATTCTAGTTATTCTTATTCTTCTTATTCTTCTTATTAGTGGTGCTTGCCTATGGCAAAGCAACACTAGTGTTATTGTCCATACTTATTATTCTTATTCTTATTCTTCTTATTATTCTTCTGGCCACTTTTTGACGCGCTACTCCTCCCGCAGTTTTTGTCACAGACCCACGAATGAGGCGTCAAAACGTGCGGCCTGTTCGGGAATGGTGTGCTATGACTTTTATAAGGGATCGGGGGTACGATGTTCGCCCCAGGGGCGAAAAACCGGCCGAAAAATCCCATAGACTTAACATTGCGTCAAACTTTGACGAGTCGTAGCTCGGAACGAGGATGTCGCAGAAACGTGTAATTTACCACATTTGAAGAGGCTGACAGGCTCTGTAAGAACATACCACACAATGGGGTAAAAGTTGCACCCCTGGGGCGCAGGAGCTGCCCAAAGTTGCCCCATTGACTTACTATGGTGTAGGACGGCCCATGAAATGGGCCGTCCTACACCATAGAAACCGCTTTTATATTGAACATAGCTCTGGATCACAGTGTCATAGAGACAAGGGGGCGGGCTCATTTTATTCAGACAACCAATCAGTCTCTCAGGATCATTGTGAAGCTATCAAGCCACGCCCTAGCAACCATTTAGAGCACCTTAGCAACAAGTTCCATAGACTTCCATTGAAAGAGATGGAAGGGATATCTCAGGATAGAAGTGTCATAGAAACACGAGGGTGGTCTCGTTTGACTCGGGGTAGCAAACAGCCAATCATGAATCACCTCAACACTTCCTAGCCACGCCCTAGCAACCATTGTCGAGCACCTTAGCAACCAAAATCCAAAGAGGGATATCTTCCATTCTGAATGTCACAGAGGCATGGGAGTTGGTTTATATCATTCATACTGACAAGCAGCCTTTGGAGTTTCATGATTGGCAGCTGCCAAGCCACTCCCTAGCAACCAAACATAGTACCCTAGCAACCATTTTGTAACAGCTATATCTCAGCATCAGAACATTGTATCGCGATGGGGGTTGGTTTATATCATTCATACTGACAAGCAGCCTTTGGAGTTTCATGATTGGCAGCTGCCAAGCCACTCCCTAGCAACCAAACAGAGTACCCTAGCAACCATTTTGTAACAGCTATATCTCAGCATCAGAACATTGTATCGCGATGGGGGTTGGGTCTTTTGACTCATGTTAACACACAGGACTTTCAACATGCTAAACATGCTAGCTGTGAATAGCTACATGCTAATATCGATTAGTTAAGTGCTAAATGATGCTAGCAACATGCTAATCTTGCTAGTATCTGGCTACAAACATGCTAGCAAACATGCTAATCATGCTAGCATGATGCTAGCAACATGCTAATCATGCTAGCATGATGCTAGCAACATGCTAATCATGCTAGCATGATGCTAGCAACATGCTAATCATGCTAGCATGATGCTAGCAACATGCTAATCATGCTAACATGATGCTAGCAACATGCTAATCATGCTAGCATCTAACTACAAACATGCTAGCAAACATGCTAATCATGCTAGCATGATGCTAGCAACATGCTAATCATGCTAGCATGATAATAGCAACATGCTAATCATGCTAGCATGATGCTAGCAACATGCTAATCATGCTAGCATGATGTTAGAAACATGCTAATCATGCTAGCATGATGCTAGCAACATGCTAATCATGCTAGCATCTAGCTACAAACATGCTAGCAAACATGCTTATCATGCTAGCATGATGCTAGCAACATGCTAATAATGCTAGCATGATGCTAGCAACATGCTAATCATGCTAGCATGATGCTAGAAACATGCTAATCATGCTAGCATGATGCTAGAAACATGCTAGCATGATGCTAGCAACATGCTAATCATGCTAGCATGATGCTAGCAACATGCTAATCATGCTAGCATGATGCTAGCAACATGCTAATCATGCTAGCATGATGCTAGCAACATGCTAATCATGCTAGCATGATGCTAGCAACATGCTAATCATGCTAGCATGATGCTAGCAACATGCTAATCATGCTAGCATGATGTTAGAAACATGCTAATCATGCTAGCATGATGCTAGAAACATGCTAATCATGCTAGCATTATGCTAGCAACATGCCAATCATGCTAGCATGATGCTAGCAACATGCTAATCATGCTAGCATGATGCTAGAAACATACTAATCATGCTAGCATGATGCTAGCAACATGCTAATCATGCTAGCATAATGCTAGCAACATGCTAATCATGCTAGCATGATGCTAGCAACATGCTAATCATGCTAGCATGATGCTAGCAACATGCTAATCATGCTAGCATCTAGCTACAAACATGCTAGCAACCTGCTAATCATGTTAGCATCATGCTAAAGACACGGTAGCATGATGCTAGCAACATGCTAATCATGCTATCATTATGCTTATTTTGTTAGCATCTTACTAAAAACTAGCTATACACACCCTAGCAACCGAGCGGCGAGTTTTGCCACTGCAAGCACCACTTCACATTTTCTTCTGGAAATGTACATTCTAGTATTGTGATTACTATTCACCAAGACAAAACTTCGGCACGCTACTCCTCCCGCATTTTTTGTCGTAGACCCATGAATGAGGTGTCAAATCGACCGGCTCATTGAGGAGAGGTGTGCTATGACTTTTCTAAGTGATCGGTTGTACGATGTTCGTTCAGCAGCCGATAAATCGGACGAAAAAATTCCCATAGACTTAACATTGGCACAACATTTTTGAGATCATACCTTTTGACTAGAAGGTCACAGAGACTTGGGGTTGGGCTCTTTTGACTCGGCCTATCAAGCAGCCAATAAGTAGGGGCATAACAACTTCATGGCCACGCCCTAGCAACCACTTATGCCACCCTAGCAACCATAAAACAACATTTACAAGCTATATTTCAGCTCCAGAAAATCGTAGAGACGTGGAGTTCGGCTTTTTTGACTCAGACTGTCAACTAGTCTTCTAATATCATCTAATAAACTGTATAAGCACACCATAGCAACCATATAAGGTACCCTAGTAACCATACAAACACATAAATAAGCCATATCTCAGCACCAGAACATCGTACAGACGTGTTTTTTGTCTCGTATGCAATCGTGTGCCACACTCTAGCAACCGAGCTGCGAAGTTTGCCACTGCAAGCACCACTTCACATTTTCTTCTGGAAATGTACATTCTAGTTCTTCTTCTTATTCTTCTGGCCACTTTTTGACGCGCTACTCCTCCCGCAGTTTTTGTCACAGACCCATGAATGAGGTGTCAAAACGTGCGGCCTGTTCGGGAATGGTGTGCTATGACTTTTCTAAGGGATCGGGGGTACGATGTTCGCCCCAGGGGCGAAAAACCGGCCGAAAAATCCCATAGACTTAACATTGCGTCAAACTTTGACGAGTCGTAGCTCGGAACGAGGATGTCGCAGAAACGTGTAATTTACCACATTTGAAGAGGTTGACAGGCTCTGTAAGAACATACCACACAATGGGGTAAAAGTTGCACCCCTGGGGCGCAGGAGCTGCCCAAAGTTGCCCCATTGACTTACTATGGTGTAGGACGGCCCATGAAATGGGCCGTCCTACACCATAGAAACCGCTTTTATATTGAACATAACTCTGGATCACAGTGTCGTAGAGACAAAGGGGCGGGCTCATTTTACTCAGACGGCCAATCAGTCTCTCAGGATCATTGTGAAGCTATCAAGCCACGCCCTAGCAACCATTTAGAGCTCCTTAGCAACAAGTTCCATAGACTTCCATTGAAACAGATCAAAGGGATATCTCAGGATATAAGAGTCATAGAAACATGAGGGTGGTCTCGTTTGACTCGGGGCAGCAAACAGCCAATCCTGAATCACCTCAACACTTACTGGCCACGCCCTAGCAACCATTGTCGAGCACCTTAGCAACCAAAATCCAAACAGGGATATCTTCCATTCTGAATGTCACAGAGGCATGGGAGTTGGTTTATATCATTTATACTGACAAGCAGCCTTTGGAGTTTCATGATTGGCAGCTGCCAAGCCACTCCCTAGCAACCAAACAGAGTACCCTAGCAACCATTTTGCAAGACCTACATCTCTATATCAGAACATCGTATAGAGATGGGGGTTGGTTTATATCATTTATACTGACAAGCAGCCTTTAGAGTTTCATTATTGGCAGCTGCCAAGCCACTCCCTAGCAACCAAACAGAGTACCCTAGCAACCATTTTGCAAGACCTACATCTCTGCATCAGAACATCGTATAGAGATGGGGTTTGGGTCTTTTGACTCATGCTAGCACACAGGACTTTCAACATGCTAAACATGCTAGCTGTGAATAGCTACATGCTAATATTGATTAGCTAAGTGCTAAATCATGCCATGAACATTATAAAAACTCTATAGTAACCAAATGTGAACACTACCAACCACCTAGTAACACCATAGCAACCATCCAGAATACCATAGCAACCACCTAAAACACCCTAGCAACCACCCAAAACACCCTAGCAACCGCCTAGCAACCGCATAGCAACCACCCAGAACACCCTAGCAACCGCCTAGCAACACCCTAGCAATCAACCAGAACACCCTAGCAACCCCCTAGCAACACCCTAGCAACCACCCAAAACACCCTAGCAACCGCATAGCAACCACCCAGAATACCCTAGCAACCGCCTAACAACCAACTAGAACACCCTAGCAACCGCCAGCAACACCATAGCAACCACCCATAACACCCTAGCAACACCCTAGCAACCACCCAGAATACCCTAGCAACCACCTAGCAACACCCTAGCAACCACTCAGACCACCCTAGCAACCGCCTAGCAACACCCTAGCAACCACCCAGAACACCCTAGCAACCGCCTAGCAACCACCCAAAACACCTTAGCAACCACCCAGAATACCCTAGCAACCGCATAGCAACCACCCAGAACACCCTAGCAACCGCCTAGCAACACCCTAGCAACCACCCAGAACACCCTAGCAACCGCCTAGCAACACCCTAGCAACCAACCAGAACACCCTAGCAACCCCCTAGCAACACCCTAGCAACCACCCAAAACACCCTAGCAACCGCATAGCAACCACCCAGAATACCCTAGCAACCGCCTAACAACCAACCAGAACACCCTAGCAACCGCCTAGCAACACCATAGCAACCACCCATAACACCCTAGCAACACCCTAGCAACCACCCAGAATACCTTAGCAACCACTCAGAATACCCTAGCAACCGCCTAGCAACACCCTAGCAACCAACCAGAACACCCTAGCAACCCCCTAGCAACACCCTAGCAACCACCCAAAACACCCTAGCAACCGCATAGCAACCACCCAGAATACCCTAGCAACCGCCTAACAACCAACCAGAACACCCTAGCAACCGCCTAGCAACACCATAGCAACCACCCATAACACCCTAGCAACACCCTAGCAACCACCCAGAATACCTTAGCAACCACTCAGAATACCCTAGCAACCACCGATAAACCCCTAGCAATGCCCTAACAACCACCCAGAATACCCTAGCAACCGCCTAGCAACCACCAAGAACACCCTAGCAACCACCTAGCATCACCCTAGCAACCGCCTAGCAACACCATAGCAACCACCCTGAATACCCGAGCAACTGCCTAGCAACACCATAGCAACCACCCAGAACACCCTAGCAACCACCTAGTAATGCCCTAACCACCCAGAATACCCTAGCAACCGCCTAGCAACCACCAAGAACACACTAGCAACCACCTAGCAACCGCATAGCAACCACCTAGCAACCACCTATAACGCCCGAGCAACCACCCACAACACCCTAGCAACCACCTAGCAACACCATAGCAACCACCCTGAATACCCTAGCAACTGCCTAGCAACGCCCTAGCAACAACTCTGAATACCCTAGCAACTGCCTAGCAACACCATAGCAACCACCCAGAACACCCTAGCAACCACCCATAATACCCTAGCAACCACCTAGTAACACCTTAGCAACCTTGCTAGCATCATGCTAGCAAACATTCTAAACATGCTAGCAATATGCTAATCATGCTAGAATCTAGCTAAAACATGTTTACAACATGCTTATTTTTGCTAGCATCATGCTAGCAACATGCTAATCATGCTAGCATAATGGGAGAATTTAACTAAAATATGCTAGCAACATGCTAATAATGCTAGCATGATGAAAAAGCGGCCAAAAAAATTCCCATGACTTAACATTGCGGAATGTTCCAAAATTCAAATCCAAACTGTCACTTTCACACACACAGACACAAGAGGGCCTGACAGCCCTGCTGTCAGGCCCTCTCTCTCTCTCTCTCTCTCTCTCCCTCAGAGGATTTAGGCCATGTCCACACTAATAAGTTTTCGTTTGAAAACGTATACTTTTCTCTCCGTTTTGGCCTTCCGTCCACACTGAGACGGCGTTTTAAGTCAACGAAAACGTAGCGTTTGGAAAACGCTCTCCAAAGTGGATAGATTTGAAAACGCCGTTTTCGCGTTGTAGTGTGGACTGTGAAGCCGGAGGTATTTGAAAACGATGACGTAAGTTTAGTCATGTGATCCATGTTGTACCAATAGATATTCATGTTTACCGGTATTGTGCCTGTTAATTATGTGCGATTCACTTTTACACTGTTGCTAAAATATGTTACTTTGCACACTCTTCATATCACAGTAGCCTACTGCAAAGATGACAGAAAATGTACTCACATTTGCTGTCCTGCGGCAAAACATGAGAGCGGTTTCGTTTTAGACCAAACATATGGTGACTGAGTGCGACCTGGATGCATCAGTGAATGGTGAGATATTTTGCTAAATAAAATTATCATGTTAGAAGAATTGCGCGATACCTTTATTATTTATTTTTCCAACTGTATCATCTCAGTGAGCTTTTATGAGGTTTCACGCATGCGCAGTAAGGTGAATTTATAAGTTTCTCATCCACACTGAAACGTCTGAAAACGCCTGAAAACGCTAGTGTGGACGGAGAGCGTTTTTAAACAAAAACTCCGTTTTCAAATGTATCCGGATTAATGTAGACGTAGCCTTATTTTACCAAGGAGCCAATAAGTAATGGCCTAAAATCTTCATAGCCACACCATTGCAACCAGTTACAGCACCCTAGCAACCGTAAAATAACTCTATAAAAACTCCATATAAAACTCCATAGTAATTATCTGTAAATAAATACATGCCGACATCACAGACCCCTGAGTGAGGCGTCAAATTGTGCGGATTATTGAGGAGAGGTGTGCTATGACTTTTCTTAGCGATCGGGGGTACGGTGTTCGCCCCAGGGGTAAATCATTGGGTAAAAAAAATCCCATAGACTTAACATTGGCACACACTTTGACGACTCGTAGCACTGACCGATGATTTCTCAGAAACTTGTAATTTACCACATTTGAAGAGGCTGGCAGGCTCTGTTAGAACATACCTCATAATGGGGTAAAAGTTACACCCCTGGTGGACAAGAGCTGTGCTACTTATAGCACCCTAGCAACCAAACGACTAACTAAATGTTAAATGAGCAATATCACACTCTTAGCCATGCACTATTGCTGCGATTCGGCCCTAACCCTAACGCCAGGATGCTGATATTAAACATTAAAATATACAGACAATATTATATAGATGCATTTTAAAATGAAATGAAATTACATTAATAAGGTAAATTATTTTATTATTAAAATATATAATTTAAGCATTAACTCAATTTCATGTGTTTTACTAACAGCCAGGTGTTTTAATAATTCGTGGAATTGTTGTTTACTCGTTAAACTGCAAGAAAGAGATGATAATTTGGTGGATGATTTAAAAATATTCGTAGATCATCTGTAGGTTGTGTAGTCATTTGAATGCAATCATAACCATGGATATACATAATACAGGCCTTTATTATGTATATCTATGATCATAACGGTCGCCTGAGGGCGCTCAACGACCACGTCATCCGTGAGCGTGAGTTTCTAACAAAAAAAAAACAATTTACTAAAAATAATAAATACATACAATAATTTACCATTGTTAATTTGTGTTTTTTTCATTTGTTATTTTTGTATTTAAGCCTTTCACACGTAACTTAAGTTTAAAATATTCTAACTGATCCCCCAGCTTGAGTTTTTCTAGGCGACCGTTACTGTCACTTTAATGTTTCCATGGTTACGGGTCATTGCTTGTCACGTGACACAGCGCAACCACAACACAGCGCTGAATGAATGATGATCTGCTTTCATGTCGTTTTCCCTTTTTTATTCAAAATATTCACAAATGTATTAGCTATAACATGAAACACTGATATTCCGATTGTCGAATATGTGCAAGTGGATGTGTTTTGTTGTTTAAACACCTTCATAACGATCGCGTTAGTTGAGCTGTATGCACAATGGGCGGCGCCATTTTAGTTTGTTTTACAGTTCAGAGAATCGGATCTGTTGGATTTACAACACGTCAGTTCCTCCACTTCTCACGAAATACATGAAAGCAAGTGGCGGTGAACTGGGAGAAGAATAGGGTAAAATGTAAAGGTACTTACACAATGTGAATCTGATATGAATAAAACGTGTCGTCTATTATAATGGAAAGGATTATTATTGCCGCTTTCATAGACATCAGTGTGCATTTTACAAACTCAAAATATATATATGTTTTGCTTGTACTTATGTGTTCTTAAATGTCTGAAACCTAAAATAAACATGTGGTTGAATACTATAGGGATTAGTGAATGAGCGAATGAATGAGCGGTTTAGGACACATACGAGACAACTCGGTATTCCCGAGTCATATTAAAGATTTGTTCACATGAACCGATCCATCACTACAAGGTGTGATTTTATTGGTTGTACAATCAAAGCTCGCTGCTGATTGGCTGCGAGATCGACTCTTCACGGGAGCAGAACTGATGAACTACCCGCATTATTCTCTCGAGGTAAGTGGAGGAGGTCGATTTCTTATATATGCTGTTTTATGAAGCCTTGTATTGTCAAATTCAGCTCTTTATTTGAATTAAATGTTTACAGTATTCGTATTATCATATGAGTTGTAGTTAATGCTGTTTTTGTTTACTGAAGCTACCCTTTTCTTTGTAAAGAGGGTAACAGTTAATGTATGATCATTTATGTCCACAGCTAGGGCCTAACAGTTAAGTTAGCCACAATTCTATCTTTGTGTGAAACGTAACATGATATTTTGTGTGTGTCTGATGGATATTACGTGCTTTGTATTTTGCTGTTTGTGTAGCTTAACTTAAACACTGAGTGAGGAGTGTATTCATTTTGGCGCTTATTTTAAGCTAAGCATCCTCACATAGCTTATGTGGTCATGTACAAGTTAATAGTATACTTATGCAAAAATATTTGAATGAAATTTGTCGATTGATGCTGGTCGGTTCATGTTAATCAAAGGCAGCGTCGAAGTTTCCGCATCTGTGGTTAACGTTAACGTTAGTCACGGTGAAGGAATCCGGTGAGAACCGATTCCAGTGCTCACTGACAGAATTCTCTAATCATAAACAACAAAGTGCAGATATAATGTATGTAATAAATACATTTTGCTCTGTAGTTGGCTTTATTTAATATAACGGGAGTTCCATGAGTGTTTTACTGGTATTACTCGTGAGGGAACTGAGGAAACCGTGCTTTCGCGCCTTGTGGTCACGTGGTTGATGTTACACAAATCATTGTTGACAATCTTGTTAGATTGGGTTCAAGTAGGATAGAGACGGCAGCGTCACTATATTTGCAGTGATTCTTGGTAAGTGAACGTATGATGTGACGCATAACGCATCGATTACTATGTTGACGACATTCACAGTATTTTGAGGAGTGATGGAGACGGAATATTAATGTTTTTCTTGTGTTTAACCCTCAGACATTCCTTAGATTAACTTATGCGTCAGACTCAAAACTGACCAAACACCTTAAGTGTAACTTTTAGCAATTAAAAATAAATTCACTATATTTTAGTTCAGTAATATTTAGAATGTATTTTATGGTACTAAAGAATTATGATCCAATAATGTAGATTGATTCATTGCATCTTTGTTCATGTGAATCAAAGGCATGCGTTGAGCAGTACAGCCAACCACGTGCGTTTATGATGAGTTTAAAAAATGCAACGTCCAATCAAAGGCGGTTAGATTAGTCACCGGTGAAGAAATCCAGTGAAAACTGATTTCAGTGCGCGCTCACCGACAGTTATCTCATCATAAACCTCAAAGTGCAAATATAATGTATGTAAGAAATTTATTTAGCAATGTTCACCTTTGTTTCAGGGTTTTTACTGCATTGAAATTATTTTATTTGCCTTATAAAAGCCTTATTTGATCGGTGATTGATGTAGATGACTGCTGCGCATGTGACGGGGCACTGAGAGAACGAGCAGAGAGAGAGAGAGAGCCTCGGCCGCGCGCGCGCTCTCACCGTCTTCAAAGCGCTGCCTTGCTCTCTGTCCCTCGCGCAATTAATCAAAATCAAATGACGCGATGGTAAAAGTTCGGTTACTTATATTACAATGTGTAGATTTTTGTAGAAAATTACCAAAAAATCATTTAGTTTAGACTGGAGTGAGGTTAAAATTTTCAGCCCCCCCCCCCCCCCCCCCCCAGTGTTACCATTATTTGCAATGTAAGTTCAAGTTAAATGGATTGTGAGTGCGGTGTTGAGTTTTTTGACACTCTTGTTTCTCTGTTTCAGAATACTGTTTTCATTCCTTACTGCATTTTGAGGTAAAGGTTTAATTAGGGACATGGCCACATACAAAATGCTTCAGATTTGACTTCTTGATAAGAAAATCGTTATAGTTAAAAAATTATCAGGATCATAGAAGCTATTAAAATAAAAGCTATTTTGTTTATGCAACAAATAATGAATTACCCCATCCATTCTCCAAACCACTTGTCCTATATAGTAAACCTGGATGGATGGCCAGTCCATCACAGGTTTTAGGCCACATATTTGACATAATTCTGCTTCTTGAAAATATTAAATAATTTCAAGAAAAATACATTATTGAGATACATTCCTAAATTATATTATATTCTACATCTAGATAAAATAATAGATATTGAACATGCAAATAAGCTATGCATAGTTGACTTTGAGTTTAGTAATTTTTCATTATGTTGTCGTTGTTATTTTTTCAGACTGACTGATCAGAGCACAACCTGTATTTTCTGCTGCACTTTTCTCCTTGGTTAGTGTTAATATGGTTTCTTAATCTGTACTATGACATTTTCATCACATCACCATAATTGTAGTCCCTGTGCTCTGATATGTCTTGTTCTGTTTTATTTCTTTACAGGTTCCTTGTGTTTTGGCGTTTTCCACAGAGAGCAGTTCATTTCATTTCTTACCCCCACCCCCCACAAAAAAAAACAAAAAAAAATTTTTTTTTACAAGTTTACACTGTGCTTCTTTCATTGTTGTTTAACTGTTTGTTTTTCTTCCTGAGAGTGCTACAGGTTTTATCTTTTCAGGCTCGACAGCTGTGACACCTGTGAGTCCGGGAGAACTTTCAAAGTATGTGCTTATCAAAGGGAGAATGTCCTGTTAAAATTATTTTGACTAGCAATTAAGTGTATTTTATTAATGTATTACTTTAACTTTTAAAAGTAGAGATTTTACTTTTACTTCATTCACACAAATTAGTGAGTTATTCAGATATATTTGACAAGAATAATTGTTTTTCTATTTATCTCTTCATATTTTACAGGATGCCGCGGAGAGGAAAGAGATCACAGGCTCAAAAAACTCGTTGGAGGAAGTTCGACCTGGAGGATGAACAGACCAGACCCTCCAGGATTAACCAGGTACTATTGATATCTATGTCTTGCAACATGCTCATTTCAGGGCACCCTTATTCTTGGGACTAGGGCTGTCACGATTGCGCTTTATTAATCCCTTATATGGACAAAGACAATCCAGATGTAGCTGAATTAATGTGAATTTGAAACATTATTAAAGACAAGTAAGCAGTCAGTAATAATATAAGAAATTAATCAAATCGTTTTTAGAGTTTTTCGGGTAGATCCGACATGTACAGAAATTTGACAAAAGTAATCAAATGTGAAAAAAACACTGCATATCCATTACTGTATAAATAAAATATAGATTGATCTTTTTGTAATGTTACAAAAGGTAGCCTATTTAGTCAAGACCTGTTAGTCATGTATTTGTCCTTTGTTTGGTTAACATTAAAACACTTGCCAAGACAGGCGTTTTTTTTTTAGTAGGTAAATAGCTGTTTCGGCTGAACACCAGTAACACCGACTATCGCAGCAAACCTAGTGACTGTCTCAGATTAGATAAACATTTCTAAAAACTAGATATTTAAAAATGCACCATAAATTGTTGTGCATTTTGTGACTTTAAGTCAGATAAAAGACCATTTTTTCCAGTCTACATTTCGTCAAAGATTTTTTTAAATAGTGTTAAAATATCATCTGATCTTGTTCTTTAAAGATTTCTTAACAATAGTGTTAAAATATCATCTGATCTTGTTCACGTGAACCCATATGTATCGGTAGGGGTGGGCGATATCTCGATATTTAAAATATATCGAGATATTTTTTAAACACGATATGGATTTTGACATATCGTATATATCGATATATTGTTTATATTTAATCCTGATTTCGCCACTTTGCTTGTTTGCCTTCTCTGTGCTGTGCTCGCCCCCGCCTCCTTGCTTTTGTTCCCCCTCACCTCGCGTGTTGTCTCATTCAACAATTGTCTCATCCGCAACCAGCCCGGAGGCTACAGAACTCCGAGTGTCTGCGCGCGAGCGACAGAGCACGAGAGAAACCGAGTGTGAGCATTAATTGCATTAGTAAATTGGTAGCCTACATACTACAATATATAATTACTATATAAGAGGCATGGAAGTTCGATTAATGGACTCCAGTAATCAGAAGGCTACTACAAACGTCTCGTTTTAAACTATTGCAGGGCTCGAATTTCGGCGTGGGTATTGCGCATAATTCTAATCATTCCCGCAGGTCTCCCATTTATAATGCGGGAAATACCCGCAATCGTAATCCACACAGATTATAAGATCAAATCATTCTTTTAACAACTATCTGCCAGACGCAATTTCACAAACAGCGTGAGTGTTCAGCGGTGCCGCGTCTTCTTTCTCTTCTCTCATAATGTGTTGTGCAAGGCAAGCATCAAGCGCTGCCTGTGGCGATACTACACACTCGCGTTTAGGAGTCGGGACATGATGGATATTCACTCGCACAATCGGGCCAGCAGTGCATCGTGACTGAAGTTTACCATTTGCACGTCTTTTTAAGTCTTACCAGTTTAAACATTCAAGCGATTTTAAACTAATCAGTGCTCGCGCGCTCTCTGAGAGATTATTTTCTATGCGCACATTCATAGAAAATCCGCCTTAAGAACACCTGGCCAGTAACAAAAGTTATTTTTCGCGGATTATATTGCTTTAACACGCAAAATTGTCAATTTCGGTCGTCGTGAGTATACTCTAAACATAGTCGGTTTTGTCTTTAATAAGCATAAAACGCATGCCAGTATAATGAACACAGGATCCGTGCACTAGCTCTTAAAGTGACGGCAGCCATATGTGTGTCATTCATTTTGTTGTCAATACAACAAAAGATAGCTTTAAGTTAAAGGAATCAGGATTAATAACCTATGTATTTAATTTATTCAGGACTAAAATACTACTGTGTTATTTTCCATTTGATTACTTTATTCAGTTTCTGTATATGAATCACGTGATTAGCCTAATAATGATGACGAAATTCAGGCCATGTGTTTAATTTTTCTCATTTGGTTACATTCTGTTATGGAAAATTAATTTTCTATTGATTGTAGGCCTATATTTTGAGTTGTATTCACATCCATTTTCCTGTAAAGATATCGAGATATATATTTTGCTCCATATCGCCCAGCCCTATGTATCGGCAAGTGTTAGATAAGTGTATTGTTACACCCCTAATAAAACCCAATTTTCAAACAACAATTTTTGCATTTGTCTTGTGCACACTTGCTGTGTACAAATGCCCTTTTCTTTAGTTTTTTAGTTACGTTTTTTTTTTTAACTGTTTAGTAAAAATTCCTTTGTCCCAAACAGCATGAAGTGCAATGTAAAATTTAACACAGATTCTGTAACACTAATTGTGACCTAATTTCATGAATGATTATTTACAGGTTGAACAGGCAAGCACCAGTGCAGCTGTAGCTCAGTTTTCAGGTAGAACGTATGTAGAAGGTGGTGATATTGCATCCAGGGTTGTGTCTGTGCAGGCATCTCATTGTCAGGGTGATATTAGGTATGACAGTTTCTCTAGAAATCACCAGTGTACGTGTGTAGCATTGACATTTTTGGCCAACCAGAGTGAAGGGATTGCATTCAAGATGCCTGATCTTGATAGAGTTTTAGAGGAGGGAGATGCGTTATATATCAGCATTAAATTGCAGCTTATTGCTGAAGGACGGTTTAAATTCAACCACCTGACCATGGAGGAAGTACCGTTGAGGGTTTCATCATTTAACCGGACATACGATGTGCTGAAGTCAGGAGTGATGCATGGATACCTCAGAGCCCCTGGCACTGAAGAGTGGTTGATACCTCTCACTGAAAGGCTACATTGTCTCTCCACAGATGTCAGCTATGCTCTCCTCCTTGTATCTCCAGAGTGTATTGCTGTGTTTAGAGACAGATCTGGAAGGTATGGATACTTTGATTCTCACTCGAGGACTGCTGCAGGCTTGCCCCATCCTAATGGAACTGCTGTTATGTTGACTTTCACCCACCTGAGTGACATGGCAGACAGAGTGCTCAAGATCTTCTGGGATCGTGGTGCTGAGACCAGCTATGAATTCATGCCTGTATCATTTGAAACTGAGCAACAGTCTGTCCAACTGGCTTCACCATCTGTTTGTGAACAGGCGTCACAAGTGATTTCAGCTCTACCAGAACCAGTAACAAATGTTGGAGCCAAAGTAAATTTTGTTTGCACAGGAACTGAAAATCGAGATGCGGTAGAAAAAACAAATAAGCACAGGAGAAGGAAAGAAATGCGTAAAACATTTAAAATGTCAAAACAAGGTGAAGATCCTAACGACACGGCTGCACCTTATGTCACCAGAAAACATAAAAGACGGGATTGTGAGAGACGGAGGTATGCCACTTTGCATTACCAATCAAAGAAAAAAGAAGCATTTAAGGTGAAGTATAATCAAGATTGTCTCTTCCGAATACAAAGGAAACGGTCTCTAGTGAGAAGATACAGCACAGATTCTCTCTTTCAGACGAAGATGAAAGAATACATGAAGAAGAGGTACAGCACAGATTCTCTCTTTCAGACAAAGAAGAAAGAATACAGTAAGAAGAGGTACAGCACAGATTCTCTCTTTCAGACAAAGAAGAAAGAATACAGTAAGAAGAGGTACAGCACAGATTCTCTCTTTCAGACAAAGAAGAAAGAATTCATGAAGAGGTACAGCACAGATGCTCTCTTTAAGACGAAGATGAAAGAATACAGTAAGAAGAGGTACAGCACAGATTCTCTCTTTCAGACAAAGAAGAAAGAATACAGTAAGAAGAGGTACAGCACAGATTCTCTCTTTCAGACAAAGAAGAAAGAATTCATGAAGAGGTACAGCACAGATGCTCTCTTTCAGACGAAGATGAAAGAATACAGTAAGAAGAGGTACAGCACAGATTCTCTCTTTCAGACAAAGAAGAAAGAATACAGTAAGAAGAGGTACAGCACAGATTCTCTCTTTCAGACAAAGAAGAAAGAATACATCAAGAGGTACAGCACAGATGCTCTCTTTCAGACGAAGATGAAAGAATACAGTAAGAAGAGGTACAGCACAGATTCTCTCTTTCAGAAAAAGAAGAAAGAGTACATTACGAAGAGGTACAGGGCCGATACTCTATTCCAGAGGAGAATGAAACAGTACATGATGAGAAGATATGCAGGCGACCCAGAGTTCAGAGCACATCACATCCTGCGATGTACCCTGCGCAAGACCCAGAAATGTGCCAGTGATACTACATATCACATTCTTCATCGATTGCAATGCGCACTGCGGATCAAAAATAAATATAAACCTTACATCCGTTCCAGCCAGGAAAGACCCCAGCCTTTGGTTAGCAAAGAGATGGAAAGTGCCATACATGCATTCCGGTGTAAGATTCAGAAAGGCCCTACACATGTCTGCACGGTCTGTCACAGAGCCCTGTTTCCTGATCAAGTCAGGGTGTGTAATAGAGCGAGATACGACAAAAACGTTCATATTGCAGCGTCTTGCCTAACCGGCAAGTATGTTCACGCGTGTGATAGTGCCTGCTCAGGTTCCTGTGTAGTTCCGGAAGAGAGAAAACAGGAGTGGATTTGCCACACTTGTGACAGACACCTCAAGAGAGGACAGATGTCTTCAATTGCAGCCGCCAACAAACTGGAGTTGCCACCAATCCCTGCGGAATTGGATGACTTAAATGTCCTTGAACGTCAACTCATTGCAAAAATTTTACCATTTGCAAAAATAGTTGCGCTACCCAAAGGACAGCAGAGAGCAGTACGTGGTGCTGTTGTGTGTGTGCCCTCCGAGATGGAAAACACTGTCAACTCTCTGCCGAGACCAAGAAGTGAGGCCCAGCTGCTACAGGTGAAGCTGAAGAGACACGTGAAGTTTAAAGGATACCAGCAGTTCAACACGGTGAATATGAACAACGTGCTTGCAGCTTTATCAAAGCTGAAAGCTATGCATTCGGAATACAGGGATATCTCCATAAGAGATAATGCTGTATTTGAAAGTCCCCTAGACGAGGAAGCTGATGTCTCTGAAAGTCACCTAGACAAGGAAGCTGATGTCTCTGAGATGCAAACGGAAGCCGATGCTGCCGAGCAGGATGAGATGCAAACGGAAGCCGATGCTGCCGAGCAGGATGAGATGCAAACGGAAGCCGATGCTGCCGAGCAGGATGAGCAACACGTTAGTGTCGAGGAAAAGGACGAGCTTCGACCCGGCCTCACATTAGACACGTGCATGCAGCCGCCTGACATCGGACAGGAGATCTTGTCGTACGGTGAGGGAATATTTAGTATCGCACCTGCACAAGGACATAAGCCTGTTGGATTTTTCAAAATCCCAAAGCTGGAAGCCATGGCGTTCCCTGTTCAGTTCCCCACTGGACAGAATTCCATTGACGAGGAAAGACAAATTTCAATATCTCCCAGTATGTATTTCAACGCCAGATTGTTCAGCGTGGACACGCGTTTTGCAAAAGATCAGAGTTATCTTTTCTTTGCACAGTTTGTAACGGAAACACAACTGGCTAGAAACAGCATGTCTATCCAGTTGCGAAAAGGCAAACCTGTCACAAGAGACGGGCGGAGAATTTCCAACAGACTGCTTCAAGACAACCGGGAGATTGAAAGATTAGTACACAACAGAGACGCCACACGGTTCATGCAACCACTTAGAGGCTCTCCATCGTATTGGGAGAAAACGTTGAGAGATCTACAGGCTATGATACGACAGTTAGGAACCCCTACGTTTTTTTGCACGTTCAGCGCCGCCGAAATGAGATGGCCTGAAGTAATAACAGCAATCAAGGCCCAGCAAGGTGAACACGTCGACTTTTCCGAGCTTGACTGGACGACAAAGTGCGAAATCCTCCGAAGCAACCCAGTCACTGTCATGCGCATGTTTGAGAAAAGGGTGGATGCGCTAATGACTCATCTGCTTTTGTCGCCTGCCCAACCCATTGGTAAAGTTGAGGACTACTTTTACCGAGTGGAGTTTCAAGCTAGAGGAAGCCCACATATCCATCTTCTCGTTTGGATAAAGGACGCACCCGAGTTTGAAAAGGACTCTGATAAGGATGTCTGCGACTTTATTGACCGCAACATAACCTGCCAGTTGCCCGACTCCTCGGCTGATCCTGAGCTTCACCGGATCGTCACAGAGGTCCAGCTTCACAGCAGGAACCACTCAAAGTCCTGTAAGAAGGGAAATGTATTGTGTCGATTTGGGTTCCCCAAACTACCGGTGTCTAGCACCACGATCACTCGTCCGCGACCACAGCGTCCTGAAGAAGAGGATGACACGGACACTTCTCCATCTGGAAGCTGCATGTTTGCGTCTAAAGCCGCACAACCACAGCGTCCTGAAGAAGAGCATGGGAAAGCCCAGAAGCAAGAAGAAAGAAGGAAGTTGAGACGGGAGGCTGCTCAAAAGGCAATGAACGAAGCTAGGACGAAACTCAAGCCGGTGTGGGATCTATTGAATGACCCCCAAGCCTCCTTTGACAGCTTGTCAGAGCTACTGACAGAGTGTAAGATGTCCATCGATGACTACGATAAGAACGTCGAAGCATTGTCCAATGCCAACGTGATTCTGCTGAAGCGTGATCCAAAGGAGTCTTGGGTGAATGGATACAATCCCGATTTATTAAGGGCATGGAACGCCAATATGGACATTCAGTTCGTTATTGACGCTTTTAGCTGCGTTATGTACATGCTTTCGTATATTTCCAAGCCGGAGCATGAAATGGGCGATTTACTTAAAAACGTAATCAAGAGTGTGCGCGAGACGAACGTTAGCGAGGAAGATGAGATGAAGCAGATAATGCAAGCCTACTCCAAACACAGGCAAGTTAGCGCTCAGGAGTCTGTGGCACGAACATGCAGCTTACCGTTGAAGAAGTGTTCACGAAGTGTTGTGTTTCTACCGACGGATGATGACGCGTTAAAGATGAGTCTTCCCCTTAGTGTCCTACAAAATAAAAATCCCGATTCAGAGGATGTATGGATGTCAGGGATGATCGAGAAATACAGAGCAAGGCCTCAAACGCGTGACTTTGAGAAGATGTGCCTGGCAGATTTTGCTTCGGAGTGCCGCATCGTGTATGGTCAGCAAACGGAAGGCAAAAATGTTCACCGGCTGCTCCACGGTATGGGTTTTTTCCAGAAAAGAACGTCTGGGAAGGCTGCAGTAATTAGGTTTGCACGTTTTTCGGAGGAAAAACAACCCGAAAAGTTTTACTGCAGATTACTTAAGCTTTATATGCCTCATCGGAGCAACGAACAGCTTAAACCTCCAAGATTTCCAACATACGAGACGTTTTACAAAGGTGCAAAGGTGGTACTACCTACTCACCCTGGTTTGCTGATTCCTGTCTGTGCCATAGTTCAAGTACACAAGGAGAAGTTTGAAAAACACAGCGAAGAGTTGGACAAGGCATTCGATCAGCTGCAAGAGCAAGGACCGTCTGAGAATGCATGGAACGCTTTTGCACCTGAAGTAGAAGTGGATCGCTTGGAGTGCGTCGCAGAACGACAAGACATCAATCCGGATGATGAGAGTGTTCAAGATGATGTCCCGGAATTTCAGATTCTTGAACACGGAGATGGGGTCGTGCCACAAATCGAGGCACCGCAGATGAGCGTCGAATTCATTAGGAGTTTGTTTAGGAGTCTAAACGAGACGCAGGCAGCCATATTCTACACGGTCTGCCAGTGGTGTCAGAAGCGTGTCTGGGGTCATAATCCAGAACAGTTTTTCTACTTCGTGTCAGGTGGTGCTGGATGTGGCAAATCACACGTCATCAAGTGCATATACACGGAAGCGACCAAGATTCTGCGTCGACTGCCTCGACTGCGGGAGGAAGGAGATCTGTCCGTGCCTACGGTGCTCTTGAGTGCGTTTACCGGAACCGCGAGCTTCAATATTAACGGAAAAACGTTACATTCGATTTTAAAACTTCCAAGGAATCTGAAGCCACCGTATCAAGGACTTGGAAATGCCCTAGATGAACTACGAGCAACACTACGCGACGTGGAGATTCTTATCATCGATGAAGTGTCCATGATTTCGAAGGATCTTTTTGCCTACATAAACTGGAGATGTCAACAAATCAAAGGCAGCAAGAAACCTTTCGGGGGAATCTCTGTCCTCGCCGTGGGAGACTTTTATCAACTGCCACCTCTGGGTAAAGCCAAACCACTCTGCGTGTACGAAGACGATGTTTTGGACTTTTGGAAAGACCATTTCCAAATGGTTACTCTCTCCGAGATCATGCGTCAGAAAGAAGACTTGGCTTTTGCCCAACTTTTAAACCGCATACGGGTGAAGCAGAAGACCGACGAGCTTGCCGAAGAAGATCGAGCTTTGTTGCTCCAGGCTGTGAAGGACCCCAAAGACTGCCCGTGTGATGCACTGCACGTATTTGCCACCAACAAGGAAGTCCACAGACACAACACTGAAACAATCCATGCTCTTCACACTGACATCATTACCATCGATGCCGAAGACTACAGGAAAGACCCAAGAACGGGAGGGATGAAGAGACAAACGAAGCCCGTCACCGGTAAAAAGGACGACTTGCCTGACACCATACAAATTGCGTTGGGAGCACGCATAATGTTGACTAGGAATTTGGATGTCGAGGACGGGTTATGCAATGGGTGCTTTGGGAAGATTTCTCGTATTGTCAATAAGACAAAAGATGGAATCGACACCGTACACATGCTAGGGCTTCAGCTCGACAATCCACATGCAGGCAAGAAACACCGCAAAAGGGTGCAAGGTGAAGAAGACGACTTTGTGTACATCGAGAGATCCGAAGAAAGTCTAAGGAAAGGAGCGGTTCGTCGACAATTCCCCATCAAGTTGGCCTACGCCTGCACAGCTCACAAAGTCCAAGGCATGACGTTGGAGAATGCCGTGGTTTCACTGAAGAAGATTTTCGAGCCGGGAATGGCCTACGTTGCCCTCAGCAGAACGACCTCGCTTCGTGGACTACACATCACGGACTTCAGCGAAAAGAAGATCTATGCCGATGCTACAGTCACAGCATCGTTGGGAAAGATGACAAGAGCATCATTCGAAGGAATCATGCCGCTTTTACAGCAGGTGAGGGAAACCAAATTGGATCAAACACTTAAAATAATTCATCACAACACAGAAGGACTGTCATCCCACATCGAAGATATCCGATGCCATCACGAACTGCTTCTGTCGGATATTCTTTGCATGACGGAAACTCACCTGACCGGGTCACTCATATCACCCCACGTCCAATTGGAAGGGTACAACGCATTTATGCGAAACAGACATGCCTCCTACTCGACACACCAAGAAATTGCAAAGAAAGCTGGTGGTGGAGTCGCAATCTATTGCAAAGAGCATATTTCAGCTCAGGCTAGGCAGTTTGTGCAAAATGTGACCGATCTGGAGTATGTCGTCATCAAAGTGGATAGCCCGATCAAAGCAACAATCGCTGCTGTGTACAGGCCGCCACACTACGGATTTGAAGAGTTCTCGAAAAACTTGAAGAGTCTGCTGGATTATTTGGACATGGTGGACGAACATCCCACAGTAATCTGTGGAGATTTTAATGAGGATCTCCTCTGCGCAGGGAAAAAAACTGTTCTGGAATTGTTTCAGTCTAAAGGATACACGCAACTGATCACCACAGCAACAACCAAAAAGAACACCCTATTGGATCATATTTACGTCTCTCGTCCGGATTTGTGCCTTCAGGCAGGTGTCTTGCATACCTATCATAGCTATCACAATCCCGTGTACTGTGTTTTGCGTTAATTCGTCTTTTTTTGGTGGACCGATATTGTTGTGTTTGGTGGTAGGTTAGTATGCCATACGGAACCGTTTGCCACTGAAACTGCTTTATAACGCACCAGTGGGGCTTCTACGGCCTTATTCAAACGGGTTGGCGCGTATGGTCGGGTTGTTATGCCATACGGAACCGTTGCCAATGGACCTGGATACGTGACATCAGCGGATCTTCGAAAGCCTTCATCAAACGGGTTGGCGCGTATGGTCGTGTTGCGGTTAGATTGTGGCGTTAGAGATTGTGGTTAGGAGATTGTGGTTAGGTCATGCCAAGGGTTTATACCACTGAGCTACGAAGGAGCAACCTCAGCAGTAGCAGGAAGGACGGAGGAGGAGTGTGACAGCTCCAGGGAGGACACAGACAGTCAGAGCAACAGTGGCAGTAAGTTATAAAAGACAAGGGAAAGAGAGAAGTAGCCACCATTGTAATGTTTGATTTTGACCTTATAACATACATTGTAATTTCAATTGATGTTCAATCTACACAATTTGTGACAATCTGTGCGGGATATGCAGTCCCCTGCTATTCTATGATTGATATGTACTCTTCTGTAAAGTTGCAGGAAGAATTGGGAGACCATAGCAGTCCTGTCTGTGTGCAATATACCTTCTAAAGCTAAGTGTTAAAAGATTTTGCTTCAGTCTGTGTACTACTGCTTTTCATAACTGCGTTTGAATGGAAATGTTATATTTGAATCTCTAATTTTGATTTTTATGTTTTTTAGGAACCAGCCAAATGAAGTGAGATTGCCTGAGAAGATCACGTGTGCTACATCAATGACGATGACGAGCTGGATACCAGATTATGTGCCAATTTCTTTCCGTAAGTTTTATTTCTGAGTTTTTTTTTTTTTTGTTTATTACTACGGGTGTTTTAGTGATCCCATTGTTCATTTATTCATTTCTTTACCAGAGAACAGGTCCAAATATCTATGGCATTGAAGACAACTCTGAAGAATGAAGAAGCAGAGGAAGAAGCACACTGAGGTCAATACTACTGATAAGGTGTAGTATTTCAGTGCATTTTATTATACAATGGTTTCGGGCGTTTTCCCTGGTCAAAAAATGTCTTCGTTGGTGGCCAACAGACACTGTTGTCCTATCTTGCTCTCTTATTAAAAAAAAGATTTTACCACTGGATTTCATAATTTTGTTATATAATCATATTGCTATTAAAAAGTTAAACTAAAAATAATTGCATCAAAAGGTTTAAGTGACCACAAGAGATTGTGGTTAGGTCTCAGCAGCAGGAGGGACGTAGAGGTCAGTAAGCTGGGCTGAGTTGAGTGGGGGACGGAGGGGGGTGATTTTGGGACGCAAGAGTCAATGTCTTCATGTTTGTGGTTAGGAGATTGTGGTTAGGTCATGCCAAGGGTTTATACCACTGAGCTACGAAGGAGCAACCTCAGCAGTAGCAGGAAGGACGGAGGAGGAGTGTGACAGCTCCAGGGAGGACACAGACAGTCAGAGCAACAGTGGCAGTAAGTTATAAAAGACAAGGGAAAGAGAGAAGTAGCCACCATTGTAATGTTTGATTTTGACCTTATAACATACATTGTAATTTCAATTGATGTTCAATCTACACAATTTGTGACAATCTGTGCGGGATATGCAGTCCCCTGCTATTCTATGATTGATATGTACTCTTCTGTAAAGTTGCAGGAAGGATTGGGAGACCATAGCAGTCCTGTCTGTGTGCAATATACCTTCTAAAGCTAAGTGTTAAAAGATTTTGCTTCAGTCTGTGTACTACTGCTTTTCATAACTGCGTTTGAATGGAAATGTTATATTTGAATCTCTAATTTTGATTTTTATGTTTTTTAGGAACCAGCCAAATGAAGTGAGATTGCCTGAGAAGATCACGTGTGCTACATCAATGACGATGACGAGCTGGATACCAGATTATGTGCCAATTTCTTTCCGTAAGTTTTATTTCTGAGTTTTTTTTTTTTTGTTTATTACTACGGGTGTTTTAGTGATCCCATTGTTCATTTATTCATTTCTTTACCAGAGAACAGGTCCAAATATCTATGGCATTGAAGACAACTCTGAAGAATGAAGAAGCAGAGGAAGAAGCACACTGAGGTCAATACTACTGATAAGGTGTAGTATTTCAGTGCATTTTATTATACAATGGTTTCGGGCGTTTTCCCTGGTCAAAAAATGTCTTCGTTGGTGGCCAACAGACACTGTTGTCCTATCTTGCTCTCTTATTAAAAAAAAGATTTTACCACTGGATTTCATAATTTTGTTATATAATCATATTGCTATTAAAAAGTTAAACTAAAAATAATTGCATCAAAAGGTTTAAGTGACCACAAGAGATTGTGGTTAGGTCTCAGCAGCAGGAGGGACGTAGAGGTCAGTAAGCTGGGCTGAGTTGAGTGGGGGACGGAGGGGGGTGATTTTGGGACGCAAGAGTCAATGTCTTCATGTTTGTGGTTAGGAGATTGTGGTTAGGTCATGCCAAGGGTTTATACCACTGAGCTACGAAGGAGCAACCTCAGCAGTAGCAGGAAGGACGGAGGAGGAGTGTGACAGCTCCAGGGAGGACACAGACAGTCAGAGCAACAGTGGCAGTAAGTTATAAAAGACAAGGGAAAGAGAGAAGTAGCCACCATTGTAATGTTTGATTTTGACCTTATAACATACATTGTAATTTCAATTGATGTTCAATCTACACAATTTGTGACAATCTGTGCGGGATATGCAGTCCCCTGCTATTCTATGATTGATATGTACTCTTCTGTAAAGTTGCAGGAAGGATTGGGAGACCATAGCAGTCCTGTCTGTGTGCAATATACCTTCTAAAGCTAAGTGTTAAAAGATTTTGCTTCAGTCTGTGTACTACTGCTTTTCATAACTGCGTTTGAATGGAAATGTTATATTTGAATCTCTAATTTTGATTTTTATGTTTTTTAGGAACCAGCCAAATGAAGTGAGATTGCCTGAGAAGATCACGTGTGCTACATCAATGACGATGACGAGCTGGATACCAGATTATGTGCCAATATCTTTCCGTAAGTTTTATTTCTGAGTTTTTTTTTTTTTTGTTTATTACTACGGGTGTTTTAGTGATCCCATTGTTCATTTATTCATTTCTTTACCAGAGAACAGGTCCAAATATCTATGGCATTGAAGACAACTCTGAAGAATGAAGAAGCAGAGGAAGAAGCACACTGAGGTCAATACTACTGATAAGGTGTAGTATTTCAGTGCATTTTATTATACAATGGTTTCGGGCGTTTTCCCTGGTCAAAAAATGTCTTCGTTGGTGGCCAACAGACACTGTTGTCCTATCTTGCTCTCTTATTAAAAAAAAGATTTTAGCACTGGATTTCATAATTTTGTTATATAATCATATTGCTATTAAAAAGTTAAACTAAAAATAATTGCATCAAAAGGTTTAAGTGACCACAAGAGATTGTGGTTAGGTCTCAGCAGCAGGAGGGACGTAGAGGTCAGTAAGCTGGGCTGAGTTGAGTGGGGGACGGAGGGGGGTGATTTTGGGCCGCAAGAGTCAATGTCTTCATGTTTTGTCTTTTACGCCTGTGTTATGGAAATCATCATTATGAACAGCAGCTACGCTAATTATTTTCCCTTTGCTTTTCTGCTGTTATCTCGGGACGCGAGTCCCGAGAAAATGGCGTTCGTCAGCTCCAGTTTGTATCCAGCCTCTCACGGAGACTTCAGATGCTCCAATCACAAAGCCTATGAAGTGACGACTCAACACGGGCGATATGGACTCTCTATGGTGGACGGCACTGATCCTCAACAACTCGTCTTAAGGCCGGCGTGCATACTTGGACTTCCAAAAAATACTCTAAATGTTCCGATCCAATCTGACTTGTAATGCTGCCTGAATCATGCACTGTTCCTTCGTTGGCCAGAGGAGAACTGGCCCCCCGACTGAGTCTGGTTTCTCCCGAGGTTTTTTTCTCCATTCTGTCACCTGATGGAGTTTTGGTTCCTTGCCACTGTTGCCTTGGCTTTTGGCTTGCTTAGTTGGGGACATTTAACATTTAATATTCAATAATATTATTGATCTGCCTTACTTAAGGTGGACGTTGACGCAATTTCTTTTAGAAACAAACTTTGTTATATTGTTATATTGTTTTTGTTATATTGTTTTCATGTTATCACTGTGAAGCGCTTTGATACAATCTGTATTGTAAAAAGCGCTATATAAATAAAGGTGACATGACTTGACTTGACTTAAGTAATAGTCTTAATTTTCTAACATATAGCTAACAATTGAATAAAATTAACAGCTAGCTAACAACAATGTGCTTTATGATTTTAATCACTCCAGTATGAACTTTTTGACAATGTTATTTATTTTAAAAACTGCTGTTCAATGTTTATACATGTTAGTTCACTGTATTTACTAATGTTAACACTTACAACTTTAGATTTGAACAATGTACCGTATTAGTAAATGTAAAAATCACTAACAAAGATTAATAAATGCTAAAAAAGTTAAATGCAGGAAAAACCATGGGTTTTGTTCAAAGATGTATGATTTGATGTAAAAACTAAAGCCTTACATCTGACCCATCAACTATGCTGCTCAATAAGTCTTGGAGAATCTGAACAATTCAAATAAATGTACTAACATTAGCATATATGTTTTACCTCCTCTGCCCTCAGGATATCCAGGGAGACAGATGCGTGCCATTCAGCATAGAAACATCAGAGACAGAGATCACCTGAGCGCAGAGGGAAACCAGCTTCTCCTGAGCAAACCTGAGAGACGTTCTGCGGGTGGAACTCCAAAGTTGAAACCAAATGTCTTTTTAAAGGCAACAACGGCTCTTTTCAGAGCTACCCACTCATTCAAATAAAGAGCATTTGTACAAATGTATTCACAACAAAATTCTCAGCACTATAGGCTAAACTAGTACATAATAAAAAAAAAAAAAAAGATTTTTATAATCTTAGGGGTAATGCTGTATATCTAATAACTAGTAAAACACTAATCCATTTGCTGGGTGAAATTTGACATAACAGGCATTTAAAAAAAATCTTTTTTAAATAAACATTTGGTTAATTGGCACACACTGTGTTTTTGTCTTTATTGAATGTTATTGAAAGTTAGTCAGTGTCACATTATGAATATTTTCTTGTGAACTTCAGAGAAGATCCAGGTATATTCACAGATGGTTCTTTAAGATGGTAAGTGGCCGGGTCATTTAAAAGCTTACATTTAAATGAGCTTTATATACTCAACATTTATCAAATCAAGACCGCTACATGTACAGGATATCAACGGTCAGTTAATGTTTGATGCTTTGAAAAGAATAACATGTATTCATATTCAGACACACTTGTGTCTTCACACAGCTTCACTGAACAACATCCAAATGGCATTTTAATTCAGAAGTGTGCATAATTGGAGGGATATTGATATATTTAGACGATCATAAATTTGTATTTCAATAAATTTTGTGACCTGATGACCATTAGTGGCGTCAAGCGATCGCTGAACAAGCTCATGAAAATGATGACCAGATGGTGTACTATGGAATTGTAACATTTTCTCATTTCTTAATTCTAAACTTTAAAATAGACTTCTTTTTTATTTATTTCAACTACAAATGAAATTGAAAATGAAATATAATCTATCAGTTAAGTATTAATGTGCAGTTAAGTATTAATGTAATAATGTATACATATACTAGTGCATCTAATTTAAAACAATGATAGGAAATCTTGTTATGACTTTATAATAAATAAATACAATTGGAACTTAGTTAAAAATATATCAAAATATATATAGTGTTCACTCAAAACACCATAGCGACCGTTTAGAGCCACCTAGAAGCAACATTTACAAGCATATTTCAGTTCCAGAAAATAGTACAAACATGGAGTTTGGCTTTTTTGACTCAGACTGTCAACTAGTCTTTAAATATCATCCCATAAACTGTAAAAGCACACCATAGCAACCATATAAGGTTCCTTAGTAACCATACAAACACATGAATAAGCCATATCTCAGCACCAGAAGATCGTACAGACATGGTTGTTGGCCCGTATGCAATCATGTGCAACCGGGTGGTGTTTTTTGCCACTGCAAGCACATACCAGTAGATCTCATTAAACGATAAATTCAACCCAATGTACACTTTCTAGATTTCTGGAAATCGTAATGTTATTATTTATTTATTTTGAACATTGTTATTGTACATATATTCACAGATGGTACTTTAAGATAGTAGGAGGGTCATTTAAACGCTTAAAATAAACCGTATTACCATATAGTCAGAAATCATAAACATTAGTTCACAAGCAATCAGTTGGCATGGATGTGCGTTAATAGTTCATTGATTTATCTGAAGTGCAGTTGGGTGGGGCCTGTAGAATCCGCAACAGCCAATCAAACATGCAGCACTCATCATAAATACTGGCGGTCAATCGCAGTTCCCGCACTCTTCTTTGAGATGGCACCACCACGAGTTTGGATCGTCGGTAGCTCTATCATTCGCAGGTTGCATTCTTACATATGTGAGCAGCGCCTCGATGATAACCTTGATCTGCGCTGTGAGATCACCTGGGATGGCAGGGGAGGTAGACTCTGGGAGCAGCTGCTTCCAGCTCTGCATTCTCTTCGGGACAGAGCTCCGGCTCCGGACATCCTGATTATTCACCTGGGTGGGAACAGTTTGTGTCGCGGCGGCCGCGATCGTCTGAGTTTCCTTCGGGAAATTAAGCGTGACCTGGCCACATGCTTCATGATGTTTCCCAGTACCAGGCTGGTCTTTTCCCACATTCTGCCTCGTCTGAATTGGAGAGGTCAGAGAGGCAGGACTGGCTACGGTGTGGAAAAGGGCCGGCGGTGGATAAACTCGAAGGTGGCTGGCTTTTTGGCAGGGAGACAGATGTGCTGCATTCGCCACAGAAACATCTGCCTCTCCCATCTGTGCAGAGACGGAGTCCACCTGAACCCAGAGGGAAATCAGCTTCTGTTGGGCAACCTCAGAGAAGCTCTGCGGGGGGAACTCCGAAGCTGATGTCCTTGTCTACCTCCTCTGCCATCACAGGAAACAACGGCTCTTTTAAGAGCCACCCACTCATTCAAATAAAGAGCATTTTTACAAATGTGTTAAATTATTTGTTCTTCACATTACTTGAGGTCAGGTGGCGGATACTTGTTATAAAATAAAAATTTCGATGACGCACAAATCCAAAAAGCGCGGTCAATATTTTTTTTTTATATAATTTCAAGCGCGAAACGACTCGCGTGCTGTTTATGTGCTGCACACAACCAAAACGTACTATAACAGAAAAGTGCTTTTAATGGGATTTTAAGCCATTCAAGACTCGTGCGGTGTTTTCTGTGCTACACACACATCCAAAACGTAAATACTGTGTACTTTTGATTATTTTTTTTAAAACCATTCAAACGCGAGAGGACTTGCGCTGGTTTCAGTGCTGCAGACATTTTTGGATCCGTTAAACTCTTAAAGTGACATACACGTTGTTTCTTACAAATAATTTTCTTTGCAGAAATATCACAGACAATGATAGGAAATGTTGTTATGCGGAGACAGAGACGATTAAAATACTGTGAATCTATGCATTTGTTCACGTCAAAATTCTATGCACTAATAAAATAGGCAAAACTAGTAGGCCTACATCTCATTAAAACAAGTGATAGGAAATCTTATTACTTTATAATAAATAAAAATGGAACTTAGTTTAAATCTAGAAATATATATAGCCTATAGGCTATAGTGTTCACTCAGAACAACATAACAACCGTTTAGAGCCACCTAGAAACCATATTGCAACATATAGAAGCCATATCCACAATATCTTACAGACATGTTTGTTGGCTCAGCCGAAAAAAAGTCCCATATAGATTTAACATTGGCACACAATTTGTGAGATTATATCTTTGGATCAGAAAGACAAAAAGACTTGGGTTTGGGCTCTTTTGACTCGGCCTATCAAGTAGCTAATGATTTTTTTTTTTGGCGACCACCAAAGCCTTATTTGAATGGTGATAGATAACTGACTGCAGCGCTCGTGACAGGGCGCTTGTTATTGAAAGAACGAGCATGGAGAGAGACAGAGCCGGTCGCGCGCGCGCACTATCACTATCACTATCACTGTATTCAAACTGCCTCCCTCCATTGCGCATATTAATCAAAAATCAATCATTAACATGTAGCCGCCCTTTCTCAAAAACCATTCACCCTTTTCTGACAAAACGTATACGAATATATGCTTTATGATGACATTGTGTGTATTTTCACAAACGTGCCATAGCCTATCGATCGCAAAGGATACGAGTTGACAGACATTTTACACATGGCGTAGCAAGTGAATACAAAGAACTAAAGCCCCGCCTCACCCAGATCGGGTACCGGACCTGGTTGAAACACTAATGCATGAGTGTTTCAACCAGGTCCGGTACTCGAACTGGGTGAGGCGGGGCTTTAGTTCTTTGCATTGTCGTCTAGTTAGACTAAAACGCGCTCCCTAATGAGTCTCAAAGGGAAAAGCACTAGCTGCGTTTTTCTCGAACGTGAGGAGTGACACCTTTGAACACGAATCCCACGAAGTGCCTGTGATGAGAGCTATCTGAATGTGAAAGTATGTGACTTTCGTCTGTACATGCATGTGGCAATATACATTTTCCATTCTGTCCAGGACAAAACACAAAACATTAAACTATAATCACCCAATTGAAATATCGGACAGACATGGTTGTTTTCTTGAATGCAATCATGTACCGCACGCTAGCAACCGAGCGGCGAGTTTTGCCACTGCAAGCACCACTTCACATTTTCTTCTGGAAATGTACATTCTAGTTATTCTTATTCTTCTTATTATTCTTCTGGCCACTTTTTGACGCGCTACTCCTCCCGCAGTTTTTGTCACAGACCCATGAATGAGGCGTCAAAACGTGCGGCCTGTTCGGGAATGGTGTGCTATGACTTTTATAAGGGATCGGGGGTACGATGTTCGCCCCAGGGGCGAAAAACCGGCCGAAAAATCCCATAGACTTAACATTGCGTCAAACTTTGACGAGTCGTAGCTCGGAACGAGGATGTCGCAGAAACGTGTAATTTACCACATTTGAAGAGGCTGACAGGCTCTGTAAGAACATACCACACAATGGGGTAAAAGTTGCACCCCTGGGGTGCAGGAGGGGCCCAAAGTTGCCCCATTGACTTACTATGGTGTAGGACGGCCCATGAAATGGGCCGTCCTACACCATAGTAAGCGATTTTCTATTCAACATAACTCTGGATCACAGTGTCATAGAGACAAGGGGGCGGGCTCATTTTACTCAGACGACCAATCAGTCTCTCAGGATCATTGTGAAGCTATTAAGCCACGCCCTAGCAACCATTTAGAGCACCTTAGCAACAACTCCCATAGACTTCCATTGAAAGAGATCGAAGGGATATCTCTGGACTGAATTGTCATAGAAACATGAGGGTGGTCTCGTTTGACTCGGGGCAGCAAACAGCCAATCCTGAATCACCTCAACACTTCCTAGCCACGCCCTAGCAACCATTGTCGAGCACCTTAGCAACCAAAATCCAAAGAGGAATATCGTCCATTCTGAATGTCACAGAGGCATGGGAGTTGGTTTATATCTTTCATAGTGACAAGAAGCATTTGGAGTTTCATCATTGGCATCTGCCAAGCCGCTCCCTAGCAACCAAACAGAGTACCCTAGCAACCATTTTGCAAGACCTATATCTCTGCATCAAAACATCGTATAGAGATGGGGGTTGGTTTATACATTCACGTTGACTTTGGAGCTTCATGATTGGCAGCTGCCAAGCCACTCCCTAGCAACCAAACATAGTACCCTAGCAACCATTTTGCAAGACCAATATCTCTGCATCAGAACACCGTATAGAGATGGGGGTTGGCTCTTTTGACTCATGCTAGCAAACAGGACTTGCTACATGCTACACATGCTAGCAGTGAATAGCTACATGCTAATATTGATTAGCTAAGTGCTAAATCATGCCAATAAAATGCTACAAACTCAATAGCAACCATCTTTGACAACTACCAACCACCTAGTAACACCATAGCAACCACCCAGATTACCCTAGCAACTGCCTAAAAAAGCTAATCATGCTAGCATCTAGCTAAAAACATGCTAGCAACATGCTAATCATGCTAGCATGATGCTAGCAACATGCTAATCATGCTAGCATGATGCTAGCAACATGCTAATCATGCTAGCATGATGCTAGCAACATGCTAATCATGCTAGCATGATGCTAGCAACATGCTAATCATGCTAGCAACATGCTAGCAACATGCTAATCATGCTAGCATGATGCTAGCAACAATGCTAATCATGCTAACATGATGTTAGGAACATGCTAATTATGCTAGCATGATGCTAGTAACATGCTAATCATGCTATCATCATGCTAGCAACATGCTAATCATGCTACGTTGATGCTAGCAACATGCTAATCATGCTAGCATCTAGCTAAAAACATGTTAGCAACATGCTAATCATGCTAGCATCTAGCTAAAAAAATGCTAGTAATATGCTAATCATGCTAGCATCTAGCTAAAAAAATGCTAGTAATATGCTAATCATGCTAGCATCTAGCTAAAAAAAAATGCTAGTAATATGCTAATCATGCTAGCATCTTGGTAAAAACTAGCTAACCGCACGCTAGCAACCGAGCGGCGAGTTTTGCCACTGCAAGCACCACTTCACATTTTCTTCTGGAAATGTACATTCTAGTTAGTGGTGCTTGCCTATGGCGAAGCAACACTATTGTTATCTCACATACTTATTATTCTTATTCTTATTCTTATTCTTCTTATTCTTATTCTTCTGGCCACTTTTTGACGCGCTACTCCTCCCGCAGTTTTTGTCACAGACCCATGAATGAGGTGTCAAAACGTGCGGCCTGTTCGGGAATGGTGTGCTATGACTTTTCTAAGGGATCGGGGGTACGATGTTCGCCCCAGGGGCGAAAAACCGGCCGAAAAATCCCATAGACTTAACATTGCGTCAAACTTTGACGAGTCGTAGCTCGGAACGAGGATGTCGCAGAAACGTGTAATTTACCACATTTGAAGAGGCTGACAGGCTCTGTAAGAACATACCACACAATGGGGTAAAAGTTGCACCCCTGGGGTGCAGGAGCGGCCCAAAGTTGCCCCATTGACTTACTATGGTAGGACGGCCCATGAAATGGGCCGTCCTACACCATAGAAACCGCTTTTATATTGAACATAACTCTGGATCACAGTGTCATAGAGACAAGGGGGCGGGCTCATTTTACTCAGACAACCAATCAGTCTCTCAGGGTCATTGTGAAGCTATCAAGCCACGCCCTAGCAACCATTTAGAGCACCTTAGCAACAACTCCCATAGACTTCCATTGAAAGAGATCGAAGGGATATCTCTGGACTGAATTGTCATAGAAACATGAGGGTGGGCTCGTTTGACTCGGGGCAGCAAACAGCCAATCCTGAATCACCTCAACACTTACTGGCCACGCCCTAGCAACCATTGTCGAGCACCTTAGCAACCAAAATCCAAAGAGGGATATCTTCCATTCTGAATGTCACAGAGGCACGGGAGTTGGTTTATATCATTCATACTGACAAGCAGCCTTTGGACTTTCATCATTGGCAGCTGCCAAGCCACTCCCTAGCAACCAAACAGAGTACCCTAGCAACCATTTTGTAACAGCTATATCTCAGCATCAGAACATTGTATCGCGATGGGTGTTGGTTTATATCATTCATACTGACAAGCAGCCTTTGGAGTTTCATGATTAGCAGCTGCCAAGCCACTCCCTAGCAACCAAACAGAGTACCCTAGCAACCATTTTGTAACAGCTATATCTCAGCATCAGAACATTGTATCGCGATGGGGGTTGGGTCTTTTAACTCATGCTAGCACACAGGACTTTCAACATGCTAAACATGCTAGCTCTGAATAGCTACATGCTAATATCGATTAGTTAAGTGCTTAATGATGCTAGCAACATGCTAATTTTGCTAGCATCTAGCTACAAACATGCTAGCAAACATGCTAATCATGCTAGCATGATGCTAGCAACAGACTAATCATGCTAGCATGATGCTAGCAACATGCTAATCATGCTAGCATGATGCTAGCAACATGCTAATCATGCTAGCATGATGCTAGCAACATGCTAATCATGCTAGCATGATGCTAGCAACATGCTAATCATGCTAACATGATGCTAACAACATGCTAATCATGCTAGCATCTAGCTACAAACATGCTAGCAAACATGCTAATCATGCTAATGATGCTAGCAACATGCTAATCATGCTAGCATGATGCTAGCAACATGCTAATCATGCTAGCATGATACTAGCAACATGCTAATCATGCTAGCAACATGCTAATCATGCTAGCATGATGCTAGCAACATGCTATTCATGCTAGCAACATGCTAATCATGCTAGCATGATGCTAGCAACACGCTAATCATGCTAGCATCTAGCTACAAACATGCTAGCAAACATGCTAATCATGCTAGCATGATGCTAGCAACATGCTAATCATGCTAGCATGATGCTAGCAACATGCTAATCATGCTAATATGATGCTAGCAACATGCTAATCATGCTAGCATGATGCTAGCAACATGCTAATCATGCTAGCATCTAGCTACAAACATGCTAGCAAACATGCTAATCATGCTAGCAAGATGCTAGCAACATGCTAATCATGCTAGCATGATTCTAGCAACATGCTAATCATGCTAGCATGATGCTAGCAACAAGCTAATCATGCTAGCATGATGTTAACGACATGCGTATCATATTAGCATAATGCTAACAACATGCTAATCATGCTATCATTATGCTTATTTTGTTAGCATCTTACTAAAAACTAGCTATACACACCCTAGCAACCGAGCGGCGAGTTTTGCCACTGCAAGCACCACTTCACATTTTCTTCTGGAAATGTACATTCTAGTTAGTGGTGCTTGCCTATGGCGAAGCAACACTATTGTTATCTCACATACTTATTATTATTCTTCTTATTATTATTCTTCTGGCCACTTTTTGACGCGCTACTCCTCCCGCAGTTTTTGTCACAGACCCATGAATGAGGTGTCAAAACGTGCGGCCTGTTCGGGAATGGTGTGCTATGACTTTTCTAAGAGATCGGGGGTACGATGGTCGCCCCAGGGGCGAAAAACGGCCCAAAAAAATCCCATAGACTTAACATTGCGAAAAACTTTGACGAGTCGTAGCTCGGAACGAGGATGTCGCAGAAACGTGAAATTTGCCACATTTGAAGAGGCTGACAGACTCTGTAAGAACATACCACACAATGGGGTAAAAGTTGCACCCCTGGGGTGCAGGAGCTGCCCAAAGTTTCCCCATTGACTTACTATGGTGTAGGACGGCCCATGAAATGGGCCGTCCTACACCATAGAAACCGCTTTTATATTGAACATAACTCTGGATCACAGTGTCATAGAGACAAGGGGGCGGGCTCATTTTACTCAGACAACCAATCAGTCTCTCAGGATCATTGTGAAGCTATCAAGCCACGCCCTAGCAACCATTTAGAGCACCTTAGCAACAACTCCCATAGACTTCCATTGAAAGAGATCGAAGGGATATCTCTGGACTGAATTGTCATAGAAACATGAGGGTGGTCTCGTTTGACTCGGGCCAGCAAACAGCCAATCATGAATCACCTCAACACTTGCTAGCCACGCCCTAGCAACCATTGTCGAGCACCTTAGCAACCAAAATCCAAAGAGGAATATCGTCCATTCTGAATGTCACAGAGGCATGGGAGTTGGTTTATATCTTTCATAGTGACAAGCAGCCTTTGGAGTTTCATGATTGGCAGCTGCCAAGCCACTCCCTAGCAACCAAACAGAGTACCCTAGCAACCATTTTGCAAAACCAATATCTCTGCATCAGAACATCGTATAGAGATGGGGGTTGGTTTATACATTCACATTGACTTCGGAGCTTCATGATTGGCAGCTGCCAAGCCACTCCCTAGCAACCAAACAGAGTACCCTAGCAACCGTTTTGCAAGACCAATATCTCTGCATCAGAACATCGTATAGAGATGGGGGTTGGCTCTTTTGACTCATGCTAGCAAACAGGACTTGCTACATGCTACACATGCTAGCAGTGAATAGCTACATGCTAATATTGATTAGCTAAGTGCTAAATCATGCCAATAAAATGCTACAAACTCAACAGTAACCATCTTTGACAACTACCAACCACCTAGTAACACCATAGCAACCACCCAAATTACCCTAGCAACACCCTAGCAACCACCCAGAACACCCTAGCAACCGCCTAGCAACCACCCAGAACTGCCTAGCAACCACCCAGAACACCCTAGCAACCGCCTAGCAACCGCCCAGGATACCCTAGCAACTGCCTAGCAACGCCCTAGCAACCACCCTCGAACACCATAGCAACGGCCTAGCAACACCCTAGCAACCACTCAGAACACCCTAGCAACCACCTAGCAACACCCTAGCAACCACTCAGAACACCCTAGCAACACCCTAGCAACCACCCAGAACACCCTAGCAACCACCTAGCAACACCCTAGCAACCACCCAGAACACCCTAGCAACCACCTAGCAACACCCTAGCAACCATCCAGAACACCCTAGCAACCGCCTAGCAACACCCTAGCAACCACCCAAAACACCCTAGCAACCACCTAGCAACACCCTAGCAACCACCCAGAACACCCTAGAAACCGCCTAGCAACCACCCAAAACACCTTAGCAACCACCCAGAATACCCTAGCAACCGCATAGCAACACCATAGCAACCACCCAGAACACCCTAGCAACTGCCTTGCATCATCATAGCAAACTCCAAGAACACCCTAGCAACCGAGCGGCGAGTTTTGCCACTGCAAGCACCACTTCACATTTTCTTCTGGAAATGTACATTCTAGTTATTATTATTCTTCTGGCCACTTTTTGACGCGCTACTCCTCCCGCAGTTTTTGTCACAGACCCATGAATGAGGTGTCAAAACGTGCGGCCTGTTCGGGAATGGTGTGCTATGACTTTTCTAAGAGATCGGGGGTACGATGGTCGCCCCAGGGGCGAAAAACGGCCCAAAAAAATCCCATAGACTTAACATTGCGAAAAACTTTGACGAGCCGTAGCTCGGAACGAGGATGTCGCAGAAACGTGAAATTTGCCACATTTGAAGAGGCTGACAGGCTCTGTAAGAACATACCACACAATGGGGTAAAAGTTGCACCCCTGAGGGGCAGGAGGGGCCCAAAGTTGCCCCATTGACTTACTATGGTGTAGGACGGCCCATGAAATGGGCCGTCCTACACCATAGAAACCGCTTTTGTATTGAACATAACTCTGGATCACAGTGTCATAGAGACAAGAGGGTGGGCTCATTTTACTCAGACAACCAATCAGTCTCTCAGGATCATTGTGAAGCTATTAAGCCACGCCCTAGCAACCATTTAGAGCACCTTAGCAACAACTCCCATAGACTTCCATTGAAAGAGATCGAAGGGATATCTCTGGACTCAATTGTCATAGAAACATGAGGGTGGTCTCGTTTGACTCGGGGCAGCAAACAGCCAATCATGAGTCACCTCAACACTTCCTAGCCACGCCCTAGCAACCATTGTCGAGCACCTTAGCAACCAAAATCCAAAGAGGAATATCGTCCATTCTGAATGTCACAGAGGCATGGGAGTTGGTTTATATCTTTCATAGTGACAAGCAGCCTTTGGAGTTTCATGATTGGCAGCTGCCAAGCCACTCCCTAGCAACCAAACAGAGTACCCTAGCAACCATTTTGCAAAACCAATATCTCTGCATCAGAACATCGTATAGAGATGGGGGTTGGTTTATACATTCACATTGACTTTGGAGCTTCATGATTGGCAGCTGCCAAGCCACTCCCTAGCAACCAAACAGAGTACCCTAGCAACCATTTTGCAAGACCTACATCTCTGCATCAGAACATCGTATAGAGATGGGGGTTGGGTCTTTTGACTCATGCTAGCAAACAGGACTTGCTACATGCTACACATGCTAGCAGTGAATAGCTACATGCTAATATTGATTAGCTAAGTGCTAAATCATGCCAATAAAATGCTACAAACTCAACAGTAACCATATTTGACAACTACCAACCACCTAGTAACACCATAGCAACCACCCAAATTACTCTAGCAACACCCTAGCAACCACCCAGAACACCCTAGCAACTGCCTAGCAACGCCCTAGCAACCACCCAGAACACCCTAGCAACCGCCTAGCAACCACCCAGGATACCCTAGCAACCGCCTAGCAACGCCCTAGCAACAACCCAGATTACCCTAGCAACCGCCTAGCAACGCCCTAGCAACCGCCTAGCAACCACCCAAAACACCCTAGCAACTGCCTAGCAACCACCCAGAACACCCTAGCAACCGCCTAGCAACCGCCCAGGATACCCTAGCAACTGCCTAGCAACGCCCTAGCAACCACCCTCGAACACCATAGCAACGGCCTAGCAACACCCTAGCAACCACTCAGAACACCCTAGCAACCACCTAGCAACACCCTAGCAACCACTCAGAACACCCTAGCAACCACCTAGCAACACCCTAGCAACCACCCAGAATACCCTAGCAACCACCTAGCAACACCCTAGCAACCACCCAGAACACCCTAGCAACCACCTAGCAACACCCTAGCAACCACTCAGAACACCCTAGCAACCACCTAGCAACACCCTAGCAACCACCCAGAACACCCTAGCAACCGCCTAGCAACACCCTAGCAACCACCCAGAACACCCTAGCAACCGCCTAGCAACACCCTAGCAACCACCCAAAACACCCTAGCAACCACCTACCAACAAACTAGCAACACCCTAGCAACCACCCAGAACACCCTAGAAACCGCCTAGCAACCACCCAAAACACCTTAGCAACCACCCAGAATACCCTAGCAACCGCATAGCAACACCATAGCAACCACCCAGAACACCCTAGCAACTGCCTTGCATCATCATAGCAAACTCCAAGAACACCCTAGCAACCGAGCGGCGAGTTTTGCCACTGCAAGCACCACTTCACATTTTCTTCTGGAAATGTACATTCTAGTTAGTGGTGCTTGCCTATGGCAAAGCAACACTAGTGTTATTGTGCATACTTATTATTCTTCTTCTTCTTATTCTTCTTATTCTTCTGGCCACTTTTTGACGCGCTACTCCTCCCGCAGTTTTTGTCACAGACCCATGAATGAGGTGTCAAAACGTGCGGCCTGTTCGGGAATGGTGTGCTATGACTTTTCTAAGGGATCGGGGGTACGATGTTCGCCCCAGGGGCGAAAAACCGGCCGAAAAATCCCATAGACTTAACATTGCGTCAAACTTTGACGAGTCGTAGCTCGGAACGAGGATGTCGCAGAAACGTGAAATTTACCACATTTAAAGAGGCTGACAGGCTCTGTAAGAATATACCACACAATGGGGTAAAAGTTGCACCCCTGTGGGGCAGGAGCTGCCCAAAGTTGCCCCATTGACTTACTATGGTGTAGGACGGCCCATGAAATGGGCCGTCCTACACCATAGAAACCGCTTTTATATTGAACATAACTCTGGATCACAGTGTCGTAGAGACAAAGGGGCGGGCTCATTTTACTCAGACGGCCAATCAGTCTCTCAGGATCATTGTGAAGCTATCTAGCCACGCCCTAGCAACCATTTAGAGCTCCTTAGCAACAAGTTCCATAGACTTCCATTGAAAGAGATCAAAGGGATATCTCAGGATATAAGTGTCATAGAAACATGAGGGTGGGCTCGTTTGACTCGGGCCAGCAAACAGCCAATCCTGAATCACCTCAACACTTACTGCCCACGCCCTAGCAACCATTGTCGAGCACCTTAGCAACCAAAATCCAAAAAGGGATATCTTCCATTCTGAATGTCACAAAGGCGTGGGAGTTGGTTTATATCATTCATACTGACAAGCAGCCTTTGGAGTTTCATGATAGGCAGCTGCCAAGCCACTCCCTAGCAACCAAACAGAGTACCCTAGCAACCATTTTGCAAGACCTATATCTCTGCATCAAAACATCGTATAGAGATGGGGGTTGGTTTATACATTCACATTGACTTTGGAGCTTCATGATTGGCAGCTGCCAAGCCACTCCCTAGCAACCAAACAGAGTACCCTAGCAACCATTTTGCAAGACCAATATCTCTGCATCAGAACATCGTATAGAGATGGGGGTTGGGTCTTTTGACTCATGCTGGCACACAGGACTTTCAACATGCTAAACATGCTAGCTGTGAATAGCTACATGCTAATATTGATTAGCTAAGTGCTAAATCATGCCATGAACATTATAAAAACTCTATAGTAACCAAATGTGAACACTACCAACCACCTAGTAACACCATAGCAACCATCCAGAATACCATAGCAACCACCTAAAACACCCTAGCAACCGCCTAGCAACACCATAGCAACCACCCAGAATACCCTAGCAACCGCCTAGCAACACCCTAGCAACCACCCAGAACACCCTAGCAACCGCCTAGCAACACCCTGGCAACCACCCAGAATACCCTAGCAACCACCTAGCAACACCCTAGCAACCACCCAGAATACCCTAGCAACCACCTAGCAACACCCTAGCAACCACTCAGAACACCCTAGCAACCACCCAGAACACCCTAGCAACCGCCTAGCAACCACCCAAAACACCTTAGCAACCACCCAGAATACCCTAGCAACCGCATAGCAACAACATAGCAACCACCCAGAACCGCCTAGCAACACCCTAGCAACCACCCAGAACACCCTAGCAACACCCTAGCAACCAACCAGAACACCCTAGCAACCCCCTAGCAACACCCTAGCAACCACCCAGAACACCCTAGCAACCGCCTAGCAACCACCCAGAATACCCTAGCAACCGCATAGCAACACCATAGCAACCACCCAGAACACCCTAGCAACCGCCTAGCAACCACCCATAATACCCTAGCAACCACCTAGTAACACCTTAGCAACCATGCTAGCAACATGCTAGCAACATGCTAAACATGCTAGCATGATGCTAGCAATATGCTAATCATGCTAGCATCTAGCTAAAACATGTTTGCAACATGCTTATTTTTGCTAGCATCATGCTAGCAACATGCTAATCATGCTAGCATGTTGGTAGCATGATGCTAACAACATGCTAATCATGCTAGCATGATGCTAGCATGATGCTAACAACATGCTAATCATGCTAGCATGATGCTAGCAACATGCTAATCATGCTAGCATCATGCTAGCAACATGCTAGCAACATGCTAATCATGCTAGCATCATGCTAGCATCATGCTAGCAACATGCTAATCATGCTAGCAACATGCTAATAATGCTAGCATAATGCTAACAACATGCTAATCATGCTAGCATGATACTAGCAACATGCTAATCATGCTAGCATCTTGGTAAAAACTAGCTAACCGCACCCTAGCAACCGAGCGGCGAGTTTTGCCACTGCAAGCACCACTTCACATTTTCTTCTGGAAATGTACATTCTAGTTATTATTATTATTCTTATTATTCTGGACAAATTTTGACGCGCTACTCCTCCCGCAGTTTTTGTCACAGACCCATGAATGAGGTGTCAAAACGTGCGGCCTGTTCGGGAATGGTGTGCTATGACTTTCCTAAGGGATCGGGGGTACGATGTTCGCCCCAGGGGCGAAAAACCGGCCGAAAAATCCCATAGACTTAACATTGCGTCAAACTTTGACGAGTCGTAGCTCGGAACGAGGATGTCGCAGAAACGTGTAATTTACCACATTTGAAGAGGCTGACAGGCTCTGTAAGAATATACCACACAATGGGGTAAAAGTTGCACCCCTGTGGGGCAGGAGCTGCCCAAAGTTGCCCCATTGACTTACTATGGTGTAGGACGGCCCATGAAATGGGCCGTCCTACACCATAGAAACCGCTTTTATATTGAACATAACTCTGGATCACAGTGTCGTAGAGACAAAGGGGCGGGCTCATTTTACTCAGACGGCCAATCAGTCTCTCAGGATCATTGTGAAGCTATCTAGCCACGCCCTAGCAACCATTTAGAGCTCCTTAGCAACAAGTTCCATAGACTTCCATTGAAACAGATCAAAGGGATATCTCAGGATATAAGAGTCATAGAAACGTGAGGGTGGGCTCGTTTGACTCGGGGCAGTAAACAGCCAATCATGAATCACCTCAACACATCTTAACCCCTCCCTAGCAACCATTGTCAAGCACCTTAGCAACCAAAATTCAAACAGGGATATCTTCCATTCTGAATGTCACAGAGGCATGGGAGTTGGTTTATATCTTTTATACTGACAAGCAGCCTTTGGAGTTTCATGATTGGCAGCTGCCAAGCCACTCCCTAGCAACCAAACAGAGTACCCTAGCAACCATTTTGCAAGACCTATATCTCTGCATCAAAACATCGTATAGAGATGGGGGTTGGTTTATACATTCACATTGACTTTGGAGCTTCATGATTGGCAGCTGCCAAGCCACTCCCTAGCAACCAAACAGAGTACCCTAGCAACCGTTTTGCAAGACCTATATCTCTGTATCAGAACATCGTATAGAGATGGGGGTTGGCTCTTTTGACTCATGCTAGCAAACAGGACTTGCTACATCCTACACATGCTAGCAGTGAATAGCTACATGCTAATATTGATTAGCTAAGTGCTAAATCATGCCAATAAAATGCTACAAACTCAACAGTAACCATCTGTGACAACTACCAACCACCTAGTAACACCATAGCAACCACCCAGATTACCCTAGCAACACCCTAGCAACTGCCTAGCAATGCCCTAGCAACCACCCAGAACACCCTAGCAACCGCCTAGCAACCACCCAGGACACCCTAGCAACCGCCTAGCAACGCCCTAGCAACCACCCAGATTACCTTAGCAACCGCCTAGCAACGCCCTAGCAACCGCCTAGCAACCACCCAGAATACTATAGCAACCGACTAGCGACACCCTAGCAACCACCTAGAACACCCTAGCAACCGCCTAGCAACCACCCAGAACACCATAGCAACCATCCACAATACCCTAGCAACCAACCAGATCACCCTAGCAACCGCCTAGCAACGCCATAGCAACCACCCAAAACACCCTAGCAACCACCCAGAATACCCTAGCAACTGCCTAGCAACACCATAGCAACCACCCAGAACACCCTAGCAACCGCCTAGCAACGCCCTAGCAACCACCCATAATACCCTAGCAACCACCTAGTAACACCTTAGCAACCATGCTAGCATCATGCTAGCAACATGCTAAACATGCTAGCATGATGCTAGCAATATGCTAATCATGCTAGCATCTAGCTAAAACATGTTTGCAACATGCTTATTTTTGCTAGCATCATGCTAGCAACATGTTAATCATGCTAGCATGTTGGTAGCATGATGCTAACAACATGCTAATCATGCTAGCATGTTGGTAGCATGATGCTAGCAACATGCTAATAATGCTAGCATGATGCTAGCATGATGCTAACAACATGCTAATCATGCTAGCATCATGCTAACAACATGCTAATCATGCTAGCATGATGCTAGCAACATGCTAATCATGCTAGCATCATGCTAGCAACATGCTAATCATGCTAGCATCATGTTAATCATGCTAGCATCATGCTAGCATCATGCTAGCAACATGCTAATCATGCTAGCAACATGCTAATAATGCTAGCATAATGCTAACAACATGCTAATCATGCTAGCATGATGCTAGCAACATGCTAATCATGCTAGCAACATGCTAGCAACATGCTAATCATGCTAGCAACATGCTAATAATGCCAGCATAATGTTAACAACATGCTAATCATGCTAGCATGATGCTAGCAACATGCTAATCATGCTAGCATCTTGCTAAAAACTAGCTAACCGCACACTAGCAACCGAGCGGCGAGTTTTGCCACTGCAAGCACCACTTCACATTTTCTTCTGGAAATGTACATTCTAGTATTGTGATTACTATTCACCTAGACAAAACTTCGGCACGCTACTCCTCCCGCACCTTTTGTCGTAGACCCATGAATGAGGTGTCAAATCGACCGGTTCATTGAGGAGAGGTGTGCTATGTCTTTTCTAAGCGATCGGTTGTAGGATGTTCGTCCGGCGGGCGAAAAATTTGCCGAAAAAAGTCCCATAGACTTAACATTGGCACAAAATTTGTGAGATCATATCTATTGACCAGTAGGTCATAGAGACTTGGGGTTGGGCACTTTTGACTCGGCCTATCAAGAAGCCAATAAGTAGTGACATAACTACTTCATGGCCACGCCCTAGCAACCACTTAGGGCACCCTAGCAACCATAAAACAACATTTACAAGCCATATTTCAGCTCCAGAAAATTGTAGAGACATGGAGGTCGGCTTTTTTGACTCAGACTGTCAACTAGTCTATAAATATCATCCCATAAACTGTATAAGCACACCATAGCAACCATATAGGGTACCCTAGTAACCATACAAACACATGAATAAGCCATATCTCAGCTCCACAATATCGTACAGACTTGGTTCTTGGCTCGTATGCAATCATCTACCACACCCTAGCAACCGAGCGGCGAGTTTTGCCACTGCAAGCACCACTTCACATTTTCTTCTGGAAATGTACATTCTAGTTAGTGGTGCTTGCCAAAGGCAAAGCAACACTAGTGTTATTGTGCATACTTATTATTCTTATTCTAATTTTTATTATTATTATTCTGGACAAAGTTTGACGCGCTACTCCTCCCGCAGTTTTTGTCACAGACCCATGAATGAGGTGTCAAAACGTGCGGCCTGTTCGGGAATGGTGTGCTATGACTTTTCTAAGCGATCGGGTGTACGATGTTCGCACAGCGGACGAAAAAGCGGCCAAAAAAATCCCATTGACTTAACATTGCGGAATTTTCAGAGATTTAAATCTCAACTGTCACTTTCACACACACCCACAGAAAAGGGCCTGACAGCCCTGCTGTCAGGCCCTCTTCTCTCTCCCTCAGAGGATTTATTTTATCAAGCAGCCAATAAGTAATGGCCTAACATCTTCATAGCCACACCATAGCAACCAGTTACAGCACCCTAGCAACCGTGGGTGATAGGCACGAGGCCGCAGGCCTCGTGCCATACTAAATAACTCTATAAAAACTCTATAAAACTCTATAAAAACTCCAAATAAAAACTCCACAGTAATTATCTGTTAAAAAATACACGCCGACATCACACACCCCTGATTGAGGCGTCAAATTGTGCGGATTATTGAGGAGAGGTGTGGTATGATTTTTCTTAGCGATCAGGGGTACGGTGTTCGCCCCAGGGGCAAATAATTGGCCGAAAAAAGTCCCATAGACTTAACATTGGCACAAAATTTGTGAGATCATATCTTTTGACCAGAAGGTCATAGAGACTTGGGGTTGGGCTCTTTTGACTCGGCCTATCAAGAAGCCAATAAGTAGTGATATAATAACTTCATAGCCATGCCCTAGCAACCACTTAGGGCACCCTAGCAACCATAAAACTACATTTCCAAGCCATATTTCAGCTCCAGAAAATTGTAGAAACATGGAGTTTGGCTTTTTTGACTTAGACTGTCAACTAGTCTTTAAATATCATCTCATAAACTGTATAAGCACACCATAGCAACCATATAGGGTACCCTAGTAACCACCTGAACACATGAATAAGCCATATCTCAGCACCAGAACATCGTACAGACATGGTTGTTGGCTCGTATGCATTAATGTACCACACCCTAGCAACCGAGCGGCGAGTTTTGCCACTGCAAGCACCACTTCACATTTTCTTCTGGAAATGTACATTCTAGTTAGTGGTGCTTGCCTATGGCAAAGCAACACTAGTGTTATTGTGCATACTTATTATTCTTCTTCTTATTATTCTTATTCTTCCGGCCACATTTTGACGCGCTACTCCTCCCGCAGTTTTTGTCACAGACCCATGAGTGAGGTGTCAAAACGTGCGGCCTGTTCGGGAATGGTGTGCTATGACTTTTCTAAGAGATCGGGTGTACGATGTTCGCACAGCGGACGAAAAAGCGGCCAAAAAAGTCCCATTGACTTAACATTGCGGAATTTTCAGAAATTTAAATCTCAACTGTCACTTTCACACACACCCACAGAAAAGGGCCTGACAGCCCTGCTGTCAGGCCCTCTCTCTCTCCCTCAGAGGATTTATTTTATCAAGCAGCCAATAAGTAATGGCCCTAAATCTTCAAAGCCACACCATAGCAACCAGTTACAGCACCCTAGCAACCGTGGGTGATAGGCACGAGGCCGCAGGCCTCGTGCCATACTAAATAACTCTATAAAAACTCTATAAAACTCTATAAAAACTCCAAATAAAAACTCCACAGTAATTATCTGTTAAAAAATACACGCCGACATCACACACCCCTGATTGAGGCGTCAAATTGTGCGGATTATTGAGGAGAGGTGTGGTATGATTTTTCTTAGCGATCAGGGGTACGGTGTTCGCCCCAGGGGCAAATCATTGGGTAAAAAAGTCCCATAGACTTAACGTTGGCACAAAATTTGTGAGATCATATCTTTTGACTAGAAGGTCATAGAGACTTGGGGTTGGGCTCTTTTGACTCGGCCTATCAAGCAGCCAATAAGTAGTGACATAATAACTTCATATTCGCGCCCTAGCAACCACTTAGGGCAGCCTAGCAACCATAAAACAACATATTCAAGCCATATCTCAGCTCCAGAAAATTGTAGAGACGTAGAGTTCAGCTTTTTTGACTCAAACTGTCAACTGGTCTTTAAATATCATCTCATAAACTGTATAATCACACCATAGCAACCATATAGGGTACCCTAGTAACCATACAAACACATGAATAAGCCATATCTCAGCACTAGAACATCGTACAGACATGGTTGTTGGCTCGTATGCAATAATGTACCACACTCTAGCAACCGAGCGGCGAGTTTTGCCACTGCAAGCACCACTTCACATTTTCTTCTGGAAATGTACATTCTAGTTAGTGGTGCTTGCCTATGGCGAAGCAACACTATTGTTATCTCACATACTTATTATTCTTATTATTATTATTCTTCTGGCCACTTTTTGACGCGCTACTCCTCCCGCAGTTTTTGTCACAGACCCATGAATGAGGTGTCAAAACGTGCGGCCTGTTCGGGAATGGTGTGCTATGACTTTTCTAAGAGATCGGGGGTACGATGGTCGCCCCAGGGGCGAAAAACGGCCCAAAAAAATCCCATAGACTTAACATTGCGAAAAACTTTGACGAGTCGTAGCTCGGAACGAGGATGTCGCAGAAATGTGTAATTTACCACATTTGAAGAGGCTGACAGGCTCTGTAAGAACATACCACACAATGGGGTAAAAGTTGCACCCCTGGGGTGCAGGAGCTGCCCAAAGTTTCCCCATTGACTTACTATGGTGTAGGACGGCCCATGAAATGGGCCGTCCTACACCATAGAAACCGCTTTTATATTGAACATAACTCTGGATCACAGTGTCATAGAGACAAGGGGGCGGGCTCATTTTACTCAGACAACCAATCAGTCTCTCAGGATCATTGTGAAGCTATCAAGCCACGCCCTAGCAACCATTTAGAGCACCTTAGCAACAACTCCCATAGACTTCCATTGAAAGAGATCGAAGGGATATCTCTGGACTGAATTGTCATAGAAACATGAGGGTGGTCTCGTTTGACTCGGGCCAGCAAACAGCCAATCATGAATCACCTCAACACTTGCTAGCCACGCCCTAGCAACCATTGTCGAGCACCTTAGCAACCAAAATCCAAAGAGGAATATCGTCCATTCTGAATGTCACAGAGGCATGGGAGTTGGTTTATATCTTTCATAGTGACAAGCAGCCTTTGGAGTTTCATGATTGGCAGCTGCCAAGCCACTCCCTAGCAACCAAACAGAGTACCCTAGCAACCATTTTGCAAAACCAATATCTCTGCATCAGAACATCATATAGAGATGGGGGTTGGTTTATACATTCACATTGACTTTGGAGCTTCATGATTGGCAGCTGCCAAGCCACTCCCTAGCAACCAAACAGAGTACCCTAGCAACCGTTTTGCAAGACCAATATCTCTGCATCAGAACATCGTATAGAGATGGGGGTTGGCTCTTTTGACTCATGCTAGCAAACAGGACTTGCTACATGCTACACATGCTAGCAGTGAATAGCTACATGCTAATATTGATTAGCTAAGTGCTAAATCATGCCAATAAAATGCTACAAACTCAACAGTAACCATCTTTGACAACTACCAACCACCTAGTAACACCATAGCAACCACCCAAATTACCCTAGCAACCGCCTAGCAACCACCCAGGATACCCTAGCAACCACCTAGCAACGCCCTAGCAACAACCCAGATTACCCTAGCAACCGCCTAGCAACGCCCTAGCAACCGCCTAGCAACCACCCAGAACACCCTAGCAACTGCCTAGCAACCACCCAGAACACCCTAGCAACCGCCTAGCAACCGCCCAGGATACCCTAGCAACTACCTAGCAACGCCCTAGCAACCACCCTCCAACACCATAGCAATGGCCTAGCAACACCCTAGCAACCACTCAGAACACCCTAGCAACCACCTAGCAACACCCTAGCAACCACTCAGAACACCCTAGCAACCACCTAGTAATACCTTAGCAACCATGCTAGCATAATGCTAGCAACATGCTAAACATGCTAGCATCATGCTAGCAACATGCTAAACATGCTAGCATCATGCTAGCAACATGCTAATCATGCTAGCATAATGCTAGCAACATGCTAATCATGCTAGCATGATGCTAGAAACATGCTAATCATGCTAGCAACTAGCTAAAAAACATGTTAGCAACAGGCTAATCATGCTAGCATCATGCTAGCAACATGCTAATCATGCTAGTAACATGCTAGCAACATGCTAATCATGCTAGCATGTTGGTAGCATGATGCTAACAACATGCTAATCATGCTAGCATGATGCTAACAACATGCTAATCATGCTAGCATGATGCTAGCAACATGCTAATCATGCTAGCATCATGCTAGCAACATGTTAGCAAAATGCTAATCATGCTAGTATTGTGATTACTATTCACCAAGACAAAACTTCGGCACGCTACTCCTCCCGCATTTTTTGTCGTAGACCCATGAATGAGGTGTCAAATCGACCGGCTCATTGAGGAGAGGTGTGCTATGACTTTTCTAAGTGATCGGTTGTACGATGTTCGTTCAGCAGCCGATAAATCGGACTAAAAAATTCCCATAGACTTAACATTGGCACAACATTTGTGAGATCATATCTTTTGACTAGAAGGTCACAGAGACTTGGGGTTGGGCTCTTTTGACTCGGCCTATCAAGCAGCCAATAAGTAGGGGCATAACAACTTCATGGCCACGCCCTAGCAACCACTTATGCCACCCTAGCAACCATAAAACAACATTTACAAGCTATATTTCAGCTCCAGAAAATCGTAGAGACGTGGAATTCGGCTTTTTTGACTCAGACTGTCAACTAGTCTTCTAATATCATCTAATAAACTGTATAAGCACACCATAGCAACCACATAAGGTACCCTAGTAACCATACAAACACATAAATAAGCCATATCTCAGCACCAGAACATCGTACAGACGTGTTTTTTGTCTCGTATGCAATCGTGTGCCACACTCTAGCAACCGAGCTGCGAATTTTGCCACTGCAAGCACCACTTCACATTTTCTTCTGGAAATGTACATTCTAGTATTGTGATTACTATTCACCTAGACAAAACTTTGGCACGCTACTCCTCCCGCACGTTTTCTCGTAGATCCATGAATGAGGTATCAAATCGACCGGTTCATTGAGGAGAGGTGTGCTATGTCTTTTCTAAGCGATCGGTTGTACGATGTTCGTCCGGCGGGCGATAAATTGGACGAAAAAAGTCCCATAGACTTAACATTGGCACAAAATTTGTGAGATCATATCTTATGACCAGAAGGTCATAGAGACTTGGGGTTGGGCTCTTTTGACTCTGCCTATCAAGCAGCCAATAAGAAGTGACATAATAACTTCATATTTGCGCCCTAGCAACCACTTAGGGCAGCCTAGCAACCATAAAACAACATATTTAAGCCATATCTCAGCTCCAGAAAATAGAAGAAACATGGAGTTTGCCTTTTTTGACCCAGACTGTCAACTGGTCTTTAAATATCATCTCATAAACTGTTTAAGCACACCATAGCAACCATATAGAGTACCCTAGTAACCATACAGACACATGAATAAGCCATGTCTCAGCACCAGAACATCGTACAGACATGGTTGTTGGCTCGTATGCAATCATGTACCACACTCTAGCAACCGAGCGGCGAGTTTTGCCACTGCAAGCACCACTTCACATTTTCTTCTGGAAATGTACATTCTAGTATTGTGATTACTATTCACCAAGACAAAACTTCGGCACGCTACTCCTCCCGCATTTTTTGTCGTAGACCCATGAATGAGGTGTCAAATCGACCGGCTCATTGAGGAGAGGTGTGCTATGACTTTTCTAAGTGATCGGTTGTACGATGTTCGTTCAGCAGCCGATAAATCGGACGAAAAAATTCCCATAGACTTAACATTGGGACAACATTTGTGAGATCATATCTTTTGACTAGAAGGTCACAGAGACTTGGGGTTGGGCTCTTTTGACTCGGCCTATCAAGCAGCCAATAAGTAGTGACATAATAACTTCATATTCCCGCCCTAGCAACCACTTATGCCACCCTAGCAACTATAAAACAACATATTCAAGCCATATCTCAGCTCCAGAAAATAGAGGAAACATGGAGTTTGCCTTTTTTGACTCAGACAGTCAACTAGTCTTTAAATATCATCTCATAAACTCTATAAGCACACCATAGCAACCATATAGGGAACCCTAGTAACCATACAAACACATGAATAAGCCATATCTCAGCACCACAATATCGTACAGACATGGTTCTTTGCTCGTATGCAATCATGTACCACACCCTAGCAACCGAGCGGCGAGTTTTGCCACTGCAAGCACCACTTCACATTTTCTTCTGGAAATGTACATTCTAGTTATTCTTATTCTTCTTATTCTTATTCTTATTCTTATTCTTATTCTTCTGGCCACTTTTTGACGCGCTACTCCTCCCGCAGTTTTTGTCACAGACCCATGAATGAGGTGTCAAAACGTGCGGCCTGTTCGGGAATGGTGTGCTATGACTTTTATAAGCGATCGGGGGTACGATGTTCGCCCCAGGGGCGAAAAACCGGCCGAAAAATCCCATAGACTTAACATTGCGTCAAACTTTGACGAGTCGTAGGTCGGAACGAGGATGTCGCAGAAACCTGTAATTTACCACATTTGAAGAGGCTGACAGGCTCTGTAAGTACATACCACACAATGGGGTAAAAGTTGCACCCCTGGGGGGCAGGAGGGGCCCAAAGTTGCCCCATTGACTTACTATGGTGTAGGACGGCCCATGAAATGGGCCGTCCTACACCATAGAAACCGCTTTTATATTGAACATAACTCTGGATCCCAGTGTCGTAGAGACAAAGGGGCGGGCTCATTTTACTCAGACGACCAATCAGTCTCTCAGGATCATTGTTAAGCTTTTAAGCCACGCCCTAGCAACCATTTAGAGCACCTTAGCAACAAGTTCCATAGACTTCCATTGAAAGAGATGGAAGGGATATCTCCGGATAGAAGTGTCATAGAAACACGAGGGTGGTCTCGTTTGACTCGGGGTAGCAAACAGCCAATCATGAATGACCTCAACACTTCCTAGCCACGCCCTAGCAACCATTGTCGAGCACCTTAGCAACCAAAATCCAAAGAGGGATATCTTCCATTCTGAATGTCACAGAGGCATGGGAGTTGGTTTATATCATTCATACTGACAAGCAGCCTTTGGAGTTTCATGATTGGCAGCTGCCAAGCCACTCCCTAGCAACCAAACATAGTACCCTAGCAACCATTTTGTAACAGCTATATCTCAGCATCAGAACATTGTATCGCGATGGGGGTTGGTTTATATCATTCATACTGACAAGCAGCCTTTGGAGTTTCATGATTGGCAGCTGCCAAGCCACTCCCTAGCAACCAAACAGAGTACCCTAGCAACCATTTTGTAACAGCTATATCTCAGCATCAGAACATTGTATCGCGATGGGGGTTGGGTCTTTTGACTCATGTTAACACACAGGACTTTCAACATGCTAAACATGCTAGCTGTGAATAGCTACATGCTAATATCGATTAGTTAAGTGCTAAATGATGCTAGCAACATGCTAATCTTGCTAGTATCTGGCTACAAACATGCTAGCAAACATGCTAATCATGCTAGCATGATGCTAGCAACATGCTAATCATGCTAGCATGATGCTAGCAACATGCTAATCATGCTAGCATGATGCTAGAAACATGCTAATCATGCTAGCATGATGCTAGCAACATGCTAATCATGCTAGCATGATGCTAGCAACATGCTAATCATGCTAGCATCTAGCTACAAACATGTTAGCAAACATGCTAATCATGCTAGCATGATGCTAGCAACATGCTAATCATGCTAGCATGATGCTAGCAACATGCTAATCATGCTAGCATGATGCTAGCAACATGCTAATCATGCTAGCATCTAGCTACAAACATGCTAGCAAACATGCTAATCATGCTAGCATGATGCTAGCAACATGCTAATCATGCTAGCATGATGCTAGCAACATGCTAATCATGCTAGCATGATGCTAGCAACATGCTAATCATGCTAGCATGATGCTAGCAACATGCTAATCATGCTAGCATGATGCTAGAAACATGCTAATCATGCTAGCATGATGCTAAAAACATGCTAATCATGCTAGCATGATGCTAGCAACATGCTAATCATGCTAGCATGAAGCTAGCAACATGCTAATCATGCTAGCATGATGCTAGCAACATGCTAATCATGCTAGCATCTAGCTACAAACATGCTAGCAAACATGCTAATCATGCTAGCATGATGCTAGCAACATGCTAATCATGCTAGCATGATGCTAGCAACATGCTAATCATGCTAGCATCATGCTAGCAACATGCTAGCAAAATGCTAATCATGCTAACATCATGCTAGTAAACATGCTAATCATGCTAGTATGTTGGTAGCATGATGCTAACAACATGCTAATCATGCTAGCATGATGCTAACAACATGCTAATCATGCTAGCATCATGCTAGCAACATGCTAGCAAAATGCTAATCATGCTAGCAACATGCTAGCAACATGCTAATCATCATGCTAGCAACATGCTAATCATGCTAGCATCATGCTAGCAACATGCTAATCATGCTACCAACATGCTAGCAAAATGCTAATCATGCTAGCATCATGCTAGCAACATGCTAATCATCATGCTAGCAACATGCTAATCATGCTAGCATCATGCTAGCAACATGCTAGCAACATGCTAATCATGCTAGCAACATGCTAGCAAAATGCTAATCATGCTAACATCATGCTAGCAACATGCTAATCATGCTAGCAACATGCTAATAATGCTAGCATAATGCTAACAACATGCTAATCATGCTAGCATGATAATAGCAACATGCTAATCATGCTAGCATCTTGGTAAAAACTAGCTAACCGCACGCTAGCAACCGAGCGGCGAGTTTTGCCACTGCAAGCACCACTTCACATTTTCTTCTGGAAATGTACATTCTAGTTAGTGGTGCTTGCCTATGGCAAAGCAACACTAGTGTTATTGTGCATACTTATTATTCTTATTCTTATTATTCTTCTGGCCACTTTTTGACGCGCTACTCCTCCCGCAGTTTTTGTCACAGACCCATGAATGAGGTGTCAAAACGTGCGGCCTGTTCGGGAATGGTGTGCTATGACTTTTATAAGGGATCGGGGGTACGATGTTCGCCCCAGGGGCGAAAAACCGGCCGAAAAATCCCATAGACTTAACATTGCGTCAAACTTTGACGAGTCGTAGCTCGGAACGAGGATGTCGCAGAAACGTGTAATTTACCACATTTGAAGAGGCTGACAGGCTCTGTAAGAATATACCACACAATGGGGTAAAAGTTGCACCCCTGTGGGGCAGGAGCTGCCCAAAGTTGCCCCATTGACTTACTATGGTGTAGGACGGCCCATGAAATGGGCCGTCCTACACCATAGAAACCGCTTTTATATTGAACATAACTCTGGATCACAGTGTCGTAGAGACAAGGGGGCGGGCTCATTTTACTCAGACGGCCAATCAGTCTCTCAGGATCATTGTGAAGCTATCAAGCCACGCCCTAGCAACCATTTAGAGCTCCTTAGCAACAAGTTCCATAGACTTCCATTGAAAGAGATCAAAGGGATATCTCAGGATATAAGTGTCATAGAAACATGAGGGTGGGCTTGTTTGACTCGGGCCAGCAAACAGCCAATCCTGAATCACCTCAACACTTACTGGCCACGCCCTAGCAACCATTGTCGAGCACCTTAGCAACCAAAATCCAAAAAGGGATATCTTCCATTCTGAATGTCACAAAGGCGTGGGAGTTGGTTTATATCATTTATACTGACAAGCAACCTTTGGAGTTTCATGATTGGCAGCTGCCAAGCCACTCCCTAGCAACCAAACAGAGTACCCTAGCAACCATTTTGCAAGACCTATATCTCTGCATCAAAACATCGTATAGAGATGGGGGTTGGTTTATACATTCACATTGACTTTGGAGCTTCATGATTGGCAGCTGCCAAGCCACTCCCTAGCAACCAAACAGAGTACCCTAGCAACCATTTTGCAAGACCAATATCTCTGCATCAGAACATCGTATAGAGATGGGGGTTGGGTCTTTTGACTCATGCTGGCACACAGGACTTTCAACATGCTAAACATGCTAGCTGTGAATAGCTACATGCTAATATTGATTAGCTAAGTGCTAAATCATGCCATGAACATTATAAAAACTCTATAGTAACCAAATGTGAACACTACCAACCACCTAGTAACACCATAGCAACCATCCAGAATACCATAGCAACCACCTAAAACACCCTAGCAACCACCCAAAACAGCCTAGCAACCGCCTAGCAACACCATAGCAACCACCCAGAATACCCTAGCAACCGCCTAGCAACACCCTAGCAACCACCCAGAACACCCTAGCAACCGCCTAGCAACACCCTGGCAACCACCCAGAATACCCTAGCAACCACCTAGCAACACCCTAGCAACCACCCAGAATACCCTAGCAACCACCTAGCAACACCCTAGCAACCACTCAGAACACCCTAGCAACCACCCAGAACACCCTAGCAACCGCCTAGCAACCACCCAAAACACCTTAGCAACCACCCAGAATACCCTAGCAACCGCATAGCAACAACATAGCAACCACCCAGAACCGCCTAGCAACACCCTAGCAACCACCCAGAACACCCTAGCAACCGCCTAGCAACACCCTAGCAACCAACCAGAACACCCTAACAACCCCCTAGCAACACCCTAGCAACCACCCAGAACACCCTAGCAACCGCCTAGCAACCACCCAGAATACCCTAGCAACCGCATAGCAACACCATAGCAACCACCCAGAACACCCTAGCAACCGCCTAGCAACCACCCATAATACCCTAGCAACCACCTAGTAACACCTTAGCAACCAGGCTAGCAACATGCTAAACATGCTAGCATGATGCTAGCAATATGCTAATCATGCTAGCATCTAGCTAAAACATGTTTGCAACATGCTTATTTTTGCTAGCATCATGCTAGCAACATGCTAATCATGCTAGCATCATGCTAGCAACATGCTAATCATGCTAGCATGTTGGTAGCATGATGCTAACAACATGCTAATCATGCTAGCATGATGCTAGCATGATGCTAACAACATGCTAATCATGCTAGCATGATGCTAGCAACATGCTAATCATGCTAGCATCATGCTAGCAACATGCTAATCATGCTAGCATCATGCTAGCAACATGCTAGCAACATGCTAATCATGCTAGCATCATGCTAATCATGCTAGCATCATGCTAGCAACATGCTAATCATGCTAGCAACATGCTAATAATGCTAGCATAATGCTAACAACATGCTAATCATGCTAGCATGATACTAGCAACATGCTAATCATGCTAGCAGCTTGGTAAAAACTAGCTAACCGCACCCTAGCAACCGAGCGGCGAGTTTTGCCACTGCAAGCACCACTTCACATTTTCTTCTGGAAATGTACATTCTAGTTAGTGGTGCTTGCCTATGGCGAAGCAACACTATTGTTATCTCACATACTTATTATTATTCTTCTTATTATTATTCTTCTGGCCACTTTTTGACGCGCTACTCCTCCCGCAGTTTTTGTCACAGACCCATGAATGAGGTGTCAAAACGTGCGGCCTGTTCGGGAATGGTGTGCTATGACTTTTCTAAGAGATCGGGGGTACGATGGTCGCCCCAGGGGCGAAAAACGGCCCAAAAAAATCCCATAGACTTAACATTGCGAAAAACTTTGACGAGTCATAGCTCAGAGTGTGAATTTCGCAGAAACGTGAAATTTGCCACATTTGAAGAGGCTGACAGACTCTGTAAGAACATACCACACAATGGGGTAAAAGTTGCACCCCTGGGGGGCAGGAGCTGCCCAAAGTTTCCCCATTGACTTACTATGGTGTAGGACGGCCCATGAAATGGGCCGTCCTACACCATAGAAACCGCTTTTATATTGAACATAACTCTGGATCACAGTGTCATAGAGACAAGGGGGCGGGCTCATTTTACTCAGACAACCAATCAGTCTCTCAGGATCATTGTGAAGCTATCAAGCCACGCCCTAGCAACCATTTAGAGCACCTTAGCAACAACTCCCATAGACTTCCATTGAAAGAGATCGAAGGGATATCTCTGGACTGAATTGTCATAGAAACATGAGGGTGGTCTCGTTTGACTCGGGGCAGCAAACAGCCAATCATGAATCACCTCAACACTTCCTAGCCACGCCCTAGCAACCATTGTCGAGCACCTTAGCAACCAAAATCCAATGAGGGATATCTTCCATTCTGAATGTCACAAAGGCGTGGGAGTTGGTTTATATCATTCATAGTGACAAGAAGCCTTTGGAGTTTCATGATTGGCAACTGCCAAGCCACTCCCTAGCAACCAAACAGAGTACCCTAGCAACCATTTTGCAAGACCAATATCTCTGCATCAGAACATCGTATAGAGATGGGGGTTGGTTTATACATTCACATTGACTTTGGAGCTTCATGATTGGCAGCTGCCAAGCCACTCCCTAGCAACCAAACAGAGTACCCTAGCAACCGTTTTGCAAGACCAATATCTCTGCATCAGAACATCGTATAGAGATGGGGGTTGGGTCTTTTGACTCATGCTAGCAAACAGGACTTGCTACATGCTACACATACTAGCAGTGAATAGCTACATGCTAATATTGATTAGCTAAGTGCTAAATCATGCCAATAAAATGCTACAAACTCAACAGTAACCATCTTTGACAACTACCAACCACCTAGTAACACCATAGCAACCACCCAAATTACCCTAGCAACACCCTAGCAACCACCCAGAACACCCTAGCAACTGCCTAGCAACGCCCTAGCAACCACCCAGAACACCCTAGCAACCGCCTAGCAACACCCTAGCAACCACCCAGAACACCCTAGCAACCGCCTAGCAACCACTCAAAACACCCTAGCAACCACCTAGCAACACCCTAGCAACCACCCAGAACACCCTAGCAACCACCCAGAACACCCTAGCAACGCCCTAGCAACCACCCAGAACACCCTAGCAACCGCCTAGCAACACCCTAGCAACCACCCAGAACACCCTAGCAACCGCCTAGCAACCACTCAAAACACCCTAGCAACCGCCTAGCAACACCATAGCAACCACCCAGAATACCCTAGCAACCGCCTAGCAACCGCACAGAACACCCTAGCAACCACCTAGCAACACCCTAGCAACCACCCAGAATACCCTAGCAACCACCTAGCAACACCCTAGCAACCACTCAGAACACCCTAGCAACCGCCTAGCAACACCCTAGCAACCACCCAGAACACCCTAGCAACCGCCTAGCAACACCCTAGCAACCACCCAGAATACCCTAGCAACCACCCAGAATACCCTAGCAACCACCCAGAACACCCTAGCAACCACTCAGAACACCCTAGCAACCACCTAGCAACACCCTAGCAACCACCCAGAACACCCTAGCAACCGCCTAGCAACACCCTAGCAACCACCCAGAATACCCTAGCAACCACCTAGCAACACCCTAGCAACCACTCAGAACACCCTAGCAACCACCTAGCAACCACCCAGAACACCCTAGCAACTGCCTTGCATCATCATAGCAAACTCCAACAACACCCTAGCAACCGAGCGGCGAGTTTTGCCACTGCAAGCACCACTTCACATTTTCTTCTGGAAATGTACATTCTAGTTCTTATTCTTATTCTTCTGGCCACTTTTTGACGCGCTACTCCTCCCGCAGTTTTTGTCACAGACCCATGAATGAGGTGTCAAAACGTGCGGCCTGTTCGGGAATGGTGTGCTATGACTTTTATAAGCGATCGGGGGTACGATGTTCGCCCCAGGGGCGAAAAACCGGCCGAAAAATCCCATAGACTTAACATTGCGTCAAACTTTGACGAGTCGTAGGTCGGAACGAGGATGTCGCAGAAACCTGTAATTTACCACATTTGAAGAGGCTGACAGGCTCTGTAAGAACATACCACACAATGGGGTAAAAGGTGCACCCCTGGGGGGCAGGAGGGGCCCAAAGTTGCCCCATTGACTTACTATGGTGTAGGACGGCCCATGAAATGGGCCGTCCTACACCATAGAAACCGCTTTTATATTGAACATAACTCTGGATCCCAGTGTCGTAGAGACAAAGGGGCGGGCTCATTTTACTCAGACGACCAATCAGTCTCTCAGGATCATTGTTAAGCTTTTAAGCCACGCCCTAGCAACCATTTAGAGCACCTTAGCAACAAGTTCCATAGACTTCCATTGAAAGAGATGGAAGGGATATCTCCGGATAGAAGTGTCATAGAAACACGAGGGTGGTCTCGTTTGACTCGGGGTAGCAAACAGCCAATCATGAATGACCTCAACACTTCCTAGCCACGCCCTAGCAACCATTGTCGAGCACCTTAGCAACCAAAATCCAAAGAGGGATATCTTCCATTCTGAATGTCACAGAGGCATGGGAGTTGGTTTATATCATTCATACTGACAAGCAGCCTTTGGAGTTTCATGATTGGCAGCTGCCAAGCCACTCCCTAGCAACCAAACATAGTACCCTAGCAACCATTTTGTAACAGCTATATCTCAGCATCAGAACATTGTATCGCGATGGGGGTTGGTTTATATCATTCATACTGACAAGCAGCCTTTGGAGTTTCATGATTGGCAGCTGCCAAGCCACTCCCTAGCAACCAAACAGAGTACCCTAGCAACCATTTTGTAACAGCTATATCTCAGCATCAGAACATTGTATCGCGATGGGGGTTGGGTCTTTTGACTCATGTTAACACACAGGACTTTCAACATGCTAAACATGCTAGCTGTGAATAGCTACATGCTAATATCGATTAGTTAAGTGCTAAATGATGCTAGCAACATGCTAATCTTGCTAGTATCTGGCTACAAACATGCTAGCAAACATGCTAATCATGCTAGCATGATGCTAGCAACATGCTAATCATGCTAGCATGATGCTAGCAACATGCTAATCATGCTAGCATGATGCTAGAAACATGCTAATCATGCTAGCATGATGCTAGAAACATGCTAATCATGCTAGCATGATGCTAGCAACATGCTAATCATGCTAGCATAATGCTAGCAACATGCTAATCATGCTAGCATCTAGCTACAAACATGTTAGCAAACATGCTAATCATGCTAGCATGATGCTAGCAACATGCTAATCATGCTAGCATGATGCTAGCAACATGCTAATCATGCTAGCATCTAGCTACAAACATGCTAGCAAACATGCTAATCATGCTAGCATGATGCTAGCAACATGCTAATCATGCTAGCATGATGCTAGCAACATGCTAATCATGCTAGCATCTAGCTACAAACATGTTAGCAAACATGCTAATCATGCTAGCATGATGCTAGCAACATGCTAATCATGCTAGCATGATGCTAGCAATATGCTAATCATGCTAGCATGATGCTAGCAACATGCTAATCATGCTAGCATCTAGCTACAAACATGCTAGCAAACATGCTAATCATGCTAGCATGATGCTAGCAACATGCTAATCATGCTAGCAAACATGCTAATCATGCTAGCATGATGCTAGCAACATGCTAATCATGCTAGCATGATGCTAGCAACATACTAATCATGCTAGCATGATGCTAGCAACATGCTAATCATGCTAGCATGATGCAAGCAACATGCTAATCATGCTAGCATGATGCTAGAAACATGCTAATCATGCTAGCATGATGCTAAAAACATGATATTCATGCTAGCATGATGCTAGAAACATGCTAATCATGCTAGCATGATGCTAGCAACATGCTAATCATGCTAGCATGATGCTAGCAACATGCTAATCATGCTAGCATCTAGCTACAAACATGCTACAAACATGCTAGCAAACATGCTAATCATGCTAGCATGATGCTAGCAACATGCTAATCATGCTAGCATGATGCTAGCAACATGCTAATCATGCTAGCATGATGCTAGCAACATGCTAATCATGCTAGCATCATGCTAGCAACATGCTAGCAAATTGCTAATCATGCTAGCATCATGCTAGCAACATGCTAATAATGCTAACAGAATGTTAACAACATGCTAATCATGCTAGCATGATGTTAGCAACATGCTAATCATGCTAGCATCTTGGTAATAACTAGCTAACCGCACGCTAGCAACCGAGCGGCGAGTTTTGCCACTGCAAGCACCACTTCACATTTTCTTCTGGAAATGTACATTCTAGTTCTTATTCTTATTAGTGGTGCTTGCCTATGGCAAAGCAACACTAGTGTTATTGTGCATACTTATTATTCTTATTCTTCTTATTCTTCTTATTCTTCTGGCCACTTTTTGACGCGCTACTCCTCCCGCAGTTTTTGTCACAGACCCATGAATGAGGTGTCAAAACGTGCGGCCTGTTCGGGAATGGTGTGCTATGACTTTTCTAAGGGATCGGGGGTACGATGTTCGCCCCAGGGGCGAAAAACCGGCCGAAAAATCCCATAGACTTAACATTGCGTCAAACTTTGACGAGTCGTAGCTCGGAACGAGGATGTCGCAGAAACGTGTAATTTACCACATTTGAAGAGGCTGACAGGCTCTGTAAGAATATACCACACAATGGGGTAAAAGTTGCACCCCTGTGGGGCAGGAGCTGCCCAAAGTTGCCCCATTGACTTACTATGGTGTAGGACGGCCCATGAAATGGGCCGTCCTACACCATAGAAACTGCTTTTATATTGAACATAACTCTGGATCACAGTGTCGTAGAGACAAGGGGGCGGGCTCATTTTACTCAGACGGCCAATCAGTCTCTCAGGATCATTGTGAAGCTATCTAGCCACGCCCTAGCAACCATTTAGAGCTCCTTAGCAACAAGTTCCATAGACTTCCATTGAAAGAGATCGAAGGGATATCTCTGGACTGAATTGTCATAGAAACATGAGGGTGGTCTCGTTTGACTCGGGGCAGCAAACAGCCAATCATGAATCACCTCAACACTTCCTAGCCACGCCCTAGCAACCATTGTCGAGCACCTTAGCAACCAAAATCCAAAGAGGAATATCGTCCATTCTGAATGTCAAAGAGGCATGGGAGTTGGTTTATATCATTCATACTGACAAGCAGCCTTTGGAGTTTCATGATTGGCAGCTGCCAAGCCACTCCCTAGCAACCAAACAGAGTACCCTAGCAACCATTTTGCAAGACCTACATCTCTCTATCAGAACATCGTAGAGAGATGGGGGTTGATTTATATCATTCATACTGACAAGCAGCCTTTGGAGTTTCATCATTGGCAGCTGCCAAGCCACTCCCTAGCAACCAAACAGAGTACCCTAGCAACCATTTTGCAAGACCTACATCTCTGCATCAGAACATCGTATAGAGATGGGGGTTGGGTCTTTTGACTCATGCTGGCACACAGGACTTTCAACATGCTAAACATGCTAGCTGTGAATAGCTACATGCTAATATTGATTAGCTAAGTGCTAAATCATGCCATGAACATTATAAAAACTCTATAGTAACCAAATGTGAACACTACCAACCACCTAATAACACCATATCAACCATTCAGAATACCATAGCAACCACCTAAAACACCCTAGCAACCACCCAAAAAACCCTAGCAACCGCCTAGCAACACCCTAGCAACCACCCAGAACACCCTAGCAACCGCCTAGCAACACCCTAGCAACCACCCAGAACACCCTAGCAACCGCCTAGCAACCACCCAAAACACCTTAGCAACCACCCAGAATACCCTAGCAACCGCATAGCAACCACCCAGAACACCCTAGCAACCGCCTAGCAACACCCTAGCAACCACCCAGAACACCCTAGCAACCGCCTAGCAACCACCCAGAACACCCTAGCAACCGCCTAGCAACCACCCAAAACACCTTAGCAACCACCCAGAATACCCTAGCAACCGCATAGCAACCACCCAGAACACCCTAGCAACCGCCTAGCAACACCCTAGCAACCACCCAGAACACCCTAGCAACCGCCTAGCAACACCCTAGCAACCAACCAGAACACCCTAGCAACCACCCAGAACACCCTAGCAACCGCCTAGCAACCACCCAAAACACCTTAGCAACCACCCAGAATACCCTAGCAACCGCATAGCAACAACATAGCAACCACCCAGAACCGCCTAGCAACCGCCTAGCAACACCCTAGCAACCACCCAGAACACCCTAGCAACCACCCAGAACACCCTAGCAACCGCCTAGCAACCACCCAAAACACCTTAGCAACCACCCAGAACACCCTAGCAACCCCCTAGCAACACCCTAGCAACCGCCTAGCAACCACCCAGAATACCCTAGCAACCGCATAGCAACACCATAGCAACCACCCAGAACACCCTAGCAACCGCCTAGCAACGCCCTAGCAACCACCCATAATACCCTAGCAACCACCTAGTAACACCTTAGCAACCATGCTAGCAACATGCTAGCAACATGCTAAACATGCTAGCATGATGCTAGCAATATGCTAATCATGCTAGCATCTAGCTAAAACATGTTTGCAACATGCTTATTTTTGCTAGCATCATGCTAGCAACATGCTAATCATGCTAGCATCATGCTAGCAACATGCTAATCATGCTAGCATGTTGGTAGCATGATGCTAACAACATGCTAATCATGCTAGCATGATGCTAGCATGATGCTAACAACATGCTAATCATGCTAGCATTATGCTAGCAACATGCTAATCATGCTAGCATCATGCTAGCAACATGCTAGCAACATGCTAATCATGCTAGCATCATGCTAATCATGCTAGCATCATGCTAGCATCATGCTAGCAACATGCTAATCATGTTAGCAAAATGCTAATAATGCTAGCATAATGCTAACAACATGTTAATCATGCTAGCATGATACTAGCAACATGCTAATCATGCTAGCATCTTGGTAAAAACTAGCTAACCGCACCCTAGCAACCGAGCGGCGAGTTTTGCCACTGCAAGCACCACTTCACATTTTCTTCTGGAAATGTACATTCTAGTTAGTGGTGCTTGCCTATGGCGAAGCAACACTATTGTTATCTCACATACTTATTATTATTCTTCTTATTATTATTCTTCTGGCCACTTTTTGACGCGCTACTCCTCCCGCAGTTTTTGTCACAGACCCATGAATGAGGTGTCAAAACGTGCGGCCTGTTCGGGAATGGTGTGCTATGACTTTTCTAAGAGATCGGGGGTACGATGGTCGCCCCAGGGGCGAAAAACGGCCCAAAAAAATCCCATAGACTTAACATTGCGAAAAACTTTGACGAGTCATAGCTCAGAGTGTGAATTTCGCAGAAACGTGAAATTTGCCACATTTGAAGAGGCTGACAGACTCTGTAAGAACATACCACACAATGGGGTAAAAGTTGCACCCCTGGGGGGCAGGAGCTGCCCAAAGTTTCCCCATTGACTTACTATGGTGTAGGACGGCCCATGAAATGGGCCGTCCTACACCATAGAAACCGCTTTTATATTGAACATAACTCTGGATCACAGTGTCATAGAGACAAGGGGGCGGGCTCATTTTACTCAGACAACCAATCAGTCTCTCAGGATCATTGTGAAGCTATCAAGCCACGCCCTAGCAACCATTTAGAGCACCTTAGCAACAACTCCCATAGACTTCCATTGAAAGAGATCGAAGGGATATCTCTGGACTGAATTGTCATAGAAACATGAGGGTGGTCTCGTTTGACTCGGGGCAGCAAACAGCCAATCATGAATCACCTCAACACTTCCTAGCCACGCCCTAGCAACCATTGTCGAGCACCTTAGCAACCAAAATCCAATGAGGGATATCTTCCATTCTGAATGTCACAAAGGCGTGGGAGTTGGTTTATATCATTCATAGTGACAAGAAGCCTTTGGAGTTTCATGATTGGCAACTGCCAAGCCACTCCCTAGCAACCAAACAGAGTACCCTAGCAACCATTTTGCAAGACCAATATCTCTGCATCAGAACATCGTATAGAGATGGGGGTTGGTTTATACATTCACATTGACTTTGGAGCTTCATGATTGGCAGCTGCCAAGCCACTCCCTAGCAACCAAACAGAGTACCCTAGCAACCGTTTTGCAAGACCAATATCTCTGCATCAGAACATCGTATAGAGATGGGGGTTGGGTCTTTTGACTCATGCTAGCAAACAGGACTTGCTACATGCTACACATACTAGCAGTGAATAGCTACATGCTAATATTGATTAGCTAAGTGCTAAATCATGCCAATAAAATGCTACAAACTCAACAGTAACCATCTTTGACAACTACCAACCACCTAGTAACACCATAGCAACCACCCAAATTACCCTAGCAACACCCTAGCAACCACCCAGAACACCCTAGCAACTGCCTAGCAACGCCCTAGCAACCACCCAGAACACCCTAGCAACCGCCTAGCAACACCCTAGCAACCACCCAGAACACCCTAGCAACCGCCTAGCAACCACTCAAAACACCCTAGCAACCACCTAGCAACACCCTAGCAACCACCCAGAACACCCTAGCAACCACCCAGAACACCCTAGCAACGCCCTAGCAACCACCCAGAACACCCTAGCAACCGCCTAGCAACACCCTAGCAACCACCCAGAACACCCTAGCAACCGCCTAGCAACCACTCAAAACACCCTAGCAACCGCCTAGCAACACCATAGCAACCACCCAGAATACCCTAGCAACCGCCTAGCAACCGCACAGAACACCCTAGCAACCACCTAGCAACACCCTAGCAACCACCCAGAATACCCTAGCAACCACCTAGCAACACCCTAGCAACCACTCAGAACACCCTAGCAACCGCCTAGCAACACCCTAGCAACCACCCAGAACACCCTAGCAACCGCCTAGCAACACCCTAGCAACCACCCAGAATACCCTAGCAACCACCCAGAATACCCTAGCAACCACCCAGAACACCCTAGCAACCACTCAGAACACCCTAGCAACCACCTAGCAACACCCTAGCAACCACCCAGAACACCCTAGCAACCGCCTAGCAACACCCTAGCAACCACCCAGAATACCCTAGCAACCACCTAGCAACACCCTAGCAACCACTCAGAACACCCTAGCAACCACCTAGCAACCACCCAGAACACCCTAGCAACTGCCTTGCATCATCATAGCAAACTCCAACAACACCCTAGCAACCGAGCGGCGAGTTTTGCCACTGCAAGCACCACTTCACATTTTCTTCTGGAAATGTACATTCTAGTTCTTATTCTTATTCTTCTGGCCACTTTTTGACGCGCTACTCCTCCCGCAGTTTTTGTCACAGACCCATGAATGAGGTGTCAAAACGTGCGGCCTGTTCGGGAATGGTGTGCTATGACTTTTATAAGCGATCGGGGGTACGATGTTCGCCCCAGGGGCGAAAAACCGGCCGAAAAATCCCATAGACTTAACATTGCGTCAAACTTTGACGAGTCGTAGGTCGGAACGAGGATGTCGCAGAAACCTGTAATTTACCACATTTGAAGAGGCTGACAGGCTCTGTAAGAACATACCACACAATGGGGTAAAAGGTGCACCCCTGGGGGGCAGGAGGGGCCCAAAGTTGCCCCATTGACTTACTATGGTGTAGGACGGCCCATGAAATGGGCCGTCCTACACCATAGAAACCGCTTTTATATTGAACATAACTCTGGATCCCAGTGTCGTAGAGACAAAGGGGCGGGCTCATTTTACTCAGACGACCAATCAGTCTCTCAGGATCATTGTTAAGCTTTTAAGCCACGCCCTAGCAACCATTTAGAGCACCTTAGCAACAAGTTCCATAGACTTCCATTGAAAGAGATGGAAGGGATATCTCCGGATAGAAGTGTCATAGAAACACGAGGGTGGTCTCGTTTGACTCGGGGTAGCAAACAGCCAATCATGAATGACCTCAACACTTCCTAGCCACGCCCTAGCAACCATTGTCGAGCACCTTAGCAACCAAAATCCAAAGAGGGATATCTTCCATTCTGAATGTCACAGAGGCATGGGAGTTGGTTTATATCATTCATACTGACAAGCAGCCTTTGGAGTTTCATGATTGGCAGCTGCCAAGCCACTCCCTAGCAACCAAACATAGTACCCTAGCAACCATTTTGTAACAGCTATATCTCAGCATCAGAACATTGTATCGCGATGGGGGTTGGTTTATATCATTCATACTGACAAGCAGCCTTTGGAGTTTCATGATTGGCAGCTGCCAAGCCACTCCCTAGCAACCAAACAGAGTACCCTAGCAACCATTTTGTAACAGCTATATCTCAGCATCAGAACATTGTATCGCGATGGGGGTTGGGTCTTTTGACTCATGTTAACACACAGGACTTTCAACATGCTAAACATGCTAGCTGTGAATAGCTACATGCTAATATCGATTAGTTAAGTGCTAAATGATGCTAGCAACATGCTAATCTTGCTAGTATCTGGCTACAAACATGCTAGCAAACATGCTAATCATGCTAGCATGATGCTAGCAACATGCTAATCATGCTAGCATGATGCTAGCAACATGCTAATCATGCTAGCATGATGCTAGAAACATGCTAATCATGCTAGCATGATGCTAGAAACATGCTAATCATGCTAGCATGATGCTAGCAACATGCTAATCATGCTAGCATAATGCTAGCAACATGCTAATCATGCTAGCATCTAGCTACAAACATGTTAGCAAACATGCTAATCATGCTAGCATGATGCTAGCAACATGCTAATCATGCTAGCATGATGCTAGCAACATGCTAATCATGCTAGCATCTAGCTACAAACATGCTAGCAAACATGCTAATCATGCTAGCATGATGCTAGCAACATGCTAATCATGCTAGCATGATGCTAGCAACATGCTAATCATGCTAGCATCTAGCTACAAACATGTTAGCAAACATGCTAATCATGCTAGCATGATGCTAGCAACATGCTAATCATGCTAGCATGATGCTAGCAATATGCTAATCATGCTAGCATGATGCTAGCAACATGCTAATCATGCTAGCATCTAGCTACAAACATGCTAGCAAACATGCTAATCATGCTAGCATGATGCTAGCAACATGCTAATCATGCTAGCAAACATGCTAATCATGCTAGCATGATGCTAGCAACATGCTAATCATGCTAGCATGATGCTAGCAACATACTAATCATGCTAGCATGATGCTAGCAACATGCTAATCATGCTAGCATGATGCAAGCAACATGCTAATCATGCTAGCATGATGCTAGAAACATGCTAATCATGCTAGCATGATGCTAAAAACATGATATTCATGCTAGCATGATGCTAGAAACATGCTAATCATGCTAGCATGATGCTAGCAACATGCTAATCATGCTAGCATGATGCTAGCAACATGCTAATCATGCTAGCATCTAGCTACAAACATGCTACAAACATGCTAGCAAACATGCTAATCATGCTAGCATGATGCTAGCAACATGCTAATCATGCTAGCATGATGCTAGCAACATGCTAATCATGCTAGCATGATGCTAGCAACATGCTAATCATGCTAGCATCATGCTAGCAACATGCTAGCAAATTGCTAATCATGCTAGCATCATGCTAGCAACATGCTAATAATGCTAACAGAATGTTAACAACATGCTAATCATGCTAGCATGATGTTAGCAACATGCTAATCATGCTAGCATCTTGGTAATAACTAGCTAACCGCACGCTAGCAACCGAGCGGCGAGTTTTGCCACTGCAAGCACCACTTCACATTTTCTTCTGGAAATGTACATTCTAGTTCTTATTCTTATTAGTGGTGCTTGCCTATGGCAAAGCAACACTAGTGTTATTGTGCATACTTATTATTCTTATTCTTCTTATTCTTCTTATTCTTCTGGCCACTTTTTGACGCGCTACTCCTCCCGCAGTTTTTGTCACAGACCCATGAATGAGGTGTCAAAACGTGCGGCCTGTTCGGGAATGGTGTGCTATGACTTTTCTAAGGGATCGGGGGTACGATGTTCGCCCCAGGGGCGAAAAACCGGCCGAAAAATCCCATAGACTTAACATTGCGTCAAACTTTGACGAGTCGTAGCTCGGAACGAGGATGTCGCAGAAACGTGTAATTTACCACATTTGAAGAGGCTGACAGGCTCTGTAAGAATATACCACACAATGGGGTAAAAGTTGCACCCCTGTGGGGCAGGAGCTGCCCAAAGTTGCCCCATTGACTTACTATGGTGTAGGACGGCCCATGAAATGGGCCGTCCTACACCATAGAAACTGCTTTTATATTGAACATAACTCTGGATCACAGTGTCGTAGAGACAAGGGGGCGGGCTCATTTTACTCAGACGGCCAATCAGTCTCTCAGGATCATTGTGAAGCTATCTAGCCACGCCCTAGCAACCATTTAGAGCTCCTTAGCAACAAGTTCCATAGACTTCCATTGAAAGAGATCGAAGGGATATCTCTGGACTGAATTGTCATAGAAACATGAGGGTGGTCTCGTTTGACTCGGGGCAGCAAACAGCCAATCATGAATCACCTCAACACTTCCTAGCCACGCCCTAGCAACCATTGTCGAGCACCTTAGCAACCAAAATCCAAAGAGGAATATCGTCCATTCTGAATGTCAAAGAGGCATGGGAGTTGGTTTATATCATTCATACTGACAAGCAGCCTTTGGAGTTTCATGATTGGCAGCTGCCAAGCCACTCCCTAGCAACCAAACAGAGTACCCTAGCAACCATTTTGCAAGACCTACATCTCTCTATCAGAACATCGTAGAGAGATGGGGGTTGATTTATATCATTCATACTGACAAGCAGCCTTTGGAGTTTCATCATTGGCAGCTGCCAAGCCACTCCCTAGCAACCAAACAGAGTACCCTAGCAACCATTTTGCAAGACCTACATCTCTGCATCAGAACATCGTATAGAGATGGGGGTTGGGTCTTTTGACTCATGCTGGCACACAGGACTTTCAACATGCTAAACATGCTAGCTGTGAATAGCTACATGCTAATATTGATTAGCTAAGTGCTAAATCATGCCATGAACATTATAAAAACTCTATAGTAACCAAATGTGAACACTACCAACCACCTAATAACACCATATCAACCATTCAGAATACCATAGCAACCACCTAAAACACCCTAGCAACCACCCAAAAAACCCTAGCAACCGCCTAGCAACACCCTAGCAACCACCCAGAACACCCTAGCAACCGCCTAGCAACACCCTAGCAACCACCCAGAACACCCTAGCAACCGCCTAGCAACCACCCAAAACACCTTAGCAACCACCCAGAATACCCTAGCAACCGCATAGCAACCACCCAGAACACCCTAGCAACCGCCTAGCAACACCCTAGCAACCACCCAGAACACCCTAGCAACCGCCTAGCAACCACCCAGAACACCCTAGCAACCGCCTAGCAACCACCCAAAACACCTTAGCAACCACCCAGAATACCCTAGCAACCGCATAGCAACCACCCAGAACACCCTAGCAACCGCCTAGCAACACCCTAGCAACCACCCAGAACACCCTAGCAACCGCCTAGCAACACCCTAGCAACCAACCAGAACACCCTAGCAACCACCCAGAACACCCTAGCAACCGCCTAGCAACCACCCAAAACACCTTAGCAACCACCCAGAATACCCTAGCAACCGCATAGCAACAACATAGCAACCACCCAGAACCGCCTAGCAACCGCCTAGCAACACCCTAGCAACCACCCAGAACACCCTAGCAACCACCCAGAACACCCTAGCAACCGCCTAGCAACCACCCAAAACACCTTAGCAACCACCCAGAACACCCTAGCAACCCCCTAGCAACACCCTAGCAACCGCCTAGCAACCACCCAGAATACCCTAGCAACCGCATAGCAACACCATAGCAACCACCCAGAACACCCTAGCAACCGCCTAGCAACGCCCTAGCAACCACCCATAATACCCTAGCAACCACCTAGTAACACCTTAGCAACCATGCTAGCAACATGCTAGCAACATGCTAAACATGCTAGCATGATGCTAGCAATATGCTAATCATGCTAGCATCTAGCTAAAACATGTTTGCAACATGCTTATTTTTGCTAGCATCATGCTAGCAACATGCTAATCATGCTAGCATCATGCTAGCAACATGCTAATCATGCTAGCATGTTGGTAGCATGATGCTAACAACATGCTAATCATGCTAGCATGATGCTAGCATGATGCTAACAACATGCTAATCATGCTAGCATTATGCTAGCAACATGCTAATCATGCTAGCATCATGCTAGCAACATGCTAGCAACATGCTAATCATGCTAGCATCATGCTAATCATGCTAGCATCATGCTAGCATCATGCTAGCAACATGCTAATCATGTTAGCAAAATGCTAATAATGCTAGCATAATGCTAACAACATGTTAATCATGCTAGCATGATACTAGCAACATGCTAATCATGCTAGCATCTTGGTAAAAACTAGCTAACCGCACCCTAGCAACCGAGCGGCGAGTTTTGCCACTGCAAGCACCACTTCACATTTTCTTCTGGAAATGTACATTCTAGTTAGTGGTGCTTGCCTATGGCGAAGCAACACTATTGTTATCTCACATACTTATTATTCTTATTAGTGGTGCTTGCCTATGGCAAAGCAACACTAGTGTTATTGTGCATACTTATTATTCTTATTCTTCTTATTCTTCTTATTCTTCTGGCCACTTTTTGACGCGCTACTCCTCCCGCAGTTTTTGTCACAGACCCATGAATGAGGTGTCAAAACGTGCGGCCTGTTCGGGAATGGTGTGCTATGACTTTTCTAAGGGATCGGGGGTACGATGTTCGCCCCAGGGGCGAAAAACCGGCCGAAAAATCCCATAGACTTAACATTGCGTCAAACTTTGACGAGTCGTAGCTCGGAACGAGGATGTCGCAGAAACGTGTAATTTACCACATTTGAAGAGGCTGACAGGCTCTGTAAGAATATACCACACAATGGGGTAAAAGTTGCACCCCTGTGGGGCAGGAGCTGCCCAAAGTTGCCCCATTGACTTACTATGGTGTAGGACGGCCCATGAAATGGGCCGTCCTACACCATAGAAACTGCTTTTATATTGAACATAACTCTGGATCACAGTGTCGTAGAGACAAGGGGGCGGGCTCATTTTACTCAGACGGCCAATCAGTCTCTCAGGATCATTGTGAAGCTATCTAGCCACGCCCTAGCAACCATTTAGAGCTCCTTAGCAACAAGTTCCATAGACTTCCATTGAAAGAGATCGAAGGGATATCTCTGGACTGAATTGTCATAGAAACATGAGGGTGGTCTCGTTTGACTCGGGGCAGCAAACAGCCAATCATGAATCACCTCAACACTTCCTAGCCACGCCCTAGCAACCATTGTCGAGCACCTTAGCAACCAAAATCCAAAGAGGAATATCGTCCATTCTGAATGTCAAAGAGGCATGGGAGTTGGTTTATATCATTCATACTGACAAGCAGCCTTTGGAGTTTCATGATTGGCAGCTGCCAAGCCACTCCCTAGCAACCAAACAGAGTACCCTAGCAACCATTTTGCAAGACCTACATCTCTCTATCAGAACATCGTAGAGAGATGGGGGTTGATTTATATCATTCATACTGACAAGCAGCCTTTGGAGTTTCATCATTGGCAGCTGCCAAGCCACTCCCTAGCAACCAAACAGAGTACCCTAGCAACCATTTTGCAAGACCTACATCTCTGCATCAGAACATCGTATAGAGATGGGGGTTGGGTCTTTTGACTCATGCTGGCACACAGGACTTTCAACATGCTAAACATGCTAGCTGTGAATAGCTACATGCTAATATTGATTAGCTAAGTGCTAAATCATGCCATGAACATTATAAAAACTCTATAGTAACCAAATGTGAACACTACCAACCACCTAATAACACCATATCAACCATTCAGAATACCATAGCAACCACCTAAAACACCCTAGCAACCACCCAAAAAACCCTAGCAACCGCCTAGCAACACCCTAGCAACCACCCAGAACACCCTAGCAACCGCCTAGCAACACCCTAGCAACCACCCAGAACACCCTAGCAACCGCCTAGCAACCACCCAAAACACCTTAGCAACCACCCAGAATACCCTAGCAACCGCATAGCAACCACCCAGAACACCCTAGCAACCGCCTAGCAACACCCTAGCAACCACCCAGAACACCCTAGCAACCGCCTAGCAACCACCCAGAACACCCTAGCAACCGCCTAGCAACCACCCAAAACACCTTAGCAACCACCCAGAATACCCTAGCAACCGCATAGCAACCACCCAGAACACCCTAGCAACCGCCTAGCAACACCCTAGCAACCACCCAGAACACCCTAGCAACCGCCTAGCAACACCCTAGCAACCAACCAGAACACCCTAGCAACCACCCAGAACACCCTAGCAACCGCCTAGCAACCACCCAAAACACCTTAGCAACCACCCAGAATACCCTAGCAACCGCATAGCAACAACATAGCAACCACCCAGAACCGCCTAGCAACCGCCTAGCAACACCCTAGCAACCACCCAGAACACCCTAGCAACCACCCAGAACACCCTAGCAACCGCCTAGCAACCACCCAAAACACCTTAGCAACCACCCAGAACACCCTAGCAACCCCCTAGCAACACCCTAGCAACCGCCTAGCAACCACCCAGAATACCCTAGCAACCGCATAGCAACACCATAGCAACCACCCAGAACACCCTAGCAACCGCCTAGCAACGCCCTAGCAACCACCCATAATACCCTAGCAACCACCTAGTAACACCTTAGCAACCATGCTAGCAACATGCTAGCAACATGCTAAACATGCTAGCATGATGCTAGCAATATGCTAATCATGCTAGCATCTAGCTAAAACATGTTTGCAACATGCTTATTTTTGCTAGCATCATGCTAGCAACATGCTAATCATGCTAGCATCATGCTAGCAACATGCTAATCATGCTAGCATGTTGGTAGCATGATGCTAACAACATGCTAATCATGCTAGCATGATGCTAGCATGATGCTAACAACATGCTAATCATGCTAGCATTATGCTAGCAACATGCTAATCATGCTAGCATCATGCTAGCAACATGCTAGCAACATGCTAATCATGCTAGCATCATGCTAATCATGCTAGCATCATGCTAGCATCATGCTAGCAACATGCTAATCATGTTAGCAAAATGCTAATAATGCTAGCATAATGCTAACAACATGTTAATCATGCTAGCATGATACTAGCAACATGCTAATCATGCTAGCATCTTGGTAAAAACTAGCTAACCGCACCCTAGCAACCGAGCGGCGAGTTTTGCCACTGCAAGCACCACTTCACATTTTCTTCTGGAAATGTACATTCTAGTTAGTGGTGCTTGCCTATGGCGAAGCAACACTATTGTTATCTCACATACTTATTATTCTTATTAGTGGTGCTTGCCTATGGCAAAGCAACACTAGTGTTATTGTGCATACTTATTATTCTTATTCTTCTTATTCTTCTTATTCTTCTGGCCACTTTTTGACGCGCTACTCCTCCCGCAGTTTTTGTCACAGACCCATGAATGAGGTGTCAAAACGTGCGGCCTGTTCGGGAATGGTGTGCTATGACTTTTCTAAGGGATCGGGGGTACGATGTTCGCCCCAGGGGCGAAAAACCGGCCGAAAAATCCCATAGACTTAACATTGCGTCAAACTTTGACGAGTCGTAGCTCGGAACGAGGATGTCGCAGAAACGTGTAATTTACCACATTTGAAGAGGCTGACAGGCTCTGTAAGAATATACCACACAATGGGGTAAAAGTTGCACCCCTGTGGGGCAGGAGCTGCCCAAAGTTGCCCCATTGACTTACTATGGTGTAGGACGGCCCATGAAATGGGCCGTCCTACACCATAGAAACTGCTTTTATATTGAACATAACTCTGGATCACAGTGTCGTAGAGACAAGGGGGCGGGCTCATTTTACTCAGACGGCCAATCAGTCTCTCAGGATCATTGTGAAGCTATCTAGCCACGCCCTAGCAACCATTTAGAGCTCCTTAGCAACAAGTTCCATAGACTTCCATTGAAAGAGATCGAAGGGATATCTCTGGACTGAATTGTCATAGAAACATGAGGGTGGTCTCGTTTGACTCGGGGCAGCAAACAGCCAATCATGAATCACCTCAACACTTCCTAGCCACGCCCTAGCAACCATTGTCGAGCACCTTAGCAACCAAAATCCAAAGAGGAATATCGTCCATTCTGAATGTCAAAGAGGCATGGGAGTTGGTTTATATCATTCATACTGACAAGCAGCCTTTGGAGTTTCATGATTGGCAGCTGCCAAGCCACTCCCTAGCAACCAAACAGAGTACCCTAGCAACCATTTTGCAAGACCTACATCTCTCTATCAGAACATCGTAGAGAGATGGGGGTTGATTTATATCATTCATACTGACAAGCAGCCTTTGGAGTTTCATCATTGGCAGCTGCCAAGCCACTCCCTAGCAACCAAACAGAGTACCCTAGCAACCATTTTGCAAGACCTACATCTCTGCATCAGAACATCGTATAGAGATGGGGGTTGGGTCTTTTGACTCATGCTGGCACACAGGACTTTCAACATGCTAAACATGCTAGCTGTGAATAGCTACATGCTAATATTGATTAGCTAAGTGCTAAATCATGCCATGAACATTATAAAAACTCTATAGTAACCAAATGTGAACACTACCAACCACCTAATAACACCATATCAACCATTCAGAATACCATAGCAACCACCTAAAACACCCTAGCAACCACCCAAAAAACCCTAGCAACCGCCTAGCAACACCCTAGCAACCACCCAGAACACCCTAGCAACCGCCTAGCAACACCCTAGCAACCACCCAGAACACCCTAGCAACCGCCTAGCAACCACCCAAAACACCTTAGCAACCACCCAGAATACCCTAGCAACCGCATAGCAACCACCCAGAACACCCTAGCAACCGCCTAGCAACACCCTAGCAACCACCCAGAACACCCTAGCAACCGCCTAGCAACCACCCAGAACACCCTAGCAACCGCCTAGCAACCACCCAAAACACCTTAGCAACCACCCAGAATACCCTAGCAACCGCATAGCAACCACCCAGAACACCCTAGCAACCGCCTAGCAACACCCTAGCAACCACCCAGAACACCCTAGCAACCGCCTAGCAACACCCTAGCAACCAACCAGAACACCCTAGCAACCACCCAGAACACCCTAGCAACCGCCTAGCAACCACCCAAAACACCTTAGCAACCACCCAGAATACCCTAGCAACCGCATAGCAACAACATAGCAACCACCCAGAACCGCCTAGCAACCGCCTAGCAACACCCTAGCAACCACCCAGAACACCCTAGCAACCACCCAGAACACCCTAGCAACCGCCTAGCAACCACCCAAAACACCTTAGCAACCACCCAGAACACCCTAGCAACCCCCTAGCAACACCCTAGCAACCGCCTAGCAACCACCCAGAATACCCTAGCAACCGCATAGCAACACCATAGCAACCACCCAGAACACCCTAGCAACCGCCTAGCAACGCCCTAGCAACCACCCATAATACCCTAGCAACCACCTAGTAACACCTTAGCAACCATGCTAGCAACATGCTAGCAACATGCTAAACATGCTAGCATGATGCTAGCAATATGCTAATCATGCTAGCATCTAGCTAAAACATGTTTGCAACATGCTTATTTTTGCTAGCATCATGCTAGCAACATGCTAATCATGCTAGCATCATGCTAGCAACATGCTAATCATGCTAGCATGTTGGTAGCATGATGCTAACAACATGCTAATCATGCTAGCATGATGCTAGCATGATGCTAACAACATGCTAATCATGCTAGCATTATGCTAGCAACATGCTAATCATGCTAGCATCATGCTAGCAACATGCTAGCAACATGCTAATCATGCTAGCATCATGCTAATCATGCTAGCATCATGCTAGCATCATGCTAGCAACATGCTAATCATGTTAGCAAAATGCTAATAATGCTAGCATAATGCTAACAACATGTTAATCATGCTAGCATGATACTAGCAACATGCTAATCATGCTAGCATCTTGGTAAAAACTAGCTAACCGCACCCTAGCAACCGAGCGGCGAGTTTTGCCACTGCAAGCACCACTTCACATTTTCTTCTGGAAATGTACATTCTAGTTAGTGGTGCTTGCCTATGGCGAAGCAACACTATTGTTATCTCACATACTTATTATTCTTATTCTTCTTATTCTTATTCTTCTGGCCACTTTTTGACGCGCTACTCCTCCCGCAGTTTTTGTCACAGACCCATGAATGAGGTGTCAAAACGTGCGGCCTGTTCGGGAATGGTGTGCTATGACTTTTCTAAGAGATCGGGGGTACGATGGTCGCCCCAGGGGCGAAAAACGGCCCAAAAAAATCCCATAGACTTAACATTGCGAAAAACTTTGACGAGTCGTAGCTCGGAACGAGGATGTCGCAGAAACGTGAAATTTGCCACATTTGAAGAGGCTGACAGACTCTGTAAGAACATACCACACAATGGGGTAAAAGTTGCACCCCTGTGGGGCAGGAGCTGCCCAAAGTTGCCCCATTGACTTACTATGGTGTAGGACGGCCCATGAAATGCATGCGTTTCTCCTACTATGGTAAATTACATAGGGATTTTGTATTGAACATAGCTGTGGGTCACAGTGTCATAGAGACAAGGGGGCGGACTCATTTTACTCAGACAACCAATCAGTCTCTCAGGATCATTGTGAAGCTATCAAGCCACGCCCTAGCAACCATTTAGAGCACCTTAGCAACAACTCCCATAGACTTCCATTGAAAGAGATCGAAGGGATATCTCTGGACTGAATTGTCATAGAAACATGAGGGTGGTCTCGTTTGACTCGGGCCAGCAAACAGCCAATCATGAATCACCTCAACACTTGCTAGCCACGCCCTAGCAACCATTGTCGAGCACCTTAGCAACCAAAATCCAAAAAGGAATATCGTCCATTCTGAATGTCACAGAGGCATGGGAGTTGGTTTATATCATTCATACTGACAAGCAGCCTTTGGAGTTTCATGATTGGCAGCTGCCAAGCCACTCCCTAGCAACCAAACAGAGTACCCTAGCAACCATTTTGCAAGACCTATATCTCTGCATCAGAACATCGTATAGAGATGGGGGTTGGTTTATACATTCACATTGACTTTGGAGCTTCATGATTGGCAGCTGCCAAGCCACTCCCTAGCAACCAAACAGAGTACCCTAGCAACCGTTTTGCAAGACCAATATCTCTGCATCAGAACATCGTATAGAGATGGGGGTTGGCTCTTTTGACTCATGCTAGCAAACAGGACTTGCTACATGCTAAACATGCTAGCTGTGAATAGCTACATGCTAATATTGATTAGCTAAGTGCTAAATCATGCCATGAACATTATAAAAACTCTATAGTAACCAAATGTAAACACTACCAACCACCTAGTAACACCATAGCAACCATCCAGAATACCATAGCAACCACCTAAAACACCCTAGCAACTGCCTAGCAACACCATAGCAACTACCCAGAATACCCTAGCAACCGCCTAGCAACACCCTAGCAACCACCCAGAATACCCTAGCAACCACCTAGCAACCACTCAGAACACCCTAGCAACCGCCTAGCAACACCCTAGCAACCACCCAGAACACCCTAGCAACACCCTAGCAACCACTCAGAACACCCTAGCAACCGCCTAGCAACACCCTAGCAACCACCCAAAACACCCTAGCAAACCCCTAGCAACACCCTAGCAACCACCCAGAACACCCTAGCAACCGCCTAGCAACCACCCAAAACACCTTAGCAACCACCCAGAACACCCTAACAACCGCCTACCAACACCCTAGCAACCACTCAGAACACCCTAGCAACCGCCTAGCAACACCCTAGCAACCACCCAGAACACCCTAGCAACCGCCTAGCAACACCCTAGCAACCACCTAGCAACACCCTAGCAACCACTCAGAACACCCTAGCAACCGCCTAGCAGCACCCTAGCAACCACCCAGAACACCCTAGCAACCGCTTAGCAACACCCTAGCAACCACCCAGAATACCATAGCAACCACCTAGCAACACCCTAGCAACCACTCAGAATACCATAGCAACCACTCAGAATACCATAGCAACCACCTAGCAACACCCTAGCAACCACTCAGAACACCCTAGCAACCGCCTACCAACACCCTAGCAACCACCCAGAACACCCTAGCAACCGCCTAGCAACGCCCTAGCAACCACCCATAATACCCTAGCAACCCCCTAGTAAAACCTTAGCAACCATGCTAGCATCATGCTAGCAACATGCTAATCATGCTAGCATGATGCTAGCAATATGCTAATCATGCTAGCATCTACCTAAAACATGTTTGCAACATGCTTATTTTTGCTAGCATCATGCTAACAACATGCTAATCATGCTAGCATGTTGGTAGCATGATGCTAACAACATGCTAATCATGCTAGCATGATGCTAGCATGATGCTAACAACATGCTAATCATGCTAGCATGATGCTAGCAACATGCTAATCATGCTTACAACATGCTAATCATGCTAGCATCATGCTACTAACATGCTAATCATGCTAGCATCATGCTAGCAACATGCTAATCATGCTAGCATCATGCTATCAACATGCTAGCAAAATGCTAATCATGCTAACATCATGCTAGCAACATGCTAATCATGCTAGCAACATGCTAATCACGCTACCATAATGCTAACAACATGTTAATCATTCTAGCATGATGCTAGCAACATGCTAATCATGCTACCATCTTGGTAAAAAATAGCTAACCGCACGCTAGCAACCGAGCGGCGAGTTTTGCCACTGCAAGCACCACTTCACATTTTCTTCTGGAAATGTACATTCTAGTTAGTGGTGCTTGCCTATGGCGAAGCAACACTATTGTTATCTCACATACTTATTAGTGGTGCTTGCCTATGGCAAAGCAACACTAGTGTTATTGTGCATACTTATTATTCTTATTCTTCTTATTCTTCTTATTCTTCTGGCCACTTTTTGACGCGCTACTCCTCCCGCAGTTTTTGTCACAGACCCATGAATGAGGTGTCAAAACGTGCGGCCTGTTCGGGAATGGTGTGCTATGACTTTTCTAAGAGATCGGGGGTACGATGGTCGCCCCAGGGGCGAAAAACCGGCCGAAAAATCCCATAGACTTAACATTGCGTCAAACTTTGACGCGTCGTAGCTCGGAACGAGGATGTCGCAGAAACGTGTAATTTACCACATTTGAAGAGGCTGACAGGCTCTGTAAGAACATACCACACAATGGGGTAAAAGTTGCACCCGTGGGGGGCAGGAGGGGCCCAAAGTTGCCCCATTGACTTACTATGGTGTAGGACGGCCCATGAAATGGGCCGTCCTACACCATAGAAACCGCTTTTATATTGAACATAACTCTGGATCACAGTGTCGTAGAGACAAAGGGGCGGGCTCATTTTACTCAGACGGCCAATCAGTCTCTCAGGATCATTGTGAAGCTATCTAGCCACGCCCTAGCAACCATTTAGAGCTCCTTAGCAACAAGTTCCATAGACTTCCATTGAAACAGATCAAAGGGATATCTCAGAATATAAGAGTCATAGAAACATGAGGGTGGGCTCGTTTGACTCGGGGCAGCAAACAGCCAATCATGAATCACCTCAACACTTCCTAGCCACGCCCTAGCAACCATTGTCGAGCACCTTAGCAACCAAAATCCAAAGAGAAATATCGTCCACTCTGAATGTCACAGAGGCATGGGAGTTGGTTTATATCATTCATACTGACAAGCAGCCTTTGGAGTTTCATGATTGGCAGCTGCCAAGCCACTCCCTAGCAACCAAACAGAGTACCCTAGCAACCATTTTGCAAGACCTACATCTCTATATCAGAACATCGTATAGAGATGGGGGTTGGTTTATATCATTCATACTGACAAGCAGCCTTTGGAGTTTCATCATTGGCAGCTACCAAGCCACTCCCTAGCAACCAAACAGAGTACCCTAGCAACCATTTTGCGAGACCTACATCTCAGCATCAGAACATCGTATAGAGATGGGGGTTGGGTCTTTTGACTCATGCTGGCACACAGGACTTTCAACATGCTAAACATGCTAGCTGTGAATAGCTACATGCTAATATTGATTAGCTAAGTGCTAAATCATGCCATGAACATTATAAAAACTCTATAGTAACCAAATGTGAACACTACCAACCACCTAGTAACACCATAGCAACCATCCAGAATACCATAGCAACCACCTAAAACACCCTAGCAACCACCCAAAACACCCTAGCAACCGCCTAGCAACACCATAGCAACCACCCAGAATACCCTAGCAACCGCCTAGCAACACCCTAGCAACCACCCAGAACACCCTAGCAACCGCCTAGCAACACCCTGGCAACCACCCAGAATACCCTAGCAACCACCTAGCAACACCCTAGCAACCACCCAGAATACCCTAGCAACCACCTAGCAACACCCTAGCAACCACTCAGAACACCCTAGCAACCACCCAGAACACCCTAGCAACCGCCTAGCAACCACCCAAAACACCTTAGCAACCACCCAGAATACCCTAGCAACCGCATAGCAACAACATAGCAACCACCCAGAACCGCCTAGCAACCGCCTAGCAACACCCTAGCAACCACCCAGAACACCCTAGCAACCGCCTAGCAACACCCTAGCAACCAACCAGAACACCCTAGCAACCCCCTAGCAACACCCTAGCAACCACCCAGAACACCCTAGCAACCGCCTAGCAACCACCCAGAATACCCTAGCAACCGCATAGCAACACCATAGCAACCACCCAGAACACCCTAGCAACCGCCTAGCAACGCCCTAGCAACCACCCATAATACCCTAGCAACCACCTAGTAACACCTTAGCAACCATGCTAGCAACATGCTAGCAACATGCTAAACATGCTAGCATGATGCTAGCAATATGCTAATCATGCTAGCATCTAGCTAAAACATGTTTGCAACATGCTTATTTTTGCTAGCAACATGCTAGCAACATGCTATTCATGCTAGCATCATGCTAGCAACATGCTAATCATGCTAGCATGTTGGTAGCATGATGCTAACAACATGCTAATCATGCTAGCATGATGCTAACAACATGCTAATCATGCTAGCATGATGCTAGCAACATGCTAGCAAAATGCTAATCATGCTAGCATCATGCTAATCATGCTAGCATCATGCTAGCATCATGCTAGCAACATGCTAATCATGCTAGCAACATGCTAATAATGCTAGCATAATGCTAACAACATGTTAATCATGCTAGCATGATACTAGCAACATGCTAATCATGCTAGCATCTTGGTAAAAACTAGCTAACCGCACCCTAGCAACCGAGCGGCGAGTTTTGCCACTGCAAGCACCACTTCACATTTTCTTCTGGAAATGTACATTCTAGTTAGTGGTGCTTGCCTATGGCGAAGCAACACCATTGTTATCTCACATACTTATTATTCTTCTTATAATTAGTGGTGCTTGCCTATGGCGAAGCAACACTATTGTTATCTCACATACTTATTATTCTTCTTATTATTCTTCTGGCCACTTTTTGACGCGCTACTCCTCCCGCAGTTTTTGTCACAGACCCATGAATGAGGTGTCAAAACGTGCGGCCTGTTCGGGAATGGTGTGCTATGACTTTTCTAAGAGATCGGGGGTACGATGGTCGCCCCAGGGGCGAAAAACGGCCCAAAAAAATCCCATAGACTTAACATTGCGAAAAACTTTGACGAGTCGTAGCTCGGAACGAGGATGTCGCAGAAACGTCAAATTTACCACATTTGAAGAGGCTGACAGGCTCTGTAAGAACATACCACACAATGGGGTAAAAGTTGCACCCCTGAGGGGCAGGAGGGGCCCAAAGTTGCCCCATTGACTTACTATGGTGTAGGACGGCCCATGAAATGCATGTGTTTTTCCTACTATGGTAAATTGCATAGGGATTTTGTATTGAACATAACTCTGGATCACAGTGTCATAGAGACAAAGGGGCGGGCTCATTTTACTCAGACAGCCAATCAGTCTCTCAGGATCATTGTGAAGCTATCAAGCCACGCCCTAGCAACCATTTAGAGCTCCTTAGCAACAAGTTCCATAGACTTCCATTGAAACAGATCAAAGGGATATCTCAGGATATAAGTGTCATAGAAACATGAGGGTGGGCTCGTTTCACTCGGGCCAGCAAACAGCCAATCCTGAATCACCTCAACACTTACTGGCCACGCCCTAGCAACCATTGTCGAGCACCTTAGCAACCAAAATCCAAACAGGGATATCTTCCATTCTGAATCTCACAGAGGCATGGGAGTTGGTTTATATCATTTATACTGACAAGCAGCCTTTGGAGCTTCATGATTGGCAGCTGCCAAGCCACTCCCTAGCAACCAAACAGAGTACCCTAGCAACCATTTTGCAAGACCTATATGTCTGCTTTAAAACATCGTATAGAGATGGGGGTTGGTTTATACATTCACATTCACTTTGGAGCTTCATGATAGGCAGCTGCCAAGCCACTCCCTAGCAACCAAACAGAGTACCCTAGCAACCGTTTTGCAAGACCTATATCTCTGTATCAGAACATCGTATAGAGATGGGGGTTGGCTCTTTTGACTCATGCTAGCAAACAGGACTTGCTACATCCTACACATGCTAGCAGTGAATAGCTACATGCTAATATTGATTAGCTAAGTGCTAAATCATGCCAATAAAATGCTACAAACTCAACAGTAACCATCTTTGACAACTACCAACCACCTAGTAACACCATAGCAACCACCCAGATTACCCTAGCAACACCCTAGCAACTGCCTAGCAACGCCCTAGCAACCACCAAAACACCCTAGCAACCGCCTAGCAACCACCCAGGACACCATAGCAACCACCTAGCAACACCCTAGCAACCAACCACATTACCTTAGCAACCGCCTAGCAACGCCCTAGCAACCGCATAGCAACCCCCCAGAACACCCTAGCAACCACCTAGCAACGCCCTAGCAACCACCCAAAACACCCTAGCAACCACCTAGCAACCACCCAAAACACCCTAGCAACCACCCACAATACCCTAGCAACCGCCTAGCAACACCATAGCAACCACCCAGAACACCCTAGCAACCGCCTAGCAACGCCCTAGCAACCACCCATAATACCCTAGCAACCACCTAGTAACACCTTAGCAACCATGCTAGCAACATGCTAAACATGCTAGCATGATGCTAGCAATATGCTAATCATGCTAGCATCTAGCTAAAACATGTTTGCAACATGCTTATTTTTGCTAGCATCATGCTAGCAACATGCTAATCATGCTAGCATGTTGGTAGCAACATGCTAATCATGCCAGCATCATGCTAGCAACATGCTAACAACATGCTAATCATGCTAGCATCATGCTAGCAACATGCTAACAATATGCTAATCATGCTAGCATCATGCTAATCATGCTAGCATGATGCTAGCAACATGCTAATCATGCTAGCAACATGCTAATAATGCTAGCATAATGCTAACAACATGCTAATCATGCTAGCATGATACTAGCAACATGCTAATCATGCTAGCATCTTGGTAAAAACTAGGTCACCGCACCCTAGCAACCGAGCGGCGAGTTTTGCCACTGCAAGCACCACTTCACATTTTCTTCTGGAAATGTACATTCTAGTTATTCTTCTTCTTCTTCTTCTTCTTATTATTATTCTTCTGGCCACTTTTTGACGCGCTACTCCTCCCGCAGTTTTTGTCACAGACCCATGAATGAGGTGTCAAAACGTGCGGCCTGTTCGGGAATGGTGTGCTATGACTTTTCTAAGAGATCGGGGGTACGATGGTCGCCCCAGGGGCGAAAAACGGCCCAAAAAAATCCCATAGACTTAACATTGCGAAAAACTTTGACGAGCCGTAGCTCGGAACGAGGATGTCGCAGAAACGTGAAATTTGCCACATTTGAAGAGGCTGACAGGCTCTGTAAGAACATACCACACAATGGGGTAAAAGTTGCACCCCTGAGGGGCAAGAGGGGCCCAAAGTTGCCCCATTGACCTACACCATAGAAACCGCTTTTGTATTGAACATAACTCTGGATCACAGTGTCATAGAGACAAGAGGGCGGGCTCATTTTACTCAGACAACCAATCAGTCTCTCAGGATCATTGTGAAGCTATTAAGCCACGCCCTAGCAACCATTTAGAGCACCTTAGCAACAACTCCCATAGACTTCCATTGAAAGAGATCGAAGGGATATCTCTGGACTCAATTGTCATAGAAACATGAGGGTGGTCTCGTTTGCCTCGGGGCAGCAAACAGCCAATCATGAGTCACCTCAACACTTCCTAGCCACGCCCTAGCAACCATTGTCGAGCACCTTAGCAACCAAAATCCAAAGAGGAATATCGTCCATTCTGAATGTCACAGAGGCATGGGAGTTGGTTTATATCTTTCATAGTGACAAGAAGCCTTTGGAGTGTCATGATTGGCAGCTGCCAAGCCACTCCCTAGCAACCAAACAGAGTACCCTAGCAACCAATTTGCAAGACCTACATCTCTGCATCAGAACATCGTATAGAGATGGGGGTTGGGTCTTTTGACTCATGCTAGCACACAGGACTTTCAACATGCTAAACATGCTAGCTGTGAATAGCTACATGCTAATATTGATTAGCTAAGTGCTAAATCATGCCATGAACATTATAAAAACTCTATAGTAACCAAATGTGAACACTACCAACCACCTAGTAACACCATAGCAACCATCCAGAATACCATAGCAACCACCTAAAACACCCTAGCAACCACCCAAAACACCCTAGCAACCGCCTAGCAACACCATAGCAACCACCCAGAATACCTTAGCAACCGCCTAGCAACACCCTAGCAACCACCCAGAACACCCTAGCAACCGCCTAGCAACACCCTAGCAACCACCCAGAATACCCTAGCAACCACCTAGCAACACCCTAGCAACCACCTAGCAACACCCTAGCAACCATTCAGACCACCCTAGCAACCGCCTAGCAACACCCTAGCAACCACCCAGAACACCCTAGCAACCGCCTAGCAACCACCCAAAACACCTTAGCAACCACCCAAAATACCCTAGCAACCGCATAGCAACCACCCAGAACACCCTAGCAACCACCTAGCAACACCCTAGCAACCACCCAGAACACCCTAGCAACCGCCTAGCAACACCCTAGCAACCAACCAGAACACCCTAGCAACCCCCTAGCAACACCCTAGCAACCACCCAAAACACCCTAGCAACCACCCAGAATACCCTAGCAACTGCCTAGCAACACCATAGCAACCACCCAGAACACCCTAGCAACCGCCTAGCAACGCCCTAGCAACCACCCATAATACCCTAGCAACCACCTAGTAACACCTTAGCAACCATGCTAGCATCATGCTAGCAAAATGCTAAACATGGTAGCATGATGCTAGCAATATGCTAATCATGCTAGCATCTAGCTAAAACATGTTTGCAACATGCTTATTTTTGCTAGCATCATGCTAGCAACATGCTAATCATGCTAGCATGTTGGTAGCATGATGCTAATCATAGCATCATGCTAGCATGATGCTAATCATGCTAGCATGATGCTAGCATGATGCTAACAACATGGTAATCGTGCTAGCATGATGCTAGCAACATGCTAATCATGCTAGCATCATGCTATCAACATGCTAGCAACATGCTAATCATGCTAGCATCATGCTAATCATGCTAGCATCATGCTAGCATCATGCTTATCATGCTAGCAACATGCTAATAATGCTAGCATAATGCTAACAACATGCTAATCATGCTAGCAACATGCTAATAATGCTAGCATAATGCTAACAACATGCTAATCATGCTAGCTTCTTGGTAAAAACTAGCTAACCGCACGCTAGCAACCGAGCGGCGAGTTTTGCCACTGCAAGCACCACTTCACATTTTCTTCTGGAAATGTACATTCTAGTGTTGTGATTACTATTCACCTAGACAAAACTTCGGCACGCTACTCCTCCCGCACGTTTTCTCGTAGACCCATGAATGAGGTGTCAAATCGACCGGTTCATGAGGAGAGGTGTGCTATGTCTTTTCTAAGCGTTCGGGTGTACGATGATCGTCCGGCGGGCGATAAAGCGGCCGAAAAAAGTCCCATAGACTTAACATTGGCACAACATTTGTGAGATCATATCTTTTGACCAGAAGGTCATAGAGACTTGGGATTGGGCTCTTTTGACTCGGCCTATCAAGCAGCCAATAAGTAGTGACATAATAACTTCATAGCCGTGCCCTAGCAACCACTTAGGGCAACCTAGCAACCATAAAACTACATTTCCAAGCCATATTTCAGCTCCTGAAAATACTAGAAACATGGAGTTCGGCTTTTTTGACTCACACTGTCAACTAGTCTTTAAATATCATCTCATAAACTGTATAAGCACACCATAGCAACCATATAGGGTACCCTAGTAACCATACAAACACATGAATAAGCCATATCTCAGCACTAGAACATCGTACAGACATGGTTGTTGGCTCGTATGCAATAATGTACCACACTCTAGCAACCGAGCGGCGAGTTTTGCCACTGCAAGCACCACTTCACATTTTCTTCTGGAAATGTACATTCTAGTTAGTGGTGCTTGCCTATGGCGAAGCAACACTATTGTTATCTCACATACTTATTATTCTTATTCTTATTCTTATTCTTCTTATTCTTATTCTTCTGGCCACTTTTTGACGCGCTACTCCTCCCGCAGTTTTTGTCACAGACCCATGAATGAGGTGTCAAAACGTGCGGCCTGTTCGGGAATGGTGTGCTATGACTTTTATAAGGGATCGGGGGTACGATGTTCGCCCCAGGGGCGAAAAACCGGCCGAAAAATCCCATAGACTTAACATTGCGTCAAACTTTGACGAGTCGTAGCTCGGAACGAGGATGTCGCAGAAACGTGTAATTTACCACATTTAAAGAGGCTGACAGGCTCTGTAAGAATATACCACACAATGGGGTAAAAGTTGCACCCCTGTGGGGCAGGAGCTGCCCAAATTTGCCCCATTGACTTACTATGGTGTAGGACGGCCCATGAAATGGGCCGTCCTACACCATAGAAACCGCTTTTATATTGAACATAACTCTGGATCACAGTGTCGTAGAGACAAAGGGGCGGGCTCATTTTACTCAGATGACCAATCAGTCTCTCAGGATCATTGTTAAGCTTTTAAGCCACGCCCTAGCAACCATTTAGAGCACCTTAGCAACAAGTTCCATAGACTTCCATTGAAAGAGATGGAAGGGATATCTCCGGATAGAAGTGTCATAGAAACACGAGGGTGGTCTCGTTTGACTCGGGGTAGCAAACAGCCAATCATGAATGACCTCAACACTTCCTAGCCACGCCCTAGCAACCATTGTCGAGCACCTTAGCAACCAAAATCCAAAGAGGGATATCTTCCATTCTGAATGTCACAGAGGCATGGGAGTTGGTTTATATCATTTATACTGACAAGCAGCCTTTGGAGTTTCATGATTGGCAGCTGCCAAGCCACTCCCTAGCAACCAAACATAGTACCCTAGCAACCATTTTGTAACAGCTATATCTCAGCATCAGAACATTGTATCGCGATGGGGGTTGGTTTATATCATTCATACTGACAAGCAGCCTTTGGAGTTTCATGATTGGCAGCTGCCAAGCCACTCCCTAGCAACCAAACAGAGTACCCTAGCAACCATTTTGTAACAGCTATATCTCAGCATCAGAACATTGTATCGCGATGGGGGTTGGGTCTTTTGACTCATGTTAACACACAGGACTTTCAACATGCTAAACATGCTAGCTGTGAATAGCTACATGCTAATATCGATTAGTTAAGTGCTAAATGATGCTAGCAACATGCTAATCTTGCTAGTATCTGGCTACAAACATGCTAGCAAACATGCTAATCATGCTAGCAAGATGCTAGCAACATGCTAATCATGCTAGCATGATGCTAGCAACATGCTAATCATACTAGCATCATGCTAGCAACATGCTAATCATGCTAGCATGATGCTAGCAACATGCTAATCATGCTAGCATGATGCTAGCAACATGCTAATCATGCTAACATGATGCTAGCAACATGCTAATCATAATAGCATCTAACTACAAACATGCTAACAAACATGCTAATCATGCTAGCATGATGCTAGCAACATGCTAATCATGCTAGCATGATGCTAGCAACATGCTAATCATGCTAGCATGATGCTAGCAACATGCTAATCATGCTAGCATGATGCTAGCAACATGCTAATCATGCTAGCATGATGCTAGAAACATGCTAATAATGCTAGCATGATGCTAGCAACATGCTAATCATGCTAGCATGATGCTAGCAACATGCTAATCATGCTAGCATGATGCTAGCAACATGCTAATCATGCTAGCATCTAGCTACAAACATGCTAATCATGCTAGCATGATGCTAGCAACATGCTAATCATGCTAGCATGATGCTAGCAACATGCTAATCATGCTAGCATGATGCTAGAAACATGCTAATCATGCTAGCATAATGCTAGCAACATGCTAATCATGCTAGCATGATGCTAGCAACATGCTAATCATGCTAGCATGATGCTAGCAACATGCTAATCATGCTAGCATCTAGCTACAAACATGCTAGCAACCTGCTAATCATGTTAGCATCATGCTAAAGACACGGTAGCATGATGCTAGCAACATGCTAATCATGCTATCATTATGCTTATTTTGTTAGCATCTTACTAAAAACTAGCTATACACACCCTAGCAACCGAGCGGCGAGTTTTGCCACTGCAAGCACCACTTCACATTTTCTTCTGGAAATGTACATTCTAGTTAGTGGTGCTTGCCTATGGCAAAGCAACACTAGTGTTATTGTGCATACTTATTATTATTATTATTCTGGACACTTTTTGACGCGCTACTCCTCCCGCAGTTTTTGTCACAGACCCATGAATGAGGTGTCAAAACGTGCGGCCTGTTCGGGAATGGTGTGCTATGACTTTTATAAGGGATCGGGGGTACGATGTTCGCCCCAGGGGCGAAAAACCGGCCGAAAAATCCCATAGACTTAACATTGCGTCAAACTTTGACGAGTCGTAGCTCGGAACGAGGATGTCGCAGAAACGTGTAATTTACCACATTTGAAGAGGCTGACAGGCTCTGTAAGAATATACCACACAATGGGGTAAAAGTTGCACCCCTGTGGGGCAGGAGCTGCCCAAAGTTGCCCCATTGACTTACTATGGTGTAGGACGGCCCATGAAATGGGCCGTCCTACACCATAGAAACCGCTTTTATATTGAACATAACTCTGGATCACAGTGTCGTAGAGACAAGGGGGCGGGCTCATTTTACTCAGACGGCCAATCAGTCTCTCAGGATCATTGTGAAGCTATCAAGCCACGCCCTAGCAACCATTTAGAGCTCCTTAGCAACAAGTTCCATAGACTTCCATTGAAAGAGATCAAAGGGATATCTCAGGATATAAGTGTCATAGAAACATGAGGGTGGGCTCGTTTGACTCGGGCCAGCAAACAGCCAATCCTGAATCACCTCAACACTTACTGCCCACGCCCTAGCAACCATTGTCGAGCACCTTAGCAACCAAAATCCAAAAAGGGATATCTTCCATTCTGAATGTCACAAAGGCGTGGGAGTTGGTTTATATCATTCATAGTGACAAGAAGCCTTTGGAGTTTCATGATTGGCAACTGCCAAGCCACTCCCTAGCAACCAAACAGAGTACCCTAGCAACCATTTTGCAAGACCAATATCTCTGCATCAGAACATCGTATAGAGATGGGGGTTGGTTTATACATTCACATTGACTTTGGAGCTTCATGATTGGCAGCTGCCAAGCCACTCCCTAGCAACCAAACAGAGTACCCTAGCAACCGTTTTGCAAGACCAATATCTCTGCATCAGAACATCGTATAGAGATGGGGGTTGGGTCTTTTGACTCATGCTAGCAAACAGGACTTGCTACATGCTACACATACTAGCAGTGAATAGCTACATGCTAATATTGATTAGCTAAGTGCTAAATCATGCCAATAAAATGCTACAAACTCAACAGTAACCATCTTTGACAACTACCAACCACCTAGTAACACCATAGCAACCACCCAAATTACCCTAGCAACACCCTAGCAACCACCCAGAACACCCTAGCAACTGCCTAGCAACGCCCTAGCAACCACCCAGAACACCCTAGCAACCGCCTAGCAACACCCTAGCAACCACCCAGAACACCCTAGCAACCGCCTAGCAACCACTCAAAACACCCTAGCAACCACCTAGCAACACCCTAGCAACCACCTAGCAACACCCTAGCAACCACCCAGAACACCCTAGCAACGCCCTAGCAACCACCCAGAACACCCTAGCAACCGCCTAGCAACACCCTAGCAACCACCCAGAACACCCTAGCAACCGCCTAGCAACCACTCAAAACACCCTAGCAACCGCCTAGCAACACCATAGCAACCACCCAGAATACCCTAGCAACCGCCTAGCAACCGCACAGAACACCCTAGCAACCACCTAGCAACACCCTAGCAACCACCCAGAATACCCTAGCAACCACCTAGCAACACCCTAGCAACCACTCAGAACACCCTAGCAACCGCCTAGCAACACCCTAGCAACCACCCAGAACACCCTAGCAACCGCCTAGCAACACCCTAGCAACCACCCAGAATACCCTAGCAACCACCCAGAATACCCTAGCAACCACCCAGAACACCCTAGCAACCACTCAGAACACCCTAGCAACCACCTAGCAACACCCTAGCAACCACCCAGAACACCCTAGCAACCGCCTAGCAACACCCTAGCAACCACCCAGAATACCCTAGCAACCACCTAGCAACACCCTCGCAACCACTCAGAACACCCTAGCAACCACCTAGCAACCACCCAGAACACCCTAGCAACTGCCTTGCATCATCATAGCAAACTCCAACAACACCCTAGCAACCGAGCGGCGAGTTTTGCCACTGCAAGCACCACTTCACATTTTCTTCTGGAAATGTACATTCTAGTGTTGTGATTACTATTCACCTAGACAAAACTTCGGCACGCTACTCCTCTCGCACGTTTTGTCGTAGACCCATGAATGAGGTGTAAAATCGACCGGTTCATTGAGGAGAGGTGTGCTATGTCTTTTCTAAGCGATCGGTTGTACGATGTTCGTTCGGCGGGCGAAAAATTGGCCGAAAAAAGTCCCATAGACTCAACATTGGCACAAAATTTGTGAGATCATATCTTTTGACCAGAAAGTCATAGAGACTTGGGGTTGGGCTCTTTTGACTCGGCCTATCAAGCAGCCAATAAGTAGTGACATAATAACTTCATATTTGCGCCCTAGCAACCACTTAGGGCACCCTAGCAACCATAAAACAACATATTCAAGCCATATTTCAGCTCCAGAAAATAGTAGAAACATGGAGTTTGCCTTTTTTGACTCAGGCTGTCAACTAGTCTTTAAATATCATCTCATAAACTGCATAAGCACACCATAGCAACCATATAGGGTACCCTAGTAACCATACAAACATGAATAAGCCATATCTCAGCAGTAGAACATCGTACAGACATGGTTGTTGGCTCGTATGCAATCATGTACCACACCCTAGCAACCGAGCGGCGAGTTTTGCCACTGCAAGCACCACTTCACATTTTCTTCTGGAAATGTACATTCTAGTTAGTGGTGCTTGCCTATGGCGAAGCAACACTATTGTTATCTCACATACTTATTATTCTTCTTATTATTATTATTCTTCTGGCCACTTTTTGACGCGCTACTCCTCCCGCAGTTTTTGTCACAGACCCATGAATGAGGTGTCAAAACGTGCGGCCTGTTCGGGAATGGTGTGCTATGACTTTTCTAAGAGATCGGGGATACGATGTTCGCCCCAGGGGCGAAAAACGGCCCAAAAAAATCCCATAGACTTAACATTGCGAAAAACTTTGACGAGTCGTAGCTCGGAACGAGGATGTCGCAGAAACGTGAAATTTGCCACATTTGAAGAGGCTGACAGGCTCTGTAAGAACATACCACACAATGGGGTAAAAGTTGCACCCCTGAGGGGCAGGAGGGGCCCAAAGTTGCCCCATTGACTTACTATGGTGTAGGACGGCCCATGAAATGGGCCGTCCTACACCATAGAAACCGCTTTTGTATTGAACATAACTCTGGATCACAGTGTCATAGAGACAAGAGGGCGGGCTCATTTTACTCAGACAACCAATCAGTCTCTCAGGATCATTGTGAAGCTATCAAGCCACGCCCTAGCAACCATTTAGAGCTCCTTAGCAACAAGTTCCATAGACTTCCATTGAAAGAGATCAAAGGGATATCTCAGGATATAAGTGTCATAGAAACATGAGGGTGGGCTCGTTTGACTCGGGCCAGCAAACAGCCAATCCTGAATCACCTCAACACTTACTGGCCACGCCCTAGCAACCATTGTCGAGCACCTTAGCAACCAAAATCCAAAAAGGGATATCTTCCATTCTGAATGTCACAAAGGCGTGGGAGTTGGTTTATATCATTCATACTGACAAGCAGCCTTTGGAGTTTCATGATAGGCAGCTGCCAAGCCACTCCCTAGCAACCAAACAGAGTACCCTAGCAACCATTTTGCAAGACCTATATCTCTGCATCAAAACATCGTATAGAGATGGGGGTTGGTTTATACATTCACATTGACTTTGGAGCTTCATGATTGGCAGTTGCCAAGCCACTCCCTAGCAACCAAACAGAGTACCCTAGCAACCATTTTGCAAGACCAATATCTCTGCATCAGAACATCGTATAGAGATGGGGGTTGGGTCTTTTGACTCATGCTGGCACACAGGACTTTCAACATGCTAAACATGCTAGCTGTGAATAGCTACATGCTAATATTGATTAGCTAAGTGCTAAATCATGCCATGAACATTATAAAAACTCTATAGTAACCAAATGTGAACACTACCAACCACCTAGTAACTCCATAGCAACCATCCAGAATACCATAGCAACCACCTAAAACACCCTAGCAACCACCCAAAACACCCTAGCAACCGCCTAGCAACACCATAGCAACCACCCAGAATACCCTAGCAACCGCCTAGCAACACCCTAGCAACCACCCAGAACACCCTAGCAACCGCCTAGCAACACCCTGGCAACCACCCAGAATACCCTAGCAACCACCTGGCAACACCCTAGCAACCACCCAGAATACCCTAGCAACCACCTAGCAACACCCTAGCAACCACTCAGAACACCCTAGCAACCACCCAGAACACCCTAGCAACCGCCTAGCAACCACCCAAAACACCTTAGCAACCACCCAGAATACCCTAGCAACCGCATAGCAATAACATAGCAACCACCCAGAACCGCCTAGCAACCGCCTAGCAACACCCTAGCAACCACCCAGAACACCCTAGCAACCGCCTAGCAACACCCTAGCAACCAACCAGAACACCCTAGCAACACCCTAGCAACCACCCAGAACACCCTAGTAACCGCCTAGCAACCACCCAGAATACCCTAGCAACCGCATAGCAACACCATAGCAACCACCCAGAACACCCTAGCAACCGCCTAGCAACGCCCTAGCAACCACCCATAATACCCTAGCAACCACCTAGTAACACCTTAGCAACCATGCTAGCAACATGCTAGCAACATGCTAAACATGCTAGCATGATGCTAGCAATATGCTAATCATGCTAGCATCTAGCTAAAACATGTTTGCAACATGCTTATTTTTGCTAGCATCATGCTAGCAACATGCTAATCATGCTAGCATCATGCTAGCAACATGCTAATCATGCTAGCATGTTGGTAGCATGATGCTAACAACATGCTAATCATGCTAGCATGATGCTAGCATGATGCTAACAACATGCTAATCATGCTAGTATTATGCTAGCAACATGCTAATCATGCTAGCATCATGCTAGCAACATGCTAGCAACATGCTAATCATGCTAGCATCATGCTAATCATGCTATCAACATGCTAATCATGCTAGCAAAATGCTAATAATGCTAGCATAATGCTAACAACATGCTAATCATGCTAGCATGAAACTAGCAACATGCTAATCATGCTAGCATCTTGGTAAAAACTAGCTAACCGCACCCTAGCAACCGAGCGGCGAGTTTTGCCACTGCAAGCACCACTTCACATTTTCTTCTGGAAATGTACATTCTAGTTAGTGGTGCTTGCCTATGGCAAAGCAACACTATTGTTATCTCACATACTTATTATTCTTCTTCTTCTTATTATTATTATTCTTCTGGCCACTTTTTGACGCGCTACTCCTCCCGCAGTTTTTGTCACAGACCCATGAATGAGGTGTCAAAACGTGCGGCCTGTTCGGGAATGGTGTGCTATGACTTTTCTAAGAGATCGGGGGTACGATGGTCGCCCCAGGGGCGAAAAACGGCCCAAAAAAATCCCATAGACTTAACATTGCGAAAAACTTTGACGAGTCGTAGCTCGGAATGAGGATGTCGCAGAAACGTGAAATTTGCCACATTTGAAGAGGCTGACAGACTCTGTAAGAACATACCACACAATGGGGTAAAAGTTGCACCCCTGGGGTGCAGGAGCTGCCCAAAGTTTCCCCATTGACTTACTATGGTGTAGGACGGCCCATGAAATGGGCCGTCCTACACCATAGAAACCGCTTTTATATTGAACATAACTCTGGATCACAGTGTCATAGAGACAAGGGGGCGGGCTCATTTTACTCAGACAACCAATCAGTCTCTCAGGATCATTGTGAAGCTATCAAGCCACGCCCTAGCAACCATTTAGAGCACCTTAGCAACAACTCCCATAGACTTCCATTGAAAGAGATCGAAGGGATATCTCTGGACTGAATTGTCATAGAAACATGAGGGTGGTCTCGTTTGACTCGGGCCAGCAAACAGCCAATCATGAATCACCTCAACACTTGCTAGCCACGCCCTAGCAACCATTGTCGAGCACCTTAGCAACCGAAATCCAAAGAGGAATATCGTCCATTCTGAATGTCACAGAGGCATGGGAGTTGGTTTATATCTTTCATAGTGACAAGCAGCCTTTGGAGTTTCATGATTGGCAGCTGCCAAGCCACTCCCTAGCAACCAAACAGAGTACCCTAGCAACCATTTTGCAAAACCAATATCTCTGCATCAGAACATCGTATAGAGATGGGGGTTGGTTTATACATTCACATTGACTTTGGAGCTTCATGATTGGCAGCTGCCAAGCCACTCCCTAGCAACCAAACAGAGTACCCTAGCAACCGTTTTGCAAGACCAATATCTCTGCATCAGAACATCGTATAGAGATGGGGGTTGGCTCTTTTGACTCATGCTAGCAAACAGGACTTGCTACATGCTACACATGCTAGCAGTGAATAGCTACATGCTAATATTGATTAGCTAAGTGCTAAATCATGCCAATAAAATGCTACAAACTCAACAGTAACCATCTTTGACAACTACCAACCACCTAGTAACACCATAGCAACCACCCAAATTACCCTAGCAACACCCTAGCAACCACCCAGAACACCCTAGCAACTGCCTAGCAACGCCCTAGCAACCACCCAGAACACCCTAGCAACCGCCTAGCAACCACCCAGGATACCCTAGCAACCACCTAGCAACGCCCTAGCAACAACCCAGATTACCCTAGCAACCACCTAGCAACGCCCTAGCAACCGCCTAGCAACCACCCAGAACACCCTAGCAACTGCCTAGCAACCACCCAGAACACCCTAGCAACCGCCTAGCAACCGACCAGGATACCCTAGCAACACCCTAGCAACGCCCTAGCAACACCCTAGCAACCACTCAGAACACCCTAGCAACCACCTAGCAACACCCTAGCAACCACTCAGAACACCCTAGCAACCACCTAGCAACACCCTAGCAACCACTCAGAACACCCTAGCAACCACCTAGCAACACCCTAGCAACCACCCAGAACACCCTAGCAACCACCTAGAAACACCCTAGCAACCACCCAGAATACCCTAGCAACCACCTAGCAACAACCTAGCAACCACCCAGAACACCCTAGCAACCGCCTAGCAACAACCTAGCAACCACCCAGAACACCCTAGCAACTGCCTAGCAACCACCCAGAACACCCTAGCAACCGCCTAGCAACCGATCAGGATACCCTAGCAACTGCCTAGCAATGCCCTAGGAACACCCTAGCAACCACCTAGCAACACCCTAGCAACCACTCAGAACACCCTAGCAACCACCTAGCAACACCCTAGCAACCACCCAGAACACCCTAGCAACCACCTAGCAACCACCCCGAATACCCTAGCAACCACCTAGCAACACCCTAGCAACCACTCAGAACACCCTAGCAACCACCTAGCAACCACCCAGAACACCCTAGCAACCGCCTAGCAACCACCCAGAACACCCTAACAACCGCCTAGCAACACCCTAGCAACACCCTAGCAACCACCCAGAACACCCTAGAAACCGCCTAGCAACCACCCAAAACACCTTAGCAACCACCCAGAATACCCTAGCAACCGCATAGCAACACCATAGCAACCACACAGAACACCCTAGCAACCGCCTAGCAACGCCTTAGCAACCACCCATAATACCCTAGCAACCACCTAGTAACACCTTGGCAACCATGCTAGCATCATTTTAGCAACATGCTAAACATGCTAGCATGATGCTAGCAATATGCTAATCATGCTAGCATCTACCTAAAACATGTTTACAACATGCTTATTTTTGCTAGCATCATGCTAGCAACATGCTAATCATGCTAGCATGTTGGTAGCATGATGCTAACAACATGCTAATCATGCTAGCATGATGCTAGCAACATGCTAATCATGCTAGCAACATGCTAGCAAAATGCTAATCATGCTAGCATCATGCTAGCAACATGCTAATAATGCTAACAGAATGTTAACAACATGCTAATCATGCTAGCATGATGTTAGCAACATGCTAATCATGCTAGCATCTTGGTAAAAACTAGCTAACCGCACGCTAGCAACCGAGCGGCGAGTTTTGCCACTGCAAGCACCACTTCACATTTTCTTCTGGAAATGTACATTCTAGTTAGTGGTGCTTGCCAAAGGCAAAGCAACACTAGTGTTATTGTGCATACTTATTATTCTTATTCTAATTTTTATTATTATTATTCTGGACAAAGTTTGACGCGCTACTCCTCCCGCAGTTTTTGTCACAGACCCATGAATGAGGTGTCAAAACGTGCGGCCTGTTCGGGAATGGTGTGCTATGACTTTTATAAGGGATCGGGGGTACGATGTTCGCCCCAGGGGCGAAAAACCGGCCGAAAAATCCCATAGACTTAACATTGCGTCAAACTTTGACGAGTCGTAGCTCGGAACGAGGATGTCGCAGAAACGTGTAATTTACCACATTTGAAGAGGCTGACAGGCTCTGTAAGAATATACCACACAATGGGGTAAAAGTTGCACCCCTGTGGGGCAGGAGCTGCCCAAATTTGCCCCATTGACTTACTATGGTGTAGGACGGCCCATGAAATGGGCCGTCCTACACCATAGAAACCGCTTTTATATTGAACATAACTCTGGATCACAGTGTCGTAGAGACAAAGGGGCGGGCTCATTTTACTCAGATGACCAATCAGTCTCTCAGGATCATTGTTAAGCTTTTAAGCCACGCCCTAGCAACCATTTAGAGCACCTTAGCAACAAGTTCCATAGACTTCCATTGAAAGAGATGGAAGGGATATCTCCGGATAGAAGTGTCATAGAAACACGAGGGTGGTCTCGTTTGACTCGGGGTAGCAAACAGCCAATCATGAATGACCTCAACACTTCCTAGCCACGCCCTAGCAACCATTGTCGAGCACCTTAGCAACCAAAATCCAAAGAGGGATATCTTCCATTCTGAATGTCACAGAGGCATGGGAGTTGGTTTATATCATTTATACTGACAAGCAGCCTTTGGAGTTTCATGATTGGCAGCTGCCAAGCCACTCCCTAGCAACCAAACATAGTACCCAAGCAACCATTTTGTAACAGCTATATCTCAGCATCAGAACATTGTATCGCGATGGGGGTTGGTTTATATCATTCATACTGACAAGCAGCCTTTGGAGTTTCATGATTGGCAGCTGCCAAGCCACTCCCTAGCAACCAAACAGAGTACCCTAGCAACCATTTTGTAACAGCTATATCTCAGCATCAGAACATTGTATCGCGATGGGGGTTGGGTCTTTTGACTCATGTTAACACACAGGACTTTCAACATGCTAAACATGCTAGCTGTGAATAGCTACATGCTAATATCGATTAGTTAAGTGCTAAATGATGCTAGCAACATGCTAATCTTGCTAGTATCTGGCTACAAACATGCTAGCAAACATGCTAATCATGCTAGCATGATGCTAGCAACATGCTAATCATGCTAACATGATGCTAGCAACATGCTAATCATGCTAGCATGATGCTAGCAACATGCTAATCATGCTAGCATGATGCTAGCAACATGCTAATCATGCTAGCATGATGCTAGCAACATGCTAATCATGCTAACATGATGCTAGCAACATGCTAATCATGCTAGCATCTAACTACAAACATGCTAACAAACATGCTAATCATGCTAGCATGATGCTAGCAACATGCTAATCATGCTAGCATGATGCTAGCAACATGCTAATCATGCTAGCATGATGCTAGCAACATGCTAATCATGCTAGCATGATGCTAGCAACATGCTAATCATGCTAGCATGATGCTAGAAACATGCTTATCATGCTAGCATGATGCTAGCAACATGCTAATCATGCTAGCATGATGCTAGAAACATGCTAATCATGCTAGCATGATGCTAGCAACATGCTAATCATGCTAGCATCTAGCTACAAACATGCTAATCATGCTAGCATGATGCTAGCAACATGCTAATCATGCTAGCATGATGCTAGAAACATGCTAATCATGCTAGCATGATGCTAGAAACATGCTAATCATGCTAACATTATGCTAGCAACATGCCAATCATGCTAGCATGATGCTAGCAACATGCTAATCATGCTAGCATGATGCTAGAAACATGCTAATAATGCTAGCATGATGCTAGCAACATGCTAATCATGCTAGCATAATGCTAGCAACATGCTAATCATGCTAGCATGATGCTAGCAACATGCTAATCATGCTAGCATGATGCTAGCAACATGCTAATCATGCTAGCATCTAGCTACAAACATGCTAGCAACCTGCTAATCATGTTAGCATCATGCTAAAGACACGGTAGCATGATGCTAGCAACATGCTAATCATGCTATCATTATGCTTATTTTGTTAGCATCTTACTAAAAACTAGCTATACACACCCTAGCAACCGAGCGGCGAGTTTTGCCACTGCAAGCACCACTTCACATTTTCTTCTGGAAATGTACATTCTAGTATTGTGATTACTATTCACCTAGACAAAACTTCGGCACGCTACTCCTCCCGCACGTTTTGTCGTAGACCCATGAATGAGGTGTCAAATCGACCGGTTCATTGAGGAGAGGTGTGCTATGTCTTTTCTAAGCGATCGGTTGTACGATGTTCGTCCGGCGGGCGATAAATCGGCCGAAAAAAGTCCCATAGACTTAACATTGGCACAAAATTTGTGAGATCATATCTTTTCACCAGAAGGTCATAGAGACTTGGGGTTGGGCTCTTTTGACTCGGCCTTTCAAGAAGCCAATAAGTATTGACATAATAACTTCATGGCTACGCCCTAGCAACCACTTATGCCACCCTAGCAACCATAAAACTACATTTCCAAGCCATATTTCAGCTCCAGAAAATAGAAGAAACATGGAGTTTGCCTTTTTTGACTCAGACTGTCAACTGGTCTTTAAATATCATCTCATAAACTGTATAAGCACACCATAGCAACCATATAGAGTACCCTAGTAACCATACAAACACATAAATAAGCCATTTCTCAGCACCAGAACATCGTACAGACGTGTTTGTTGTCTCGTATGCAATAATGTACCACACTCTAGCAACCGAGCGGCGAGTTTTGCCACTGCAAGCACCACTTCACATTTTCTTCTGGAAATGTACATTCTAGTATTGTGATTACTATTCACATACACGAAACTTCGGCACGCTACTCCTCCTGCACCTTTTGTCGTAGACCCATGAGTGAGGTGTCAAATCGACCGGTTCATTGAGGAGAGGTGTGCTATGACTTTTCTAAGTGATCGGTTGTACAATGTTCGTCCGGCGGGCGATAAATCGGCCAAAAAAAGTCCCATAGACTTAACATTGGCACAAAATTTGTGAGATCATATCTTTTCACCAGAAGGTCATAGAGACTTGGGGTTGGGCTCTTTTGACTCGGCCTATCAAGCAGCCAATGAGTAGTGACATAACAACTTCATGGCCATGCCCTAGAAACCACTTATGCCACCCTAGCAACCATAAAACAACATATTCAAGCCATATATCAGCTCCAGAAAAAAGTAGAAACATGGAGTTTGCATTTTTTGACTCAGACTGTCAACTAGTCGTTAAATATCATCTTATAAACTGTATAAGCACACCATAGCAACCATATAGGGTACCCTAGTAACCATACAAACACATGTATAAGCCATATCTCAACTCCACAATATCGTACAGACATGGTTGTTGGCTCGTATGCAATCATGTACAACAACCTAGCAACCGAGCGGCGAGTTTTGCCACTGCAAGCACCACTTCACATTTTCTTCTGGAAATGTACATTCTAGTATTGTGATTACTATTCACCTAGACAAAACTTCGGCACGCTACTCCTCCCGCACCTTTTGTCGTAGACCCATGAATGAGGTGTCAAATCGACCGACTCATTGAGGAGAGGTGTGCTATGACTTTTCTAAGTGATCGGTTGTACGATGTTCGTTCAGCAGCCGATAAATCGGACGAAAAAATTCCCATAGACTTAACATTGGGACAACATTTGTGAGATCATATCTTTTGACTAGAAGGTCACAGAGACTTGGGGTTGGGCTCTTTTGACTCGGCCTATCAAGCAGCCAATAAGTAGTGACATAATAACTTCATATTCCCGCCCTAGCAACCACTTATGCCACCCTAGCAACTATAAAACAACATATTCAAGCCATATCTCAGCTCCAGAAAATAGAGGAAACATGGAGTTTGCCTTTTTTGACTCAGACAGTCAACTAGTCTTTAAATATCATCTCATAAACTCTATAAGCACACCATAGCAACCATATAGGGAACCCTAGTAACCATACAAACACATGAATAAGCCATATCTCAGCACCACAATATCGTACAGACATGGTTCTTTGCTCGTATGCAATCATTTACCACACCGTAGCAACCGAGCAGCGAGTTTTGCCACTGCAAGCACCACTTCACATTTTCTTCTGGAAATGTACATTCTAGTATTGTGATTACTATTCACCTAGACAAAACTTCGGCACACTACTCCTCCCGCACGTTTTCTCGTAGACCCATGAATGAGGTGTCAAATCGACCGGTTCATTGAGGAGAGGTGTGCTATGTCTTTTCTAAGCGATCGGTTGTACGATGTTCGTCCGGCGGGCGATAAATTAGCTGAAAAAAGTCCCATAGACTTAACATTGGCACAACATTTGTGAAATCATATCTTTTCACCAGAAGGTCATAGAGACTTGGGGTTGGGCTCTTTTGACTCGGCCTATCAAGCAGCCAATAAGTAGTGACATAATAACTTTATATTCGCGCCCTAGCAACCACTTATTGCAGCCTAGCAACCATAAAACAACATATTCAAGCCATATCTCAGCTCCAGAAGAAAGAAGAAACATGGAGTTTGCCTTTTTTGACTCAGACTGTCAACTAGTCTTTAAATATCATCTTATAAACTGTATAAGCACACCATAGCAACCATAAAGGGTACCCTAGTAACCATACAAACACATGAATAAGCCATATCTCAGCTCCACAATATCGTACAGACATGGTTGTTGGCTCGTATGCAATCATGTACAACACTCTAGCAACCGGGTGGGGTTTTTTGCCACTGCAAGCACCACTTCACATTTTCTTCTGGAAATGTACATTCTAGTTAGTGGTGCTTGCCTATGGGCAAAGCAACACTAGTGTTATTGTGCATACTTATTATTCTTATTCTAATTTTTATTATTATTATTCTGGACAAAGTTTGGCGCGCTACTCCTCCCGCAGTTTTTGTCACAGACCCATGAGTGAGGCGTCAAATCGACCGGCTCATTTAGGAGAGGTGTGCTATGACTTTTCTAAGAGATCGGGTGTACGATGTTCGCACAGCGGACGAAAAAGCGGCCAAAAAAATCCCATTGACTTAACATTGCGGAATTTTCAGAAATTTAAATCCAAACTGTCACTTTCACACACACCCACAGAAAAGGGCCTGACAGCCCTGCTGTCAGGCCCTCTCTCTCTCCCTCAGAGGATTTATTTTATCAAGCAGCCAATAAGTAATGACCTAAAATCTTCATAGCCACACCCTAGCAACCAGTTACAGCACCCTAGCAACCGTAGGCCATAGGCACGAGGCCGCAGGCCTCGTGCCATACTAAATAACTCTATAAAAACTCCATATAAAAACTCCATAGTAATTATCTGTAAATAAATACATGCTGACATCACAGACCCCTGAGTGAGGTGTCAAATTGTGCGGATTATTGAGGAGAGGTGTGCTGTGACTTTTCTTAGTGATCGGGGGTACGGTGTTCGCCCCAGGGGCAAATAATTGGCCGAAAAAATTCCCATAGACTTATCATTGCCAAAAAAGTCCCATAGACTTAACATTGCCACACACTTTGACGACTCGTAGCACTGACCGATGATTTCTCAGAAACTTGTAATTTACCACATTTGAAGAGGCCCTGTTAGAACATACCTCACAATGGGGTAAAAGTTGCACCCCTGGTGGACAAGAGCTATACTAGTAGTTATAGCACCCTAGCAACCTAACGACTAACTAAATGTTAAATGAGCAATATCACACTCTTAGCCATGCGCTATTGCTGCATTTCGGCCCTAACCCTACGCCAGGATGCTGATATACACTTAGAGCTCCATAGCAACCACCCCACATCACTAACTAAGTGTTAAATGAGTAATATCAAACTCGTAGCAATGCATTATTGCTGTATATCAGCACAGCTGTTATTCGGTTGTGGCCTCGTGCCTTAGGTAATCACAGGATGCTGATATACACTAAGAGCTCCCTAACCACCCCAAATGTCTAACACAACATAGTTAATCACAGCCGTAGGTAATTACGGCGTGCTGATAGACAGCGATATCGCACAACTACGAGTGTGATATTGCGTTTATAGTTTGACGGCACACGTGAGTAAATAAATAAGAAACAACAACGGACACCTAGTTTTAGGGTTTTTTTCTTCCTTTTTTATTAATCATTACTTGAATAAAACATTAAAATATAGAGACAATATTATATAGATTTTAAAATTAAATGAAATTACATTAATAAGGTAAATTATATAGGTATATTATTTTTATTATTAAAATATGTAATTTAAGCATTAACTCAATTTCATGTGTTTTACTAACAGCCAGGGCCCGTATTCATAAAGATTCTAAGAATCCTCTCAGAAAACTCTTAATTTAGCTTAGAAACTTTTATGTAGGAGTCTTAGCTTAAGAGCGATTCGGGACCAACTCTGAGTAAGGAAAAGACAAAAACTTTCATCTAAGTGAGGAGGCGGGGTTGACCCCGTTGCTATGTATGACACAATCTTTTGAAGACTGTGATTGGTTGGTTGGTTGTTCAAGAAGGCAAAAAAAAGAGTGATTTTAAGTATAGGGTCTAAGCCTTCATTTTGAAATTACATGCAGAATTTTTCCTATTTGACCATTCTCACACACACACACACACATTATATAATGTGTATATAAATCCTTTTTTTATTTACCATGCTGTTAATTTCCTATAAGGTATTTGATTGGCTTAGAATGATAAAAATTGTTCCACTCTTTCCAATTACACTGATTGCTGTCTATTTAAGTGGTGGTTTGAATGTTGGTTTTAATGTAACAAACATGGAATCAAAACCAAGAAGGACGAGAAAGGCCGATTGGACAGAGGAACAGTGTTCACTGTTAGTCCAGTTAGTGGATGAACACAAGGCCATCCTTAAAGGAAAATTCGGGCCGGGTGTCAATCTATAGCATTTTATTAACTCACTGTCATCCATTGTCTGCATCACATTTCTTCTCCCTCTTCGTCTTTCTGCCATCTCTCCTCTGCTAAAGAAACTCTTAAGCCTCTTAAAAGTCCTCGTCCGTACTCCTAACAAATTTGACCTTAAGACTTCTTTTAAGGGTTAAGAGGCTTTCTGAATTACTTTTTTCTTTACTAGGATTTTTTCCTTAAATTTAAGAGTAAACGCCCACATTTCTAAGAATTTTCTTAGAATTTTGTCACTAGGAGCTACTCTTTGCATTAAGATTCTTTATGAATATGGGCCCAGGTGTTTTAATAATTCATGGAATTGTTGTTTACTCGTTAAACTGCAAGAAAGAGATGATAATTTGGTGGATTATTTAAAAATATTCGTAGATTATCTGTAGGTTGCGTAGTCATTTGAATGCAATCATAACCATAGATATACATAATAAAGGCCTTTATTATGTATATCTATGATCATAACGGTCGCCTGAGGGCGCTCAACGACCACATCATCCGTGAGCGTGAGTTTCTAACAAAAAAAAACAATTTACTAAAAAGAATAAATACATACAATAATTTACCATTGTTAATTTGTGTTTTTTTCGTTTGTTATTTTTGTATTTAACCCTTTCACACGTAAGTTTAAAATATTCTAACTGATCCCCCCAGCGTGAGTTTTTCTAGGCGACCTTTACTGTCACTTTAATGTTTCCATGGTGACGCGTCATTGCTTGTCACGTGACACAGCGCAACCACGACACAGTGCTGAATGAATGATGATCTGCTTTCATGTCATTTTCCCTTTTCTATTAAAAATATTCACAAATGTATTAGCTATAACATGAAACACTGATATTCCGATTGTCAAATATGTGCAAGTGGATGTGTTTTGTTGTTTAAACACCTTCATAACGATCGCGTTATTTGAGCTGTTTGTGCGATGGGCGGCGCCATGTTAGTTTATAACACAACAGAACTCAACTTCTCTCGAAATACATGAAAGTGGCCGGTGAACTGGGAGAAGAATAGTGTAAAATATAAAGCTACTTACACAATGTGTATCTGATATGAATAAAACGTGTCGTCTTATTATAATGGAAAGGATTATTATTGAAACAAATTTTTTTTTTTTTTTTTTTTTTGCTGGTACTTATGTGTATTTAAATGTCTGAAACCTAAAATAAACATTATGTGGTTGAAAACACAGTTGTGATATATGACAGCACTGTTTCGGACAGCTACTTCACTTCATTTCGTTCACTCTTGCAGATATAGTGCACCCAAATGCCATACACTATACTATAAGGATTAGTGAATGAGCGAAGGAATGAGCGGTTTCGGACACATTCGAGACAACGGGATTTTCGAGTCATTTTAAAGATTTGTTCACAATAAACGAATCGTTCATGGCCGATCCATCACTACAAGGTGTGATTTTATTGGTTGTACAATCAAGCTCGCTGCTGATTGGCTGCGAGATCGACTCTTCAAGGAGCCGAACTGATGAACTTCACACATTATTCTCCTGAGGTAAGTAGAGGCGGTCGATTTCATATATGCTGTTTTATAAAGCCTTGTATTGTCAAATGCAGCTCTTTTTTAAAATTAAATGTACGTAATATTATTCGTATTATCATATGAGTTGTAGTTAATATTGTTTTTGTTTACACTGAAGCTACCTTTTTCTCTGTAAAGAGGGTAATGTATGATAAGTTATGTCTACAGCTAGCCACACTTCTATCTTTGTGTGAAAACGTAACATGATATTTTGTGTGTCTGATGGATATTACTCTCTTTGATTTTTGCTCTTTGTATAGCTTATATTAGCTTAATCACTGTGTGACGAGTTAATTTTGGCGCTTATTTGGTGATGTACAAGTTACTTGTATACTTATGGTACTCGCCGTTGTATTTTACATGATTCATGCATAGATATTTGAATGAAAATTGTCGACTGATGCTGGTCGCTTCAGCGTCGAAGTTTCTGCATCTAACGTTAATCAAAGGCGGTTAACGTTAGTCACGGTGAAGAAAGCCGGTGAGAACCGATTAAAGTGCTCACTGACAGAATTCTCTAATCATAAACAACAAAGTGCAAATATAATGTATGTAAGAAATTCATTTTGCTCTGTAGTTGGCTTTATTTAATATAACGGGAGTTCCATGAGTGTTTTACTGGTAACTTATTACTCGTGAGTGAACTGAGGGAACCGTGCTTTCGCGCCTTGCTGTCACGTGGTTGATGTTACACAAATCCGCGCGATTGGGTTCAAGTAGGATAGAGACGTCAGCGTCACTATATTTGCAGTGATTTCTCTATTAACGCATGATGTGATGCATAACGCATCGATTACTACGTTGACGACCTTCACAGTTGAGGAGTGATGGAGACGGAACATTAATATATTTTTCTTGTGTTTAACCTGAAACTGACCAAACACCTTAAGTGTAACTTTTATCAATTAAAAATAAATTCACTATATTTTAGTTCAGTATAATTTAGAATGTATTTTATGGTACTAAAGAATTATGATAATGTCGATTGATTCATTAAATCATTGTTCATGTCACTCAAATCATGCGTTGAGCAGTACAGCCAATCTCATGCGTTTCTGCTGAGTTTAAAAAATGCAACGTCCAATCAAAGGCGGTTAGATTAGTCTCCGGTGAAGGATTCCGGTGAGAACTGATTTCAGTGCGCGCTCACTGACAGAATTATCTAATCATAAACCACAAAGTGCAAATATAATGTAAAAATTTCATTTTACACTGTAGACCGCTTTGTTTCATGTTTTTTTCCTGTATTTAAATTATTTTATTTGCCTTATAAAAGCCTTATTTGATCGATGATTGATGACTGCTGCGCATGTGACAAGGGGAGAACGAGCAGAGAGAGAGAGAGAACCTCGGACGCGCGCGCGCTCTCACCGTCTTCAAAGCGCTGCCTTGCTTTCTCTCCCTCGCACAATTAATCAAAATCAAATGACGCTATGGTAAAAGGTCGGATATTTATATAAGGTTATTTATATGACAATGTGTAGATTTTTCTAGAAAATTACAAAAAATGTAGAAATTACCAAAAAAATAATTTAGTTTAGACTGGAGTGAGGTGAAAATGTTGAGTTGTGAGTTGATGAGGTTTATGACACTCTTGTTTCTCTGTTTCAGAATACTGTTTTCATTCCTTACTGCATTTTGAGGTAAAGGTTTAATTTAGGGACATGGCCACATACAAAATGCTTCAGATTTGACTTCTTGATAAGAAAATCGTTATGGTTAAAAAAATTATCAGGATCATAGAAGCTATTAAAAAAAACCTGTTTTGTTTATGCAACAAATAATTAATTACCCATCCATTCTCCAAACCACTTAGTAAACCTATATAGTAAACCTGGATGGATGGCCAGTGCATCACAGGTTTTAGGCCACATATTTTACATAACTCTGCTTCTTGAAAATATGAGAGAATTTCAAGAAGAAAAAAACATTATTGAGATACATTCCAAAAATATATTCTACATATAGATAAAAATAATGAATATAGAACATGCAAAAAGTTATGCATAGTTGACTCGAGTTTAGTAATTTTTCATTATGTTGTCATTGTTTTTTTTTTTTTCAGACTGACTGATCAGAGTACAACCTGCATTTTCTGCTGCACTTTTCTCCGTGGTTAGTATTAATATGGATTCTTAATCTGTACTAAGACATTTTCATCACATCACCATGATTGTAGTCCCTGTGCTCTAATGTCTGGTTCTGTTTTGTTTCTTTACAGGTTCCTTGTGTTTTGGCGTTTTCCACAGAGAGCAGTTCATTTCATTTCTTACCCCCCCCCCCCCCCCCCAAAAAAAAAAAAAAAAAAAACATTTTACAAGTTTACACAGTGTCTATTTTCATTGTTGTTTAACTGTTTGTTTTTCTTCCTGAGAGTACTACAGGTTTTATCTTTTCAGGCTCAACAGCAGTGACACCCGGAGAACTTTAAAAAGTATGTGCATATCAAAGGGAGAATGTCCTGTTAAAATTATTTTGACTAGCAATTAAGTGTATTTTATTAATGTATTAGTTTAACTTTTAAAAGTAGATATTTTACTTTTACTTCATTCACACAAATTAGTGAGTTAGTCAGATATATTTGACAAGAACATTTCTTTTTTCTTTTTTTTAAAGGATGCCGCGGAGAGGAAAGAGATCACAGGCTCAAAAAACTCGTTGGAGGAAGTTCGACCTGGAGGATGAACAGACCAGACCCTCCAGGATTAACCAGGTACTATTGATATCTATGTCTTGCAACATGCTCATTTCAGGGCACCCTTATTCTTGGGACTAGGGCTGTCACGATTGCGCTTTATTAATCCCTTATATGGACAAAGACAATCCAGTTGTAGCTGAATTAATGTGAATTTGAAACATTATTAAAGACAAGTAAGCAGTCAGTAATAATATAAGAAATTAATCAAATCGTTTTTAGAGTTTTTCGGGTAGATCCGACATGTACAGAAATTTGACAAAAGTAATCAAATGTGAAAAAAAACACTGCATATCCATTACTGTATAAATAAAATATAGATTGATCTTTTTGTAATGTTACAAAAGGTAGCCTATTTAGTCAAGTCATGTATTTGTCCTTTGTTTGATTAACATTAAAATACTTGCCAAGACAGGCGTTTTTTTTTTAGTAGGTAAATAGGTGTTTCAGCTGAACACCAGTAACACCGACTATCGCAGCAAACCTAGTGACTGTTTCAGATTAGATAAACATTTCTAAAAACTAGATATTTAAAAATGCACCTACATTGTTTTGCATTTTGTGACTTTAAGTCGGATAAAAGACCATTTTTCCAGTCATACATTTTGTCAAAGATTTTTTTAAAATAGTGTTAAAATATCATCTGATCTTGTTCTTTAAAGATTTCTTAACAATAGTGTTAAAATATCATCTGATCTTGTTCACGTGAACCCATATGTATCGGCAAGTGTTAGATAAGTGTATTGTTACACCCCTAATAAAACGCAATTTTCAAACAACAATTTTTGCATTTGTTTTTTGTGCACACTTACTGTGTACAAATGCCCTTTTCTTTAGTTTTTTAGTTATGTTTTTTTTAGAACTGTTTAGTGAAAATGCCTTTGTCCCAAACAGCATGAAGTGAAATTTAAAATTGAACACAGATTCTGTAACACTAATTGTGACCAGCAGCCTAATTTCATGAATGATTATTTACAGGTTGAACAGGCAAGCACCAGTGCAGCTGTAGCTCAGTTTTCAGGTAGAACGTATGTAGAAGGTGGTGATATTGCATCCAGGGTTGTGTCTGTGCAGGCATCTCATTGTCAGGGGGATTATAGGTATGATAGTTTCTCTAGAAATCACCAGTGTACGTGTGTAGCGTTGACATTTTTAGCCAACCAGAGTGAAGGGATTGCATTCAAGATGCCTGATCTTGATAGAGTTTTAGAGGAGGGAGATGCGTTATATATCAGCATTAAATTGCAGCTTATTGCTGAAGGACGGTTTAAATTCAACCACCTGACCATGGAGGAAGTACCGTTGAGGGTTTCATCATTTAACCGGACATACGATGTGCTGAAGTCAGGAGTGATGCATGGATACCTCAGAGCCCCTGGCACTGAAGAGTGGTTGATACCTCTCACTGAAAGGCTACAGTGTCTCTCCACAGATGTCAGCTATGCTCTCCTCCTTGTATCTCCAGAGTGTATTGCTGTGTTTAGAGACAGATCTGGAAGGTATGGATACTTTGATTCTCACTCGAGGACTGCTGCAGGCTTGCCCCATCCTAATGGAACTGCTGTTATGTTGACTTTCACCCACCTGAGTGACATGGCAGACAGAGTGCTCAAGATCTTCTGGGATCGTGGTGCTGAGACCAGCTATGAATTCATGCCTGTATCATTTGAAACTGAGCAACAGTCTCTCCTACTGCCTTCACCATCTGTTTGTGAACAGGCGTCACAAGTGATTTCAGCTCTACCAGAACCAGTAACAAATGTTGGAGCCAAAGTACATTTTGTTGGCTCAGGAGCTGAAAACCAAGATGTGGTAGATAAAACAAATAAGCACAGGAGAAGAAAAGAAATGCGTAAAACATTTAAAATGTCAACACAAGGTGGAGATCCTAACGACACGGCTGCACCTTATGCCACCAGAAAACATAAAAAACGGGATTGTGAGAGACGGAGGTATGCCACTTCTTTGCAATACCAATCAAAGAAAAAAGAAGCAAATAAGGTGAAGTATAATCAAGATGCTCTCTTCCGAATACAAATGAAACGGTCTATAGTGAGAAGATACAGCAGAGATGCTCTTTTTCAGAAGAAGATGAAAGAATACATGAAGAAGAGGTACAGCACAGATTCTCTCTTTCAGACGAAGACGAAAGAATACATGAAGAAGAGGTACAGCACAGATTCTCTCTTTCAGAGGAAGACGAAAGAATACATGAAGAAGAGGTACAGCACAGATTCTCTCTTTCAGACGAAGAGGAAAGAATACATGAAGAAGAGGTACAGCACAGATTCTCTCTTTCAGACGAAGACGAAAGAATACATGAAGAAGAGGTACAGCACAGATTCTCTCTTTCAGACGAAGAGGAAAGAATACATGAAGAGGTACAGCACAGATTCTCTCTTTCAGACAAAGATGAAAGAATACAGTAAGAAGAGGTACAGCACAGATTTTCTCTTCCGGAAGAAGAAGAAAGAGTACATTAAGAAGAGGTACAGCACCGATACTCTATTTCAGAGGAGAATGAAACAGTACATGATGAGAAGATATGCGGGCGACCCAGAGTTCAGAGCACATCACATCCTGCGATGTACCCTGCGCAAGACCCAGAAATGTGCCAGTGATACTACATATCACATTCTTCATCGATTGCAATGCGCACTGCGGATCAAAAATAAATATAAACCTTACATCCGTTCCAGCCAGGAAAGACCCCAGCCTTTGGTTAGCAAAGAGATGGAAAGTGCCATACATGCATTCCGGTGTAAGATTCAGAAAGGCCCTACACATGTCTGCACGGTCTGTCACAGAGCCCTGTTTCCTGATCAAGTCAGGGTGTGTAATAGAGCGAGATATGACAAAAACGTTCATATTGCAGCGTCTTGCCTAACCGGCAAGTATGTTCACGCGTGTGATAGTGCCTGCTCAGGTTCCTGTGTAGTTCCGGAAGAGAGAAAACAGGAGTGGATTTGCCACACTTGTGACAGACACCTCAAGAGAGGACAGATGTCTTCAATTGCAGCCGCCAACAAACTGGAGTTGCCACCCATCCCTGCGGAATTGGATGACTTAAATGTCCTTGAACGTCAACTCATTGCAAAAATTTTACCATTTGCAAAAATAGTTGCGCTACCCAAAGGACAGCAGAGAGCAGTACGTGGTGCCGTTGTGTGTGTGCCCTCCGAGATGGAAAACACTGTCAACTCTCTGCCGAGACCAAGAAGTGAGGCCCAGCTGCTGCAGGTGAAGCTGAAGAGACACGTGAAGTTTAAAGGATATCAGCAGTTCCACACGGTGAATATGCACAACGTGCTTGCAGCTTTATCAAAGCTGAAAGCTATGCATTCGGAATACAGGGATATCTCCATAAGAGATAGTGCTGTATTTGAAAGTCCCCTAGACGAGGAAGCTGATGTCTCCGAAAGTCACCTAGACGAGGAAGCTGATGTCTCCGAGATGCAAACGGAAGCCGATGCTGCCGAGCAGGATGAGCAACACGTTAGCGTCGAGGAAAAGGACGAGCTTCGACCCGGCCTCACATTAGACACGTGCATGCAGCCGCCTGACATCGGACAGGAGATCTTGTCGTACGGTGAGGGAATATTTAGTATCGCACCTGCACAAGGACATAAGCCTGTTGGATTTTTCAAAATCCCAAAGCTGGAAGCCATGGCGTTCCCTGTTCAGTTCCCCACTGGACAGAATTCCATTGACGAGGAAAGACAAATTTCAATATCTCCCAGTATGTATTTCAACGCCAGATTGTTCAGCGTGGACACGCGTTTTGCAAAAGATCAGAGTTATCTTTTCTTTGCACAGTTTGTAACGGAAACGCAACTGGCTAGAAACAGCATGTCTATCCAGTTGCGAAAAGGCAAACCTGTCACAAGAGACGGCCGGAGAATTTCCAACAGACTGCTTCAAGACAACCGGGAGATTGAAAGATTGGTACACAACAGAGACGCCACGCGGTTCATGCAACCACTGAGAGGCTCTCCATCGTATTGGGAGAAAACGTTGAGAGATCTACAGGCTATGATACGACAGTTAGGAACCCCTACGTTTTTTTGCACGTTCAGCGCCGCCGAAATGAGATGGCCTGAAGTAATAACAGCCATCAAGGCCCAGCAAGGTGAACACGTCGACTTTTCCGAGCTTGACTGGACGACAAAGTGCGAAATCCTCCGAAGCAACCCAGTCACTGTCATGCGCATGTTTGAGAAACGGGTGGATGCGCTAATGACTCATCTGCTTTTGTCGCCTGCCCAACCCATTGGTAAAGTTGAGGACTACTTTTACCGAGTGGAGTTTCAAGCTAGAGGAAGCCCACATATCCATCTTCTCGTTTGGATAAAGGACGCACCCGAGTTTGAAAAGGACTCTGATAAGGATGTCTGCGACTTTATTGACCGCAACATAACCTGCCAGTTGCCCGACTCCTCGGCTGATCCTGAGCTTCACCGGATCGTCACAGAGGTCCAGCTTCACAGCAGGAACCACTCGAAGTCCTGTAAGAAGGGACATTTATTGTGTCGATATGGGTTCCCCAAACTACCGGTGTCTAGCACCACGATCACTCGTCCGCGACCCCAGCGTCCTGAAGAAGAGGATGACACGGACACTTCTCCATCTGGAAGCTGCATGTTTGCGTCTAAAGCCGCACAACCACAGCGTCCTGAAGAAGAGCATGGGAAAGCCCAGAGGCAAGAAGAAAGTAGGAAGTTGAGACGGGAGGCTGCTCAAAAGGCAATGAACGAAGCTAGGACAACACTCAAGCCGGTGTGGGATCTTTTGAACGACCCCCAAGCCTCCTTTGACAGCTTGTCAGCGCTACTGACAGAGTGTAAGTTGTCCATCGATGACTACGATAAGAACGTCGAAGCATTGTCCAATGCCAACGTGATTCTGCTGAAGCGTGATCCAAAGGAGTCCTGGGTGAATGGATACAATCCCGATTTGTTGAGGGCATGGAATGCTAATATGGACATTCAGTTCGTTCTAGACGCTTTTAGCTGCGTTATGTATATGCTTTCGTATATTTCCAAGCCGGAGCATGAAATGGGCGATTTACTTAAAAACGTAATCAAGAGTGTGCGCGAGACGAACGTTAGCGAGGAAGATGAGATGAAGCAGATAATGCAAGCATATTCCAAACACAGGCAAGTTAGCGCTCAGGAGTCTGTGGCACGAACATGCAGCTTACCGTTGAAGAAGTGTTCACGAAGTGTTGTGTTTCTACCGACGGATGATGACGCGCTAAAGATGAGTCTTCCCTTAAGCGTCCTACAAAATAAAAATCCTGATTCCGAGGATGTGTGGATGTCAGGGATGATCGATAAATACAGAGCAAGGCCTCTAGCGCGTGATTTTGAAAAGATGTGCCTGGCAGATTTTGCTTCGGAGTGCCGCATCGTGTATGGTCAGCAAACGGAAGGCAAAAATGTTCACCGGCTGCTGAACGGCATGGGTTTTTTTCAGAAAAGAACGTCTGGGAAGGCTGCAGTCATTAGATTTGCACGTTATTCTGAGGAAAAACAACCGGAAAAGTTTTACTGTAGATTACTGAAGCTTTATATGCCACATCGGAACAACGAACAGCTAAAACCTCCAGGATTTCCAACATACGAGACGTTTTACAAAGGTGCAAAGGTGGAACTACCTACTCACCCTGGTTTGCTGATCCCTGTCTGTGCCATAGTTCAAGCACACAAGGAGAAGTTTGAAAAACACAGCGAAGAGTTGGACAAGGCATTCGATCAGCTGCAAGAGCAAGGACCGTCTGAGAACGCATGGAACGCTTTTGCACCTGAAGTAGAAGTGGATCGCTTGGAGTGCATTGCTGAACGACAAGACATCATTCCGGATGATGAGGACGTACAAGATGATGTCCCAGAATTCCAGGTTCTTGAACACGGAGATGGGGTCGTGCCACAAATCGAGGCACCGCAGATGAGCGTCGAATTCATTAGGAGTTTGTTTAGGAGTCTAAACGAGACGCAGGCAGCCATATTCTACACGGTCTGCCAGTGGTGTCAGAAGCGTGTCTGGGGTCATAATCCAGAACAGTTTTTCTACTTCGTGTCAGGTGGTGCTGGATGTGGCAAATCACACGTCATCAAGTGCATATACACGGAAGCGACCAAGATTCTGCGTCAACTGCCTCGACTGCGGGAGGAAGGAGATCTGTCCGTGCCTACGGTGCTCTTGAGTGCGTTTACCGGAACCGCGAGCTTCAATATTAACGGAAAAACGCTACATTCAATTTTAAAACTTCCTAGGAATCTGAAGCCACCGTATCAAGGACTTGGAAATGCCCTAGACGAACTACGAGCAAGACTACGCGACGTGGAGATTCTTATCATCGATGAAGTGTCCATGATTTCAAAGGATCTTTTTGCCTACATAAACTGGAGATGTCAACAAATCAAAGGCAGCAAGAAACCTTTCGGGGGAATCTCTGTCCTCGCCGTGGGAGACTTTTATCAACTGCCACCTCTGGGTAAAGCCAAACCACTCTGCGTGTACGAAGACGATGTTTTGGACTTCTGGAAAGACCATTTCCAAATGGTTACTCTCTCCGAGATCATGCGTCAGAAAGAAGACCTGGCTTTTGCCCAACTTTTAAACCGCCTACGGGTAAAGCAGAAGACAGACGATCTTGCCGAAGAAGATAGAGCTTTGTTACTCCAGGCTGTGAAGGACCCCAACGACTGCCCGTGTGATGCACTCCACGTATTTGCCACCAACAAGGAAGTTCATGGACACAATACTAAAACAATCCATGCTCTTCATACTGACATCATTACCATCGATGCCGAAGACTACAGGAAAGACCCAAGAACAGGAGGGATGAAGAGACAAAGGAAGCCCATCACCGGAAAAAAGGACGACTTGCCTGACAGCATACAAATTGCGTTGGGAGTACGCATAATGCTGACTAGGAACCTGGATGTGGAATGTGGAATGGTGAACGGGAGCTTTGGAAAAATTTCAAACATTGTCCGTAAGACAAAAGATGGAATTGACACCGTACAAATGCTAGGACTTCAGCTTGACAATCCAAGCGCAGGCAAGAACCACCGCAAAAGGGTGCAAGGTGAAGAAGACGACTTGGCGTACATTGAGAGATCTGAAGAACCTCTTAGAAAAGGAGCAGTTCGTCGACAATTCCCCATCAAGCTAGCCTACGCCTGCACAGCTCACAAAGTCCAAGGCATGACAATGGAGAATGCCGTGGTGTCACTGAAGAAGATTTTCGAGCCGGGAATGGCCTACGTTGCCCTCAGCAGAACGACCTCGCTTCGTGGATTGCACATCACGGACTTTAGTGAAAAGAAGATCTATGCTGATCCTACAGTCACCGCGTCGTTGGGAAACATGACAAGAGCAACATTCGACGGAATCATGCCACTTTTGCAGCAGGTGAGGGAAACCAACATGGATCAAACACTCACCATCATTCATCACAACACAGAAGGACTGTCAACCCACATCGAAGATATCAGATGCCATCATGAACTGCTTCTATCGGACATTCTTTGCATGACGGAAACTCACCTGACCGGATCGCTCATTACACCCCAAGTCCAATTGGAAGGATACAACGTGTTTCTGCGTAACAGACACGTCTCCTACTCGACACACCGAGAAATTGCGCAGAAAGCTGGCGGTGGAGTCGCAATATATTGCAAAGAGCATATTTCAGCTCAGCCTAGGCAGTTTATTCAAAATGTGACCGATCTGGAGTATGTCGTCATCAAAGTAGATAGCCCGATCAAAGCGACAATCGCTGCTGTGTACAGGCCTCCACACTACGGTTTCGAAGAATTTCTGAAAAACTTGAAGAGTCTGCTGGATTATTTGGACATCGTGGACGAACATCCCGTAATAATCTGTGGCGATTTTAATGAGGATCTCCTCTGCGCTGGGAATAAAACTGTTCTGGAATTGTTTCAATCTAAAGGATACACGCAACTGATCACCACAGGAACAACCAAAAAGAACACTCTATTGGATCACATTTACGTCTCTCATCCGGATTTGTGCCTTCAGTCAGGTGTGTTGCATAGTTATCATAGTTATCACAATCCTGTGTACTGTATTTTGCGTAAATGAGTTTTTGTGATGGACCGGCATTGTTGTGTGTTGCGGTAGGTAGTATGCCATACGGAACCGTTGGCCACTGAGTGCTTTTAAACGACACAAGTGGGGGCTTCGACGGCCTTAGTCAAACGGTTGGGCGCGTATGGTCGGGTTGCGGTGAGATTGTGGTGTTAGAGATTAGGGTTTGGAGATTGTGGTTAGGTCATGTCAAAGGGTTTATGCCACTGAGCTACGAGGAAGGAGCAACCGCAGCAGCAGGAAGGACGGAGGAGGAGTGTGACAGCTTCAAGGAAGACACAGACAGTCAGAGCAACAGTGGCAGTAAGTTATAAAAGACACAGCAAGGTAAAGAGAGAAGTAGCAGGGCACCAATGTAATGTATTTGATTTTGACCGTATAACATTTTACCTTGAATTTATGTTCAATCTATACAATTTGTGACAATCTATGCAGTCCTCTGCTATTCTTATGATTGATATGTGCCCTTCTGTAAAGTTGCAGGAAGAACTGGCAGACCATAGCAGTCCTGTCCGGATATGAGTGTGCAAAGCTAAAGCTAAGTGTTAAAAGATTTTGCTTTAGTCAGTGTACTACTGCTTTTCATGACCACATTTTAATGTAAATGTTATATTTTAATCTAATTTTGATTTTTATATTTTTCAGGAACTGGCCAATTAAAGTCAGATTGCCTGAGAAGATCACGTGTGCCTCAACTGGATACCAGCTTATGTGCTCATTTCTTTCCGTAAGTTTTATTTCTGAGTGTACTTTCTTGTTTTTTTTTTAGTTTATTAGTATTAGTGTATGTAGTGATTCCATTATTCATTTATTAGTTTCATGCCCAGAGGACGGGAACAAATGTCTATGACATTGAGGACAATGCTGAAGAATAAAGAAGCACACTGAGGTAAAGTTTGTCAATATTTCTGGTAAGGTCTAGTGTTTCAGTGCATTTTATTATACAATGGTTTGTTTAAAAGCTTAGATTTTAAAGTGTATGATGTTCTTCTAAGTGAGAGTTCAAAAATTGTCTCTTGCGAGACATACATCTAACCTTAAACTTTATGCTCCATAAGTCTTGGAGAATCAGAAAACAATTCAAATAAATTCACTAATATTATCATATCTGTTTTACCTCCTCTACCTCAGGGTATCCAGCCTGTATGCAGGGTCAGATCCAGTGGCTAGATGGCGGGAGATGCTTCATTACACCACATTGCATATCATCATTGAATTAATTTGAATATATTTATTAATGGTTTTACTATCATTAATCATTTACTATCAATTAAATAATTGCTTACAATGTCTAGATATATTAATATATCAAATATTAGCTTAAATAATAAAGTTATTATAATGTGTACGCCGTGCCAGAGGAGAATGGGCCCCCCCTGATGAGTCTGGTTTCTCTCAAGGTTTTTTTTGTAATCTCCCTTAAGGAGGTTTTTTTTCCTTGCCACTGTCGCCACTGGCTTGCTCACTGGGGGTGTTGTGCCAGGTCCTGTCCCCCCCGGGTCCCTACCGACCAGGGTTTCCAAAACAACGGTTTGCGAATTGACGAATATGTTATTATTTAAATCATAGAAATGTAAATTAAATTAATTTGAAATCAAAATTAAATCATGGTATAGCTTAGTCTCTTACAATAAAGCTCGTGTGAGCCCTGTGAAGCCATTGTATATAGTGATTTCAGAACAGCTAAGGGGCGTTGTTAAAATGTTCTGAAATCAGTGTAAATCATGACTTCACAGGGGTTATGAGATTATTCCTTTTATAAATGCATACGCAGCAATACACCAAATCATCGACAATAAAACAGAGTATTTTATTTAAAATGTACTTTAGTGAGTAGAAACTTTTACCAGTATTATGCCAAAATTAAAGTTGAGGGTTAGAAATTTGAAAGTGAAGGATTTACAACATATTGTGTATAAGTTATCAGATACGGTATGTTATCATCAAATACTAATTGTATTAATTCCTTAGAGTTAATGCTGTACAAATAATTTTAATATGAATTAGATCTAATAACTAGTACAACACAATAGGATCGAATCCATTTGCTGGGTGGGATTTGGCACAACAGGCGTTTTTCTAAATCTTTTAAATAAACATTTTGGTTGAATTGGCAAATCCAGCATTTTTGTCTTTATTGAATTTTACACATTAAGAATATTTTCTTGTGAACTTCAGAGAAGACAGGTAAGATGGTAAGAGGGTCATTTAAAAGCTTACATTTAAATTATCTTTATATACTTAAAAATCAAGACCACAACATTTACAGGATATCAACAATCAAAGTTTGATGTTTTTAAAAGAATGACAACATGCATATATGCAGATACGTTTGTTCCTGTTTGTGCCTTCACTGAACAGCATCCATATGTTTTATAATCCAGAAGTGTGCATAATTGGAGGAATTTCAATACATTTAGACAGAATCATTATTTCTATTCGTATTCCAATAAATTGTGACCTGATGAGCATTGGTGGCTTCCAGCGATCGCTGTTATGACCAGGTGGTGTGGTATGGTATTGTAATAATTTTCTTAATTATTAACTTTAAAATACTCTTATTTTATATTTCAACTACAAATCAAAATGAAATTGAGAAAGAATGAATATAATTTAACAATTTATTATATCAACTAAAATAAAATAAATGCTAATGTGCAGCGCGATCAATAGTGATGTCAGAGTTAAGTGCCTGTGCGCATGCGTCCTCTTCTGGATCCTTCACAGAAACGAGTGAGCTGTGCCATTTAAAACAATACAAATAATATAATACGCACTGTTGCTCAGTATTAAATTATAGCTTGAGATGCATGATATTTTAATTTGCTACCAGCAGGATATACAAGAAGCGCGTGCGGGGACGCGCGGACGGTTGTTGTGGTAACGAACATAGACATCGATGTCTATGGTAACGAACAACCACATCAATCCGTGCTGAACTTCCGGTTAAATCACAAAACAAAATGTAAACTAAAGTGTCACTGCTTGATATAAAACCACTGATGAGCATATTCTGTTTGGATGAGTAAAAAAAAAATATATATATATTAGTGTGGATTAGAACCCCGAACCTTTGACACGCTTGGCAAAAATTCTACCACTGGCCCATCAATGAAGACAAGAGTTTGACGCGGATCTATTAATTTATTCACGTGAAATCTCTCGGCATTAACAATGTATACTAGTAGATCTCATTAAACGATAATTTCAACCCAATGTTCTATTTCTAGATTTCTGGACATCGTAACGTTATTATTATTTTTTTGGGAAAATTGTTATTGTACATATATTCACAGATGGTACTTTAAGATAGTGGGAGGTTCATTTAAACGCTTAAAATCAGTCTAAACCATATTACCATATAAACACAAATCATAACATTAGTTCACAAGCAATCAGTTGGCATAAATGTGCGATAATAATTCATTGATTGCTCTTAAGTGCTGTTGGGTGGGGCCTGTAGAATGCGCAACAGTCAATCAAATATGCAGCACTCATCATCATAAATACTGGCGGTAAAACGCAGTTCCCTCACTCTTCTTTGAGATGGCACCACGAATTTGGATAGTTGGCAGTTCACTCATCCGCAGGCTGCATGCTCACATCTGTGAGCAGGGCCTGGACGGAAACCTTGGACTTCAATGTGAGATAACCTGGGACGGCAGAGGAGGCAGACTCTGGGAGCAGCTGCTTCCAGCTCTGCGCTCTCTCCGGGCCAGAGCTCCAGCTCCCGACATCCTGGTCATCCACCTGGGTGGGAACAGCCTGTTACGGGAGGGCCGCGATCGCCTGGGTTTCCTTCGGGAAATGAAACGTGACCTGGCCAAATGCTTCGTAATGTTTCCCTGTACCAGGCTGGTTTTTTCTCACATTCTGCCCCGTCTGGTTTGGAGAGGTCAGACTGGCAGGACTGGCTACGGCGTGGAACGCGGCCGGCGGTGGATCAATGAGAAGGTGTCTGGCTTCTTGGCGGAGAGACAGATGCGCTCCATTCGCCACCACAACATCTGCCTCTCCCATCTGTGCAGAGATGGAGTCCACCTGAGCCCAGAGGGAAACCAGCTTCTGCTGGGCAACCTCACAGAAGGTCTGCGGGTGGAACTCCAAAGTTGAAGCCACCAAATGCCCTTTTAAAGGCAACAACGGCTCTTTTAAGAGCCACCCACTCATTCACATAAAGAGTATTTTTAGAAGAGTGTGACATTCTTTGTTCTTCACATTACTTGAGGTAATTTATCGGATTCTTGTTATAAAATAAAAATTTCGATGGCAGACACATTTAAAAGCGCGGTCACAGAATTTTTTTATTTTTTAAACCATTTCAAGCGGGAAAGGACTCGCGCGCGCTGCACACACCCAAAACCTTTTAATATGATTTTAAACTATTCAAGACTCGTGCGCTGTTTCCTGTGCTGCACACACATACAAAACGTGCATACAAAAAAAGGTGATTTTAATCTGTTTTTAAACCATTTGAGCGGGAGAGGACTCGCGTGCTGGTTTCAGTGCTGCAGGCATTTTGGAAACGAGCAACTCTTAAAGTGACAGACACATTGTTTCCTACAAATCATTTGATTTGCAAAAATATCACAGACAATGATAGGAAATGGTGTTATGCTTGATATACAACCACTGAAAAACATATTTGGTTTTGATGCAAAAAAAAAAAAAAACATACGTGTGCGGATTAGAACCCAGACCGTCTCACATGCTCGTTGCTCGGCAAAAAATTTACCACTGGGCCATTAAAGAACACAGATGAAATTGTGCAGATTAAGGATTTATTCACGACAAAATTCTCTGCACTAATAAAATAGGCTAAACTAGTAACTTAGTTTAAATATATCAATATAATGTTCACTCAGAACACCATGGCAACTGTATAGAGCCACCTAGAAACCATATTGCAACATCTTTTGACTCGGCCTATTAAGTAGCTAATGATTTTTTTTTTTTGGCGGCCACCAAAGCCTTATTTGAATGATAACTGACTGCAGCGCTCGTGACAAGCCATATCTCAGCACCAGAACATCGTACAGACATGGTTGTTGGCTCGTATGCAATCATGTACAACACCCTAGCAACCGAGCGGCGAATTTTGCCACTGCAAGCACCACTTCACATTTTCTTCTGGAAATGTACATTCTAGTATTGTGATTACTATTCACCAAGACAAAACTTCGGCACGCTACTCCTCCCGCATTTTTTGTCGTAGACCCATGAATGAGGTGTCAAATCGACCGGCTCATTGAGGAGAGGTGTGCTATGACTTTTCTAAGTGATCGGTTGTACGATGTTCGTTCAGCAGCTGATAAATCGGACGAAAAAATTCCCATAGACTTAACATTGGCACAACATTTGTGAGATCATATCTTTTGACTAGAAGGTCACAGAGACTTGGGGTTGGGCTCTTTTGACTCGGCCTATCAAGCAGCCAATAAGTAGGGGCATAACAACTTCATGGCCACGCCCTAGCAACCACTTATGCCACCCTAGCAACCATAAAACAACATTTACAAGCTATATTTCAGCTCCAAAAAATCGTAGAGACGTGGAGTTCGGCTTTTTTGACTCAGACTGTCAACTAGTCTTCTAATATCATCTAATAAACTGTATAAGCACACCATAGCAACCATATAAGGTTCCCTAGTAACCATACAAACACATAAATAAGCCATATCTCAGCACCAGAACATCGTACAGACGTGTTTTTTGTCTCGTATGCAATCATGTGCCACACTCTAGCAACCGAGCGGCGAGTTTTGCCACTGCAAGCACCACTTCACATTTTCTTCTGGAAATGTACATTCTAGTATTGTGATTACTATTCACCTAGACAAAACTTCGGCACGCTACTCCTCCCGCACGTTTTGTCGTAGACCCATGAATGAGGTGTCAAATCGACCGGTTCATTGAGGAGAGGTGTGCTATGACTTTTCTAAGCGATCGGGTGTACGATGTTCGCAAAGCGGACGAAAAAGCGGCCAAAAAAGTCCCATTGACTTAACATTGCGGAATTTTCAAAAATTTAAATCTCAACTGTCACTTTCACACACACAGACACAAAAGGGCCTGACAGCCCTGCTGTCAGGCCCTCTCTCTCTCCCTCAGAGGATTTATTTTATCAAGCAGCCAATAAGTAATGGCCTAAAATCTTCATAGCCACACCCTAGCAACCAGTTACAGCACCCTAGCAACCGTAGGCCATACTAAATAACTCTATAAAAACTCTATAAAAACTCCATATAAAACTCCATAGTAATTATCTGTAAATAAATACATGCCGACATCACAGACCCCTGAGTGAGGCGTCAAATTGTGCGGATTATTGAGGAGAGGTGTGCTGTGACTTTTCTTACCGATCGGGGGTACGGTGTTCGCCCCAGGGGCAAATAATTGGCCGAAAAAAGTCCCATAGACTTAACATTGGCACAAAATTTGTTATATCATATCTTTTCACCAGAAGGTCATAGAGACTTGGGGTTGGGCTCTTTTGATTCAGCCTATCCAGCAGCCAATATGTAGTGACATAATAACTTCATATTCGCGCCCTAGCAACCACTTAGGGCAGCCTAGCAACCATAAAACAACATTTTCAAGCCATATCTCAGCTCCAGAAAACAGTAGAGACATGGAGTTTGGCTTTTTTGACTCAGACTGTCAACTTGTCTTTAAATATCATCTCATAAACTGTATAAGCACTCCATAGCAACCATATAGGGTACCATAGTAACCATACAAACACATGAATAAGCCATATCTCAGCTCCACCATATCGTACAGACGTGGTTGTTGGCTCGTATGCAATCATTTAACACACCCTAGCAACCGAGCGGCGAGTTTTGCCACTGCAAGCACCACTTCACATTTTCTTCTGGAAATGTACATTCTAGTTAGTGGTGCTTGCCTATGGCGAAGCAACACTATTGTTATCTCACATACTTATTATTATTCTTCTTATTATTATTCTTCTGGCCACTTTTTGACGCGCTACTCCTCCCGCAGTTTTTGTCACAGACCCATGAATGAGGTGTCAAAACGTGCGGCCTGTTCGGGAATGGTGTGCTATGACTTTTCTAAGAGATCGGGGGTACGATGGTCGCCCCAGGGGCGAAAAACGGCCCAAAAAAATCCCATAGACTTAACATTGCGAAAAACTTTGACGAGTCATAGCTCAGAGTGTGAATTTCGCAGAAACGTGAAATTTGCCACATTTGAAGAGGCTGACAGACTCTGTAAGAACATACCACACAATGGGGTAAAAGTTGCACCCCTGGGGGGCAGGAGCTGCCCAAAGTTTCCCCATTGACTTACTATGGTGTAGGACGGCCCATGAAATGGGCCGTCCTACACCATAGAAACCGCTTTTATATTGAACATAACTCTGGATCACAGTGTCATAGAGACAAGGGGGCGGGCTCATTTTACTCAGACAACCAATCAGTCTCTCAGGATCATTGTGAAGCTATCAAGCCACGCCCTAGCAACCATTTAGAGCACCTTAGCAACAACTCCCATAGACTTCCATTGAAAGAGATCGAAGGGATATCTCTGGACTGAATTGTCATAGAAACATGAGGGTGGTCTCGTTTGACTCGGGGCAGCAAACAGCCAATCATGAATCACCTCAACACTTCCTAGCCACGCCCTAGCAACCATTGTCGAGCACCTTAGCAACCAAAATCCAATGAGGGATATCTTCCATTCTGAATGTCACAAAGGCGTGGGAGTTGGTTTATATCATTCATAGTGACAAGAAGCCTTTGGAGTTTCATGATTGGCAACTGCCAAGCCACTCCCTAGCAACCAAACAGAGTACCCTAGCAACCATTTTGCAAGACCAATATCTCTGCATCAGAACATCGTATAGAGATGGGGGTTGGTTTATACATTCACATTGACTTTGGAGCTTCATGATTGGCAGCTGCCAAGCCACTCCCTAGCAACCAAACAGAGTACCCTAGCAACCGTTTTGCAAGACCAATATCTCTGCATCAGAACATCGTATAGAGATGGGGGTTGGGTCTTTTGACTCATGCTAGCAAACAGGACTTGCTACATGCTACACATACTAGCAGTGAATAGCTACATGCTAATATTGATTAGCTAAGTGCTAAATCATGCCAATAAAATGCTACAAACTCAACAGTAACCATCTTTGACAACTACCAACCACCTAGTAACACCATAGCAACCACCCAAATTACCCTAGCAACACCCTAGCAACCACCCAGAACACCCTAGCAACTGCCTAGCAATGCCCTAGCAACCACCCAGAACACCCTAGCAACCGCCTAGCAACACCCTAGCAACCACCCAGAACACCCTAGCAACCGCCTAGCAACCACTCAAAACACCCTAGCAACCACCTAGCAACACCCTAGCAACCACCCAGAACACCCTAGCAACCACCCAGAACACCCTAGCAACGCCCTAGCAACCACCCAGAACACCCTAGCAACCGCCTAGCAACACCCTAGCAACCACCCAGAACACCCTAGCAACCGCCTAGCAACCACTCAAAACACCCTAGCAACCGCCTAGCAACACCATAGCAACCACCCAGAATACCCTAGCAACCGCCTAGCAACCGCACAGAACACCCTAGCAACCACCTAGCAACACCCTAGCAACCACCCAGAATACCCTAGCAACCACCTAGCAACACCCTAGCAACCACTCAGAACACCCTAGCAACCGCCTAGCAACACCCTAGCAACCACCCAGAACACCCTAGCAACCGCCTAGCAACACCCTAGCAACCACCCAGAATACCCTAGCAACCACCCAGAATACCCTAGCAACCACCCAGAACACCCTAGCAACCACTCAGAACACCCTAGCAACCACCTAGCAACACCCTAGCAACCACCCAGAACACCCTAGCAACCGCCTAGCAACACCCTAGCAACCACCCAGAATACCCTAGCAACCACCTAGCAACACCCTAGCAACCACTCAGAACACCCTAGCAACCACCTAGCAACCACCCAGAACACCCTAGCAACTGCCTTGCATCATCATAGCAAACTCCAACAACACCCTAGCAACCGAGCGGCGAGTTTTGCCACTGCAAGCACCACTTCACATTTTCTTCTGGAAATGTACATTCTAGTATTGTGATTACTATTCACCTAGACAAAACTTCGGCACGCTACTCCTCCCGCATTTTTTGTTGTAGACCCATGAATGAGGTGTCAAATCGACCGGCTCATTGAGGAGAGGTGTGCTATGACTTTTCTAAGTGATCGGTTGTACGATGTTCGTTCAGCGGGCGATAAATCGGACGAAAAAATTCCCATAGACTTAACATTGGCACAAAATTTGTTATATCATATCTTTTGACTAGAAGGTCATAGAGACTTGGGGTTTGGCTCTTTTGACTCGGCCTATCAAGCAGCCAATAAGTAGTGACGTAATAAATTCATATTTCCGCCCTAGCAACCACTTAGGGCAGCCTAGCAACCATAAAACAACATATTCAAGCCATTATCTCAGCTCTAGAAAATAGTAGAAACATGGAGTTTGCCTTTTTTGACTCAGACTGTCAACTAGTCTTTAAATATCATCTCATAAACTGTATAAGCACACCATAGCAACCATATAAGGAACCCTAGTAACCATACAAACACATGAATAAGCCGTATCTCAGCACCAGAACATCGTACAGACATGGTTGTTGGCTCGTATGCAATCATGTACAACACCCTAGCAACCGAGCGGCGAGTTTTGCCACTGCAAGCACCACTTCACATTTTCTTCTGGAAATGTACATTCTAGTATTGTGATTACTATTCACCTAGACGAAACTTCGGCACGCTACTCCTCCCGCACCTTTTGTCTTAGACCCATGAGTGAGGTGTCAAATCGACCGGTTCATTGAGGAGAGGTGTGCTATGACTTTTCTAAGTGATCGGTTGTACGATGTTCGTCCGGCGGGCGATAAATCGGCCTAAAAAAGTCCCATAGACTTAACATTGGCACAAAATTTGTGAGATCATATCTTTTCACCAGAAGGTCATACAGACTTGGGGTTGGGCTCCTTTGACTCGGCCTATCAAGCAGCCAATAAGTAGGGGCATAAAAACTTCATGGCCACGCCCTAGCAACCACTTATGCCACCCTAGCAACCATAAAACAACATTTCCAAGCCATATTTCAGCTCCAGAAAATCGTAGAGACGTGGAGTTCGGCTTTTTTGACTCAGACTGCCAACTAGTCTTCTAATATCATCTAAAAAACTGTATAAGCACACCATAGCAACCATATAGGGTACCCTAGTAACCATACAAACACATGAATAAGCCATATCTCAGCACCAGATCATCGTACAGACATGGTTGTTGCCTCGTATGCAATAATGTACCACACTCTAGCAACCGAGCGGCGAGTTTTGCCACTGCAAGCACCACTTCACATTTTCTTCTGGAAATGTACATTCTAGTATTGTGATTACTATTCACCTAGACAAAACTTCGGCACGCTACTCCTCCCGCATTTTTTGTCGTAGACCCATGAATGAGGTGTCAAATCGACCGGCTCATTGAGGAGAAGTGTGCTATGACTTTTCTAAGTGATCGGTTGTACGATGTTCGTTCAGCGGGCGATAAATTGGACGAAAAAATTCCCATAGACTTAACATTGGCACAACATTTGTGAGATCATATCTTTTGACTAGAAGGTCATAGAGACTTGGGGTTGGGCTCTTTTGACTCGGCCAATCGAGCAGCCAATAAGTAGGGGCATAACAACTTCATGGCCACGCCCTAGCAACCACTTATGTCACCATAGCAACCATAAAACTACATTTCCAAGCCATATTTCAGCTCCAGAAAATAATAGAAACATGGAGTTTGGATTTTTTTACTTAGACTGTCAACTAGTCTTTAAATATCATCTCATAAACTGTATAATCACACCATAGCAACCGTATAGGGTACCCTAGTAACCACACAAACACATGAATAAGCCATATCTCAGCTCCACAATATCGTACAGACATGGTTGTTGGCTTGTATGCAATCATGCACAACACCCTAGCAACCGAGCGGCGAGTTTTGCCACTGCAAGCACCACTTCACATTTTCTTCTGGAAATGTACATTCTAGTGTTGTGATTACTATTCACCTAGACAAAACTTCGGCACGCTACTCCTCCCGCACCTTTTGTCGTAGACCCATGAGTGAGGTGTCAAATCGACCGGTTCATTGAGGAGAGGTGTGCTATGTCTTTTCTAAGCGATCGGTTGTACGATGTTCGTCCGGCGGGTGATAAATCGGCCGAAAAAAGTCCCATAGACTTAACATTGGCACAAAATTTGTTATATCATATCTTTTCACCAGAAGGTCATAGAGACTTGGGGTTGGGCTCTTTTGACTCAGCCTATCAAGCAGCCAATAAGTAGTGACATAATAACTTCATATTCGCGCCATAACAACCACTTAGGGCAGCCTAGCAACCATAAAACAACATATTCAAGCCATATCTCCGCTCTAGAAAATAGTAGAAACATGGAGTTTGCCTTTTTTGACTGAGACTTTCAACTAGTCTTTAAATATCATCTTATAAACTGAATAAGCACACCATAGCAACCATATAGGGTACCCTAGTAACCATACAAACACATGTATAAGCCATATCTCAGCTCCACAATATCGTACAGACATGGTTGTTGGCTCGTATGCAATCATGTACAACAACCTGGCAACCGAGCGGCGAGTTTTGCCACTGCAAGCACCACTTCACATTTTCTTCTGGAAATGTACATTCTAGTATTGTGATTACTATTCACCAAGACAAAACTTCGGCACGCTACTCCTCCCGCATTTTTTGTCGTAGACCCATGAATGAGGTGTCAAATCGACCGGCTCATTGAGGAGAGGTGTGCTATGACTTTTCTAAGTGATCGGTTGTACGATGTTCGTTCAGCAGCCGATAAATCGGACGAAAAAATTCCCATAGACTTAACATTGGGACAACATTTGTGAGATCATATCTTTTGACTAGAAGGTCACAGAGACTTGGGGTTGGGCTCTTTTGACTCGGCCTATCAAGCAGCCACTAAGTAGTGACATAATAACTTCATATTCGCGCCCTAACAACCACTTAGGGCAGCCTAGCAACCATAAAACAACATATTCAAGCCATAACTCCGCTCTAGAAAATAGAAGAAACATGGAGTTTGCCTTTTTTGACTCAGACTGTCAACTTGTCTTTGAATATCAACTCATAAACTGTATAAGCACACCATAGCAACCATATAGGGTACCCTAGTAACCATACAAACACAAGAATAAGCCATATCTCAGCTCCACAGTATCGTACAGACATGGTTGTTGGCTCGTATGCAATAATGTACCACACTCTAGCAACCGAGCGGCGAGTTTTGCCACTGCAAGCACCACTTCACATTTTCTTCTGGAAATGTACATTCTAGTGTTGTGATTACTATTCACCTAGACAAAACTTCGGCACGCTACTCCTCCCGCACCTTTTGTCGTACACCCATGAATGAGGTGTCAAATCGACCGGTTCATTGAGGAGAGGTGTGCTATGTCTTTTCTAAGCGATCGGTTGTACGATGTTCGTCCGGCGGGCGAAACATTTGCCAAAAAAACTCCCATAGACTTAACATTGGCACAAAATTTGTGAGATCATATCTTTTCACCAGAAGGTCATAGAGACTTGGGGTTGGGCTCTTTTGACTCGGCCTATCAAGAAGCCAATAAGTAGTGATATAACAACTTCATAGCCGTTCCCTAGCAACCATTTAGGGCACCCTAGCAACCATAAAACTATATTTCCAAGGCATATTTCAGCTCCAGAAAATAGTAGTAACATGGAGTTTGGCTTTTTTGACTCAGACTGTCAACTAGTCTTTAAATATCATCTCATAAACTGTATAAGCACACCATAGCAACCATATAGGGTACCCTAGTAACCATACAAACACATGAATAAGCCATGTCTCAGCTCCACAATATCGTACAGACATGGTTGTTGGCTCGTATGCAATCATGTACAACACTCTAGCAACCGAGCGGCGAGTTTTGCCACTGCAAGCACCACTTCACATTTTCTTCTGGAAATGTACATTCTAGTTAGTGGTGCTTGCCTATGGCAAAGCAACACTAGTGTTATTGTGCATACTTATTATTCTTATTCTTATTATTCTTCTGGCCACTTTTTGACGCGCTACTCCTCCCGCAGCTTTTGTCACAGACCCACGAATGAGGCGTCAAATCGTGCGGATTATTCGGGAATGGTGTGCTATGACTTTTCTAAGGGATCGGGGGTACGATGTTCGCCCCAGGGGCGAAAAACCGGCCGAAAAATCCCATAGACTTAACATTGCGTCAAACTTTGACGAGTCGTAGCTCGGAACGAGGATGTCGCAGAAACGTGTAATTTACCACATTTGAAGAGGCTGACAGGCTCTGTAAGAACATACCACACAATGGGGTAAAAGTTGCACCCCTGGGGTGCAGGAGCTGCCCAAAGTTTCCCCATTGACTTACTATGGTGTAGGACGGCCCATGAAATGGGCCGTCCTACACCATAGAAACCGCTTTTATATTGAACATAACTCTGGATCACAGTGTCGTAGAGACAAAGGGGCGGGCTCATTTTACTCAGACAACCAATCAGTCTCTCAGGATCATTGTGAAGCTATCAAGCCACGCCCTAGCAACCATTTAGAGCTCCTTAGCAACAAGTTCCATAGACTTCCATTGAAACAGATCAAAGGGATATCTCAGGATATAAGAGTCATAGAAACGTGAGGGTGGGCTCGTTTCACTCGGGGCAGTAAACAGCCAATCCTGAATCACCTCAACACATCCTAACCCCTCCCTAGCAACCATTGTCAAGCACCTTAGCAACCAAAATCCAATGAGGGATATCTTCCATTCTGAATGTCACAAAGGCGTGGGAGTTGGTTTATATCATTCATACTGACAACAAGCCTTCGGAGTTTCATGATTGGCAGCTGCCAAGCCACTCCCTAGCAACCAAACAGAGTACCCTAGCAACCATTTTGCAAGACCTATATCTCTGAATCAAAACATCGTATATAGATGGGGGTTGGTTTATACATTCACATTGACTTTGGAGCTTCATGATTGGCAGCTGCCAAGCCACTCCCTAGCAACCAAACAGAGTACCCTAGCAACCGTTTTGCAAGACCGATATCTCTGCATCAGAACATCGTATAGAGATGGGGGTTGGCTCTTTTGACTCATGCTAGCAAACAGGACTTGCTACATGCTACACATGCTAGCGGTGAGTAGCTACATGCTAATATCGATTAGCTAAGCGCTAAATCATGCCAATAAAATGCTACAAACTCAACAGTAACCATCTTTGACAACTACCAACCACCTAGTAACACCATAGCAACCACCCAGATTACCCTAGCAACACCCTAGCAACCACCCAGAACACCCTAGCAACTGCCTAGTAACGCCCTAGCAACCACCCAGAACAACCTTGCAACCGCCTAGCAACCACCCAGGACACCCTAGCAACCACCTAGCAACGCCCTAGCAACCACCCAGATTACCCTAGCAACCGCCTAGCAACGCCCTAGCAACCACCCTGAATACCATAGCAACCGACTAGTGACACCCTAGCAACCACCTAGAACACCATAGCAACCGCCTAGCAACCACCCAGAACACCATAGCAACCAACCACAATACCCTAGCAACCAACCAGAACACCCTAGCAACCGCCTAGCAACGCCCTAGCAACCACCCAAAACACCCTAGCAACCACCCAGAATACCCTAGCAACCGCCTAGCAACGCCCTAGCATGATGCTAGCATGATGCTAGAAACATGCTAATCATGCTAGCAACTAGCTACAAACATGCTAGCAACAGGCTAATCATGCTAGCATCAAGCTAGCAACATGCTAATCATGCTAGTAACATGCTAGCAACATGCTAATCATGCTAGCAATATGCTAGCAACATGCTAATCATGCTAGCATCATGCTAATCATGCTAGCATCATGCTAATCATGTTAGCATCATGCTAGCAAAATGCTAGCACCATGCTAAACATGCTAGCATCATGCTAGCAACATGCTAAACATGCTAGCATGATGCTAGCAATATGCTAATCATGCTAGCAACATGCTAGCAACATGCTAGCAACATGCTAATCATGCTAGCATCATGCTAGCAATATGCTAATAATGCTACCATGATGCTAGCAACATGCTAATCATGTTAGCAACATGATAGCAACATGCTAATCATGCTAGCATCATGCTAGCAACATGCTAATCATGCTAGCATGATGTTAGCAACATGCTAATCATGCTAACATCTTGGTAAAAACTAGCTAACCGCACGCTAGCAACCGAGCGGCGAGTTTTGCCACTGCAAGCACCACTTCACATTTTCTTCTGGAAATGTACATTCTAGTTAGTGGTGCTTGCCTATGGCAAAGCAACACTAGTGTTATTGTGCATACTTATTATTCTTATTCTTCTTATTAGTGGTGCTTGCCTATGGCGAAGCAACACTATTGTTATCTCACATACTTATTATTCTTCTTCTTCTTCTTCTTCTTATTATTATTCTTCTGGCCACTTTTTGACGCGCTACTCCTCCCGCAGTTTTTGTCACAGACCCATGAATGAGGTGTCAAAACGTGCGGCCTGTTCGGGAATGGTGTGCTATGACTTTTCTAAGAGATCGGGGGTACGATGGTCGCCCCAGGGGCGAAAAACGGCCCAAAAAAATCCCATAGACTTAACATTGCGAAAAACTTTGACGAGTCGTAGCTCGGAACGAGGATGTCGCAGAAACGTGAAATTTGCCACATTTGAAGAGGCTGACAGACTCTGTAAGAACATACCACACAATGGGGTAAAAGTTGCACCCCTGGGGTGCAGGAGCTGCCCAAAGTTTCCCCATTGACTTACTATGGTGTAGGACGGCCCATGAAATGGGCCGTCCTACACCATAGAAACCGCTTTTATATTGAACATAACTCTGGATCACAGTGTCATAGAGACAAGGGGGCGGGCTCATTTTACTCAGACAACCAATCAGTCTCTCAGGATCATTGTGAAGCTATCAAGCCACGCCCTAGCAACCATTTAGAGCACCTTAGCAACAACTCCCATAGACTTCCATTGAAAGAGATCGAAGGGATATCTCTGGACTGAATTGTCATAGAAACATGAGGGTGGTCTCGTTTGACTCGGGCCAGCAAACAGCCAATCATGAATCACCTCAACACTTGCTAGCCACGCCCTAGCAACCATTGTCGAGCACCTTAGCAACCAAAATCCAAAGAGGAATATCGTCCATTCTGAATGTCACAGAGGCATGGGAGTTGGTTTATATCTTTCATAGTGACAAGCAGCCTTTGGAGTTTCATGATTGGCAGCTGCCAAGCCACTCCCTAGCAACCAAACAGAGTACCCTAGCAACCATTTTGCAAAACCAATATCTCTGCATCAGAACATCGTATAGAGATGGGGGTTGGTTTATACATTCACATTGACTTTGGAGCTTCATGATTGGCAGCTGCCAAGCCACTCCCTAGCAACCAAACAGAGTACCCTAGCAACCATTTTGCAAGACCTACATCTCTGCATCAGAACATCGTATAGAGATGGGGGTTGGGTCTTTTGACTCATGCTAGCAAACAGGACTTGCTACATGCTACACATGCTAGCAGTGAATAGCTACATGCTAATATCGATTAGCTAAGTGCTAAATCATGCCAATAAAATGCTACAAACTCAACAGTAACCATCTTTGACAACTACCAACCACCTAGTAACACCATAGCAACCACCCAAATTACTCTAGCAACACCCTAGCAACCACCCAGAACACCCTAGCAACTGCCTAGCAACGCCCTAGCAACCACCCAGAACACCCTAGCAACCGCCTAGCAACCACCCAGGATACCCTAGCAACCGCCTAGCAACGCCCTAGCAACAACCCAGATTACCCTAGCAACCGCCTAGCAACGCCCTAGCAACCGCCTAGCAACCACCCAAAACACCCTAGCAACTGCCTAGCAACCACCCAGAACACCCTAGCAACCGCCTAGCAACCGCCCAGGATACCCTAGCAACTGCCTAGCAACGCCCTAGCAACCACCCTCGAACACCATAGCAACGGCCTAGCAACACCCTAGCAACCACTCAGAACACCCTAGCAACCACCTAGCAACACCCTAGCAACCACTCAGAACACCCTAGCAACCACCTAGCAACACCCTAGCAACCACCCAGAACACCCTAGCAACCACCTAGCAACACCCTAGCAACCACCCAGAACACCCTAGCAACCACCTAGCAACACCCTAGCAACCACTCAGAACACCCCAGCAACCACCTAGCAACACCCTAGCAACCACCCAGAACACCCTAGCAACCGCCTAGCAACACCCTAGCAACCACCCAGAACACCCTAGCAACCGCCTAGCAACACCCTAGCAACCACCCAAAACACCCTAGCAACCACCTAGCAACAAACTAGCAACACCCTAGCAACCACCCAGAACACCCTAGAAACCGCCTAGCAACCACCCAAAACACCTTAGCAACCACCCAGAATACCCTAGCAACCGCATAGCAACACCATAGCAACCACCCAGAACACCCTAGCAACTGCCTTGCATCATCATAGCAAACTCCAAGAACACCCTAGCAACCGAGCGGCGAGTTTTGCCACTGCAAGCACCACTTCACATTTTCTTCTGGAAATGTACATTCTAGTTCTTCTTATTCTTCTGGCCACTTTTTGACGCGCTACTCCTCCCGCAGTTTTTGTCACAGACCCACGAATGAGGTGTCAAAACGTGCGGCCTGTTCGGGAATGGTGTGCTATGACTTTTATAAGGGATCGGGGGTACGATGTTCGCCCCAGGGGCGAAAAACCGGCCGAAAAATCCCATAGACTTAACATTGCGTCAAACTTTGACGAGTCGTAGCTCGGAACGAGGATGTCGCAGAAACGTGTAATTTACCACATTTGAAGAGGCTGACAGGCTCTGTAAGAATATACCACACAATGGGGTAAAAGTTGCACCCCTGTGGGGCAGGAGCTGCCCAAAGTTGCCCCATTGACTTACTATGGTGTAGGACGGCCCATGAAATGGGCCGTCCTACACCATAGAAACCGCTTTTATATTGAACATAACTCTGGATCACAGTGTCGTAGAGACAAAGGGGCGGGCTCATTTTACTCAGACGGCCAATCAGTCTCTCAGGATCATTGTGAAGCTATCTAGCCACGCCCTAGCAACCATTTAGAGCTCCTTAGCAACAAGTTCCATAGACTTCCATTGAAACAGATCAAAGGGATATCTCAGAATATAAGAGTCATAGAAACATGAGGGTGGGCTCGTTTGACTCGGGGCAGCAAACAGCCAATCCTGAATCACCTCAACACTTACTGGCCACGCCCTAGCAACCATTGTCGAGCACCTTAGCAACCAAAATCCAAACAGGGATATCTTCCATTCTGAATGTCACAGAGGCATGGGAGTTGGTTTATATCATTTATACTGACAAGAAGCCTTTGGAGTTTCATGATTGGCAGCTGCCAAACCACTCCCTAGCAACCAAACAGAGTACCCTAGCAACCATTTTGCAAGACCTACATCTCTATATCAGAACATCGTATAGAGATGGGGGTTGGTTTATATAATTCATACTGACAAGCAGCCTTTGGAGTTTCATTATTGGCAGCTGCCAAGCCACTCCCTAGCAACCAAACAGAGTACCCTAGCAACCATTTTGCAAGACCTACATCTCTGCATCAGAACATCGTATAGAGATGGGGTTTGGGTCTTTTGTCTCATGCTAGCACACAGGACTTTCAACATGCTAAACATGCTAGCTGTGAATAGCTACATGCTAATATTGATTAGCTAAGTGCTAAATCATGCCATGAACATTATAAAAACTCTATAGTAACCAAATGTGAACACTACCAACCACCTAGTAACACCATAGCAACCATCCAGAATACCATAGCAACCACCTAAAACACCCTAGCAACCGCCTAGCAACACCATAGCAACCACCCAGAATACCCTAGCAACCGCCTAGCAACACCCTAGCAACCACCCAGAATACCCTAGCAACCACCTAGCAACACCCTAGCAACCACTCAGAACACCCTAGCAACACCCTAGCAACCACTCAGAACACCCTAGCAACCGCCTAGCAACACCCTAGCAACCACCCAGAACACCCTAGCAACCATCTAGCAACACCCTAGCAACCACCCAGAAGACCCTAGCAACCGCCTAGCAACACCCTAGCAACCACCCAAAACACCCTAGCAACCACCTAGAAGACCCTAGCAACACCCTAGCAACCAACCAAAACACCCTAGCAACCACCCAGAACACCCTAGCAACCGCCTAGCAACCACCTAAAACACCTTAGCAACCACCCAGAACACCCTAGCAACCGCCTAGCAACACCCTAGCAACCACCCAGAACACCCTAGCAACCGCCTAGCAACACCCTAGCAACCACCCAGAACACCCTAGCAACCGCCTAGCAACACCCTAGCAACCACCCAAAACACCCTAGCAACCCCTAGCAACACCCTAGCAACCACCCAGAACACCCTAGCAACCGCCTAGCAACACCCTAGCAACCACCCAGAACACCCTAGCAACCGCCTAGCAACACCCTAGCAACCACCTAGCAACACCCTAGCAACCACTCAGAACACCCTAGCAACCGCCTAGCAACACCCTAGCAACCACTCAGAACACCCTAGCAACCGCCTAGCAACCACCCAAAACACCCTGGCAACCCCCTAGCAACACCCTAGCAACCACCCAGAACACCCTAGCAACCGCCTAGCAACCACCCAAAACACCTTAGCAACCACCCAGAATACCCTAGCAACCGCATAGCAACACCATAGCAACCACACAGAACACCCTAGCAACCGCCTCGCAACGCCCTAGCAACCACCCATAATACCCTAGCAACCACCTAGTAACACCTTAGCAACCATGCTAGCATCATTTTAGCAACATGCTAAACATGCTAGCATGATGCTAGCAATATGCTAATCATGCTAGCATCTACCTAAAACATGTTTGCAACATGCTTATTTTTGCTACCATCATGCTAGCAACATGCTAATCATGCTAGCATGTTGGTAGCAAAATGCTAATCATGCTAGCATCATGCTAGCATCATGCTAGCAACATGTTAATAATGCTAACAGAATGCTAACAACATGCTAATCATGCTAGCATGATGTTAGCAACATGCTAATCATGCTAGCATCTTGGTAAAAACTAGCTAACCGCACGCTAGCAACCGAGCGGCGAGTTTTGCCACTGCAAGCACCACTTCACATTTTCTTCTGGAAATGTACATTCTAGTTATTATTATTATTCTGGACACTTTTTGACGCGCTACTCCTCCCGCAGTTTTTGTCACAGACCCATGAATGAGGTGTCAAAACGTGCGGCCTCTTCGGGAATGGTGTGCTATGACTTTTCTAAGAGATCGGGTGTACGATGTTCGCACAGCGGACGAAAAAGCGGCCAAAAAAATCCCATTGACTTAACATTGCGGAATTTTCAGAAGTTTAAATCTCAACTGTCATTTTCACACAGACACAAAAGGGCCTGACAGCCCTGCTGTCAGGCCCTCTCTCTCTCCCTAGGAGGATTTATTTTATCAAGCAGCCAATAAGTAATGACCCTAAATCTTCAAAGCCACACCATAGCAACCAGTTACAGCACCCTAGCAACCGTGGGTGATAGGCACGAGGCCGCAGGCCTCGTGCCATACTAAATAACTCTATAAAAACTCTATAAAACTCTATAAAAACTCCAAATAAAAACTCCACAGTAATTATCTGTTAAAAAATACACGCCGACATCACACACCCCTGATTGAGGCGTCAAATTGTGCGGATTATTGAGGAGAGGTGTGGTATGATTTTTCTTAGCGATCAGGGGTACGGTGTTCGCCCCAGGGGCAAATCATTGGGTAAAAAAGTCCCATAGACTTAACATTGTCACAAAATTTGTGAGATCATATCTTTTGAACAGAAGGTCATAGAGACTTGGGGTTGGGCTCTTTTGACTCGGCCTATCAAGAAGCCAATAAGTAGTGACATAATAACTTCATGGTCACGCCCTAGCAACCACTTATGCCACCCTAGCAACCATAAAACTACATTTCCAAGCCATATTTCAGCTCCAGAAAAAAAGTAGAAACATGGAGTTTGGCTTTTTTGACTTAGACTGTCAATTACTCTTTAAATATCATCTCATAAACTGTATAAGCACACCATAGCAACCATATAGAGTACCCTAGTAACCACCTGAACACATGAATAAGACATTTCTCAGCATTAGAACATCGTACAGACGTGTTTGTTGGCTCGTATGCAATCATGTACAACACCCTAGCAACCGAGCGGCGAGTTTTGCCACTGCAAGCACCACTTCACATTTTCTTCTGGAAATGTACATTCTAGTTAGTGGTGCTTGCCTATGGCGAAGCAACACTATTGTTATCTCACATACTTATTATTCTTCTTCTTCTTCTTCTTATTATTCTTCTGGCCACTTTTTGACGCGCTACTCCTCCCGCAGTTTTTGTCACAGACCCATGAATGAGGTGTCAAAACGTGCGGCCTGTTCGGGAATGGTGTGCTATGACTTTTCTAAGAGATCGGGGGTACGATGGTCGCCCCAGGGGCGAAAAACGGCCCAAAAAAATCCCATAGACTTAACATTGCGAAAAACTTTGACGAGCCGTAGCTCGGAACGAGGATGTCGCAGAAACGTGAAATTTGCCACATTTGAAGAGGCTGACAGGCTCTGTAAGAACATACCACACAATGGGGTAAAAGTTGCACCCCTGAGGGGCAGGAGGGGCCCAAAGTTGCCCCATTGACTTACTATGGTGTAGGACGGCCCATGAAATGGGCCGTCCTACACCATAGAAACCGCTTTTGTATTGAACATAACTCTGGATCACAGTGTCATAGAGACAAGAGGGTGGGCTCATTTTACTCAGACAACCAATCAGTCTCTCAGGATCATTGTGAAGCTATTAAGCCACGCCCTAGCAACCATTTAGAGCACCTTAGCAACAACTCCCATAGACTTCCATTGAAAGAGATCGAAGGGATATCTCTGGACTCAATTGTCATAGAAACATGAGGGTGGTCTCGTTTGACTCGGGGCAGCAAACAGCCAATCATGAGTCACCTCAACACTTCCTAGCCACGCCCTAGCAACCATTGTCGAGCACCTTAGCAACCAAAATCCAAAGAGGAATATTGTCCATTCTGAATGTCACAGAGGCATGGGAGTTGGTTTATATCATTCATACTGACAAGCAGCCTTTGGAGTTTCATGATTGGCAGCTGCCAAGCCACTCCCTAGCAACCAAACAGAGTACCCTAGCAACCATTTTGCAAGACCTACATCTCTGCATCAGAACATCGTATAGAGATGGGGGTTGGTTTATACATTCACATTGACTTTGGAGCTTCATGATTGGCAGCTGCCAAGCCACTCCCTAGCAACCAAACAGTGTACCCTAGCAACCGTTTTGCAAGACCGATATCTCTGCATCAGAACATCGTATAGAGATGGGGGTTGGCTATTTTGACTCATGCTAGCAAACAGGACTTGCTACATGCTACACATGCTAGCAGTGAATAGCTACATGCTAATATTGATTAGCTAAGTGCTAAATCATGCCAATAAAATGCTACAAACTCAACAGTAACCATCTTTGACAACTACCAACCACCTAGTAACACCATAGCAACCACACAGATTACCCTAGCAACCACCCAGAACACCCTAGCAACTGCCTAGCAACGCCCTAGCAACCACCCAGAACACCCTAGCAACCGCCTAGCAACCACCCAGGATACCCTAGCAACTGCCTAGCAACACCCTAGCAACCACCCAGAACACCCTAGCAACGCCCTAGCAACCACCCAAATTACCCTAGCAACCGCCTAGCAACCACCCAGGATACCCTAGCAACTGCCTAGCAACGCCCTAGCAACCACCCAGAACACCCTAGCAACCAACCAGAATACCTTAGCAACAACCTAGCAACACCCTAGCAACCACCCTGAACACCCTAGGAATGCCCTAGCAACCACACAAATTACCCTAGCAACCGCTTAGCAACCACCCAGGATACCCTAGCAACTGCCTAGCAACGCCCTAGCAACCACCCAGAACACCCTAGCAACCGCCTAGCAACACCCTAGCAACCACCTAGTAATACCTTAGCAACCATGCTAGCAACATGCTAAACATGCTAGCATCATGCTAGCAACATGCTAATCATGCTAGCATAATGCTAGCAACATGCTAATCATGCTAGCATGATGCTAGAAACATGCTAATCATGCTAGCAACTAGCTACAAACATGCTAGCAACAGGCTAATCATGCTAGCATCATGCTAGCAACATGCTAATCATGCTAGTAACATGGTAGCAACATGCTAATCATGCTACAAATATGCTAGAAACATGCTAATCATGCTAGCATCATGCTAGCAACATGCTAGCATGATGCTAGCAACATGGTAATCATGCTAGCAACATGGTAATCATGCTAGCATCATGCTAGCATCATGCTAGCAACATGCTAATCATGCTAGCAACATGCTAGCAATATGCTAGCAACATGCTAATCATGCTAGCATCATGCTAGCAACATGCTAATCATGCTAGCATCATGCTAGCAACATGCTAGCAACATGCTAAACATGCTAGCATCATGCTAGCAACATGCTAATCATGCTAGCATCATGCTAGCAACATGCTAGCAACATGCTAAACATGCTAGCATCATGCTAGCAAGATGCTAGCAACATGCTAAACATGCTAGCATCATGCTAGCAACATGCTAAACATGCTAGCATGATGCTAGCAATATGCTAATCATGCTAGCATGATGCTAGCAATATGCTAATCATGCTAGCATGATGCTAGCAATATGCTAATCATGCTAGCATGATGCAAATAATGCTAGCATCTAACTAAAACATGTTTGCAACATTCTTATTTTTGCTAGCATCATGCTAGCAACATGCTAGCATAATGGGAGAATCTAACTAAAACATGCTAGTAACATGCTTATAATGCTAGCATGATGCTAGCAACATGCTAATCATGCTAGCATGATGCTAGCAACATGCTAATCATGCTAATCATGCTAGCATCTTGGTAAAAACTAGCTAACCGCACGCTAGCAACCGAGCGGCGAGTTTTGCCACTGCAAGCACCACTTCACATTTTCTTCTGGAAATGTACATTCTAGTTAGTGGTGCTTGCCTATGGCAAAGCAACACTAGTGTTATTGTGCATACTTATTCTTCTTATTCTTCTTATTCTTCTTATTCTTCTTCTTATTCTTCTGGCCACTTTTTGACGCGCTACTCCTCCCGCAGTTTTTGTCACAGACCCATGAATGAGGTGTCAAAACGTGCGGCCTGTTCGGGAATGGTGTGCTATGACTTTTCTAAGGGATCGGGGGTACGATGTTCGCCCCAGGGGCGAAAAACCGGCCGAAAAATCCCATAGACTTAACATTGCGTCAAACTTTGACGAGTCGTAGCTCGGAACGAGGATGTCGCAGAAACGTGTAATTTACCACATTTGAAGAGGTTGACAGGCTCTGTAAGAACATACCACACAATGGGGTAAAAGTTGCACCCCTGGGGCGCAGGAGCTGCCCAAAGTTGCCCCATTGACTTACTATGGTGTAGGACGGCCCATGAAATGGGCCGTCCTACACCATAGAAACCGCTTTTATATTGAACATAACTCTGGATCACAGTGTCGTAGAGACAAAGGGGCGGGCTCATTTTACTCAGACGGCCAATCAGTCTCTCAGGATCATTGTGAAGCTATCAAGCCACGCCCTAGCAACCATTTAGAGCTCCTTAGCAACAAGTTCCATAGACTTCCATTGAAACAGATCAAAGGGATATCTCAGGATATAAGAGTCATAGAAACATGAGGGTGGTCTCGTTTGACTCGGGGCAGCAAACAGCCAATCCTGAATCACCTCAACACTTCCTAGCCACGCCCTAGCAACCATTGTCGAGCACCTTAGCAACCAAAATCCAAAGAGGGATATCTTCCATTCTGAATGTCACAGAGGCATGGGAGTTGGTTTATATCATTCATACTGACAAGCAGCCTTTGGAGTTTCATGACTGGCAGCTGCCAAGCCACTCCCTAGCAACCAAACATAGTACCCTAGCAACCATTTTGTAACAGCTATATCTCAGCATCAGAACATTGTATCGCGATGGGGTTTGGTTTATATCATTCATACTGACAAGCAGCCTTTGGAGTTTCATGATTGGCAGCTGCCAAACCACTCCCTAGCAACCAAACAGAGTACCCTAGCAACCATTTTGTAACAGCTATATCTCAGCATCAGAACATTGTATTGCGATGGGGGTTGGGTCTTTTGACTCATGTTAACACACAGGACTTTCAACATGCTAAACATGCTAGCTGTGAATAGCTACATGCTAATATCGATTAGTTAAGTGCTAAATGATGCTAGCAACATGCTAATCTTGCTAGTATCTGGCTAAAAACATGCTAGCAAACATGCTAATCATGCTAGCATGATGCTAGCAACATGCTAATCATGCTAGCATGATGCTAGCAACATGCTAATCATGCTAGCATGATGCTAGCAACATGCTAATCATGCTAGCATGATGCTAGCAACATGCTAATCATGCTAGCATGATGCTAGCAACATGCTAATAATGCTAACATCTAACTACAAACATGCTAACAAACATGCTAATCATGCTAGCATGATGCTAGCAACATGCTAATCATGCTAGCATGATGCTAGCAACATGCTAATCATGCTAGCATGATGCTAGCAACATGCTAATCATGCTAGCATGATGCTAGCAACATGCTAATCATGCTAGCATGATGCTAGAAACATGCTAATCATGCTAGCATGATGCTAGCAACATGCTAATCATGCTAGCATCTAGCTACAAACATGCTAATCATGCTAGCATGATGCTAGCAACATGCTAATCATGCTAGCATGATGCTAGCAACATGCTAATCATGCTAGCATGATGCTAGAAACATGCTAATCATGCTAGCATGATGCTAGAAACATGCTAATCATGCTAGCATTATGCTAGCAACATGCCATTCATGCTAGCATGATGCTAGCAACATGCTAATCATGCTAGCATGATGCTAGAAACATGCTAATCATGCTAACATGATGTTAGCAACATGCTAATCATGCTAGCATAATGCTAGCAACATGCTAATCATGCTAGCATAATGCTAGCAACATGCTAATCATGCTAGCATAATGCTAGCAACATGCTAATCATGCTAGCATCTAGCTACAAACATGCTAGCAACCTGCTAATCATGTTAGCATCATGCTAAAGACACGGTAGCATGATGCTAGCAACATGCTAATCATGCTATCATTATGCTTATTTTGTTAGCATCTTACTAAAAACTAGCTATACACACCCTAGCAACCGAGCGGCGAGTTTTGCCACTGCAAGCACCACTTCACATTTTCTTCTGGAAATGTACATTCTAGTATTGTGATTACTATTCACCAAGACAAAACTTCGGCACGCTACTCCTCCCGCACCTTTTGTCGTAGACCCATGAATGAGGTGTCAAATCGACCGGTTCATTGAGGAGAGGTGTGCTATGACTTTTCTAAGTGATCGGTTTTACGATGTTCGTCCGGCGGGCGATAAATTAGCCGAAAAATGTCCCATAGACTTAACATTGGCACAAAATTTGTTATATCATATCTTTTGACCAGAAGGTCATAGAGACTTGGGGTTGGGCTCTTTTGACTCGGCCTATCAAGCAGCCAATAAGTAGAGACATAATAACTTCATATTCGTGCCCTAGCAACCACTTAGGGCAGCCTAGCAACCATAAAACAACATATTCAAGCCATATCTCAGCTCCAGAAAATAGTAGAAACATGGAGTTTGCCTTTTTTGACTCATACAGTTTATGAGATGATATTTAAAGACTAGTTGACAGTCTAAGCACACCATAGCAACCATATAGGGTACCCTAGTAACCATACAAACACATGAATAAGCCATATCTCAGCACTAGAACATCGTACAGACATGGTTGTTGTCTCGTATGCAATAATGTACCACACTCTAGCAACCGAGCGGCGAGTTTTGCCACTGCAAGCACCACTTCACATTTTCTTCTGGAAATGTACATTCTAGTATTGTGATTACTATTCACCAAGACAAAACTTCGGCACGCTACTCCTCCCGCAAGTTTTCTCGTAGACCCATGAATGAGGTATCAAATCGACCGGTTCATTGAGGAGAGGTGTGCTATGTCTTTTCTAAGCGATCGATTGTACGATGTTCGTCCAGCCGGCGATAAATCGGACGAAAAAAGTCCCATAGACTTAACATTGGCAGAAAATTTGTTATATCATATCTTTTGACCAGAAGGACACAGAGACTTGGGGTTTGGCTCTTTTGACTCTGCCTATCAAGCAGCCAATAAGTAGTGACATAACAACTTCATGGCCACGCCCTAGCAACCACTTAGGGCACCCTAGCAACCATAAAACAACATTTACAAGCCATATTTCAGCTCCAGAAAATTGTAGAGACATGGAGCTTGGCTTTTTTGACTCAGACTGTCAACTAGTCTTTAAATATCATCTCATAAACTGTATAAGCACACCATAGCAACCATATAGAGTACCCTAGTAACCATACAAACACATGAATAAGCCATATCTCAGCACCAGAACATCGTACAGACGTGTTTGTTGTCTCGTATGCAATAATGTACCACACCCTAGCAACCGAGCGGCGAGTTTTGCCACTGCAAGCACCACTTCACATTTTCTTCTGGAAATGTACATTCTAGTATTGTGATTACTATTCACCTAGACAAAACTTCGGCACGCTACTCCTCCCGCACGTTTTCTCGTAGACCCTTGAATGAGGTATCAAATCGACCGGTTCATTGAGGAGAGGTGTGCTATGTCTTTTCTAAGCGATCGGTTGTACGATGATCGTCCGGCCGGCGATAAATTGGACGAAAAAAGTCCCATAGACTTAACATTGGCACAAAATTGTGAGATCATATCTTTTGACCAGAAGGTCATAGAGACTTGGGGTTGGGCTCTTTTGACTCAGACTATCAAGCAGCCAATAAGTAGTGACATAATAACTTCATATTCGCGCCCTAGCAACCACTTAGGCCAGCCTAGCAACCATACAACAACATATTCGAGCCATATCTCAGCTCCAGAAAATAGAAGAAACATGGAGTTTGCCTTTTTTGACTCAGACTGTCAACTGGTCTTTAAATATCATCTCATAAACTGTATAAGCACACCATAGCAACCATATAGGGAACCCTAGTAACCATACAAACACATGAATAAGCCATATCTCAGCACCAGAACATCGTACAGACATGGTTGTTGGCTCGTATGTACCACATGTACCAATCATGTACCACACCCTAGCAACCGAGCGGCGAGTTTTGCCACTGCAAGCACCACTTCACATTTTCTTCTGGAAATGTACATTCTAGTGTTGTGATTACTATTCACCTAGACAAAACTTCGGCACGCTACTCCTCCTGCACGTTTTCTCGTAGACCCATGAATGAGGTATCAAATCGACCGGTTCATTGAGGAGAGGTGTGCTATGTCTTTTCTAAGCGATCGGTTGTACGATGATCGTCCGGCTGGCGATAAATTGGACGAAAAAAGTCCCATAGACTTAACATTGGCACAAAATTTGTGAGATCATATCTTTTGACCAGAAGGTCATGGAGACTTGGGGTTGGCCTCTTTTGACTCGGCCTATCAAGCAGCCAATAAGTAGTGACATAATAACTTCATATTCGCACCCTAGCAACCACTTAGGGCAGCCTAGCAACCATAAAACAACATATTCAAGCCATTATCTCAGCTCCAGAAAATAGAAGAAACATGGAGTTTGCCTTTTTTGACTCAGACTGTCAACTAGTCTTTAAATATCATCTCATAAACTGTATAAGCACACCATAGCAACCATATAGAGTACCCTAGTAACCATACAAACACATGAATAAGCCATATCTCAGCACTAGAACATCGTACAGACATGGTTGTTGGCTCGTATGCAATAATGTACCACACTCTAGCAACCGAGCGACGAGTTTTGCCACTGCAAGCACCACTTCACATTTTCTTCTGGAAATGTACATTCTAGTATTGTGATTACTATTCACCAAGACAAAACTTCGGCACGCTACTCCTCCCGCATTTTTTGTTGTAGACCCATGAATGAGGTGTCAAATCGACCGGTTCATTGAGGAGAGGTGTGCTATTACTTTTCTAAGTGATCGGTTTTACGATGTTCGTCCGGCGGGCGATAAATTAGCCGAAAAATGTCCCATAGACTTAACATTGGCACAAAATTTGTTTTATCATATCTTTTGACCAGAAGGTCATAGAGACTTGGGGTTGGGCTCTTTTGACTCGGCCTATCAAGCAGCCAATAAGTAGAGACATAATAACTTCATATTCCCGCCCTAGCAACCACTTAGGGCAGCTTAGCAACCATAAAACAACATATTCAAGCCATATCTCAGCTCCAGAAAATAGTAGAAACATGGAGTTTGCCTTTTTTGACTCATACAGTTTATGAGATGATATTTAAAGACTAGTTGACAGTCTAAGCACACCATAGCAACCATATAGGGTACCCTAGTAACCATACAAACACATGAATAAGCCATATCTCAGGACTTGAACATCGTACAGACATGGTTGTTGGCTCGTATGCAATAATGTACCACACTCTAGCAACCGGGCGGCGAGTTTTGCCACTGCAAGCACCACTTCACATTTTCTTCTGGAAATGTACATTCTAGTTCTTATTCTTATTCTTCTGGCCACTTTTTGACGCGCTACTCCTCCCGCAGTTTTTGTCACAGACCCATGAATGAGGTGTCAAAACGTGCGGCCTGTTCGGGAATGGTGTGCTATGACTTTTATAAGGGATCGGGGGTACGATGTTCGCCCCAGGGGCGAAAAACCGGCCGAAAAATCCCATAGACTTAACATTGCGTCAAACTTTGACGAGTCGTAGCTCGGAACGAGGATGTCGCAGAAACGTGTAATTTACCACATTTGAAGAGGCTGACAGGCTCTGTAAGAATATACCACACAATGGGGTAAAAGTTGCACCCCTGTGGGGCAGGAGCTGCCCAAATTTGCCCCATTGACTTACTATGGTGTAGGACGGCCCATGAAATGGGCCGTCCTACACCATAGAAACCGCTTTTATATTGAACATAACTCTGGATCACAGTGTCGTAGAGACAAAGGGGCGGGCACATTTTACTCAGATGACCAATCAGTCTCTCAGGATCATTGTTAAGCTTTTAAGCCACGCCCTAGCAACCATTTAGAGCACCTTAGCAACAAGTTCCATAGACTTCCATTGAAAGAGATGGAAGGGATATCTCCGGATAGAAGTGTCATAGAAACACGAGGGTGGTCTCGTTTGACTCGGGGTAGCAAACAGCCAATCATGAATGACCTCAACACTTCCTAGCCACGCCCTAGCAACCATTGTCGAGCACCTTAGCAACCAAAATCCAAAGAGGGATATCTTCCATTCTGAATGTCACAGAGGCATGGGAGTTGGTTTATATCATTTATACTGACAAGCAGCCTTTGGAGTTTCATGATTGGCAGCTGCCAAGCCACTCCCTAGCAACCAAACATAGTACCCTAGCAACCCTTTTGTAACAGCTATATCTCAGCATCAGAACATTGTATCGCGATGGGGGTTGGTTTATATCATTCATACTGACAAGCAGCCTTTGGAGTTTCATGATTGGCAGCTGCCAAGCCACTCCCTAGCAACCAAACAGAGTACCCTAGCAACCATTTTGTAACAGCTATATCTCAGCATCAGAACATTGTATCGCGATGGGGGTTGGGTCTTTTGACTCATGTTAACACACAGGACTTTCAACATGCTAAACATGCTAGCTGTGAATAGCTACATGCTAATATCGATTAGTTAAGTGCTAAATGATGCTAGCAACATGTTAATCTTGCTAGTATCTGGCTACAAACATGCTAGCAAACATGCTAATCATGCTAGCATGATGCTAGCAACATGCTAATCATGCTAGCATGATGCTATTAACATGCTAATCATGCTAGCATGATGCTAGCAATATGCTAATCATGCTAGCATGATGCTAGCAACATGCTAATCATGCTAGCATGATGCTAGCAACATGCTAATCATGCTAACATGATGCTAGCAACATGCTAATCATGCTAGCATCTAACTACAAACATGCTAACAAACATGCTAGCAACATGCTAATCATGCTAGTATAATGCTAGCAACATGCTAATCATGCTAGCATGATGCTAGCAACATGCTAATCATGCTAGCATGATGCTAGAAACATGCTAATCATGCTAGCATGATGCTAGCAACATGCTAATCATGCTAGCATGATGCTAGAAACATGCTAATCATGCTAGCATGATGCTAGCAACATGCTAATCATGCTAGCATCTAGCTACAAACATGCTAATCATGCTAGCATGATGCTAGAAACATGCTAATAATGCTAGCATGATGCTAGTAACATGCTAATCATGCTAGCATAATGCTAGCAACATGCTAATCATGCTAGCATGATGCTAGCAACATGCTAATCATGCTAGCATGATGCTAGCAACATGCTAATCATGCTAGCATCTAGCTACAAACATGCTAGCAACCTGCTAATCATGTTAGCATCATGCTAAAGACACGGTAGCATGATGCTAGCAACATGCTAATCATGCTATCATTATGCTTATTTTGTTAGCATCTTACTAAAAACTAGCTATACACACCCTAGCAACCGAGCGGCGAGTTTTGCCACTGCAAGCACCACTTCACATTTTCTTCTGGAAATGTACATTCTAGTTAGTGGTGCTTGCCTATGGCGAAGCAACACTATTGTTATCTCACATACTTATTATTCTTATTCTTCTTATTAGTGGTGCTTGCCTATGGCGAAGCAACACTATTGTTATCTCACATACTTATTATTCTTCTTCTTATTATTATTATTCTTCTGGCCACTTTTTGACGCGCTACTCCTCCCGCAGTTTTTGTCACAGACCCATGAATGAGGTGTCAAAACGTGCGGCCTGTTCGGGAATGGTGTGCTATGACTTTTCTAAGAGATCGGGGGTACGATGGTCGCCCCAGGGGCGAAAAACGGCCCAAAAAAATCCCATAGACTTAACATTGCGAAAAACTTTGACGAGTCGTAGCTCGGAACGAGGATGTCGCAGAAACGTGAAATTTGCCACATTTGAAGAGGCTGACAGGCTCTGTAAGAACATACCACACAATGGGGTAAAAGTTGCACCCCTGAGGGGCAGGAGGGGCCCAAAGTTGCCCCATTGACTTACTATGGTGTAGGACGGCCCATGAAATGGGCCGTCCTACACCATAGAAACCGCTTTTGTATTGAACATAACTCTGGATCACAGTGTCATAGAGACAAGAGGGCGGGCTCATTTTACTCAGACAACCAATCAGTCTCTCAGGATCATTGTGAAGCTATCAAGCCACGCCCTAGCAACCATTTAGAGCACCTTAGCAACAACTCCCATAGACTTCCATTGAAAGAGATCGAAGGGATATCTCTGGACTGAATTGTCATAGAAACATGAGGGTGGGCTCGTTTGACTCGGGGCAGCAAACAGCCAATCCTGAATCACCTCAACACTTACTGGCCACGCCATAGCAACCATTGTCGAGCACCTTAGCAACAAAAATCCAAAGAGGAATATCGTCCATTCTGAATGTCACAGAGGCATGGGAGTTGGTTTATATCTTTCATAGTGACAAGAAGCCTTTGGGGTTTCATGATTGGCAGCTGCCAAGCCACTCCCTAGCAACCAAACAGAGTACCCTAGCAACCATTTTGCAAGACCAATATCTCTGCATCAGAACATCGTATAGAGATGGGGGTTGGGTCTTTTGACTCATGCTGGCACACAGGACTTTCAACATGCTAAACATGCTAGCTGTGAATAGCTACATGCTAATATTGATTAGCTAAGTGCTAAATCATGCCATGAACATTATAAAAACTCTATAGTAACCAAATGTGAACACTACCAACCACCTAGTAACTCCATAGCAACCATCCAGAATACCATAGCAACCACCTAAAACACCCTAGCAACCACCCAAAACACCCTAGCAACCGCCTAGCAACACCATAGCAACCACCCAGAATACCCTAGCAACCGCCTAGCAACACCCTAGCAACCACCCAGAACACCCTAGCAACCGCCTAGCAACACCCTGGCAACCACCCAGAATACCCTAGCAACCACCTGGCAACACCCTAGCAACCACCCAGAATACCCTAGCAACCACCTAGCAACACCCTAGCAACCACTCAGAACACCCTAGCAACCACCCAGAACACCCTAGCAACCGCCTAGCAACCACCCAAAACACCTTAGCAACCACCCAGAATACCCTAGCAACCGCATAGCAATAACATAGCAACCACCCAGAACCGCCTAGCAACCGCCTAGCAACACCCTAGCAACCACCCAGAACACCCTAGCAACCGCCTAGCAACACCCTAGCAACCAACCAGAACACCCTAGCAACACCCTAGCAACCACCCAGAACACCCTAGTAACCGCCTAGCAACCACCCAGAATACCCTAGCAACCGCATAGCAACACCATAGCAACCACCCAGAACACCCTAGCAACCGCCTAGCAACGCCCTAGCAACCACCCATAATACCCTAGCAACCACCTAGTAACACCTTAGCAACCATGCTAGCAACATGCTAGCAACATGCTAAACATGCTAGCATGATGCTAGCAATATGCTAATCATGCTAGCATCTAGCTAAAACATGTTTGCAACATGCTTATTTTTGCTAGCATCATGCTAGCAACATGCTAATCATGCTAGCATCATGCTAGCAACATGCTAATCATGCTAGCATGTTGGTAGCATGATGCTAACAACATGCTAATCATGCTAGCATGATGCTAGCATGATGCTAACAACATGCTAATCATGCTAGTATTATGCTAGCAACATGCTAATCATGCTAGCATCATGCTAGCAACATGCTAGCAACATGCTAATCATGCTAGCATCATGCTAATCATGCTATCAACATGCTAATCATGCTAGCAAAATGCTAATAATGCTAGCATAATGCTAACAACATGCTAATCATGCTAGCATGAAACTAGCAACATGCTAATCATGCTAGCATCTTGGTAAAAACTAGCTAACCGCACCCTAGCAACCGAGCGGCGAGTTTTGCCACTGCAAGCACCACTTCACATTTTCTTCTGGAAATGTACATTCTAGTTCTTCTTATTCTTATTCTTCTGGCCACTTTTTGACGCGCTACTCCTCCCGCAGTTTTTGTCACAGACCCATGAATGAGGTGTCAAAACGTGCGGCCTGTTCGGGAATGGTGTGCTATGACTTTTCTAAGAGATCGGGGGTACGATGGTCGCCCCAGGGGCGAAAAACGGCCCAAAAAAATCCCATAGACTTAACATTGCGAAAAACTTTGACGAGTCGTAGCTCGGAACGAGGATGTCGCAGAAACGTGAAATTTGCCACATTTGAAGAGGCTGACAGACTCTGTAAGAACATACCACACAATGGGGTAAAAGTTGCACCCCTGTGGGGCAGGAGCTGCCCAAAGTTGCCCCATTGACTTACTATGGTGTAGGACGGCCCATGAAATGCATGCGTTTCTCCTACTATGGTAAATTACATAGGGATTTTGTATTGAACATAGCTGTGGGTCACAGTGTCATAGAGACAAGGGGGCGGACTCATTTTACTCAGACAACCAATCAGTCTCTCAGGATCATTGTGAAGCTATCAAGCCACGCCCTAGCAACCATTTAGAGCACCTTAGCAACAACTCCCATAGACTTCCATTGAAAGAGATCGAAGGGATATCTCTGGACTGAATTGTCATAGAAACATGAGGGTGGTCTCGTTTGACTCGGGCCAGCAAACAGCCAATCATGAATCACCTCAACACTTGCTAGCCACGCCCTAGCAACCATTGTCGAGCACCTTAGCAACCAAAATCCAAAAAGGAATATCGTCCATTCTGAATGTCACAGAGGCATGGGAGTTGGTTTATATCATTCATACTGACAAGCAGCCTTTGGAGTTTCATGATTGGCAGCTGCCAAGCCACTCCCTAGCAACCAAACAGAGTACCCTAGCAACCATTTTGCAAGACCTATATCTCTGCATCAGAACATCGTATAGAGATGGGGGTTGGTTTATACATTCACATTGACTTTGGAGCTTCATGATTGGCAGCTGCCAAGCCACTCCCTAGCAACCAAACAGAGTACCCTAGCAACCGTTTTGCAAGACCAATATCTCTGCATCAGAACATCGTATAGAGATGGGGGTTGGCTCTTTTGACTCATGCTAGCAAACAGGACTTGCTACATGCTAAACATGCTAGCTGTGAATAGCTACATGCTAATATTGATTAGCTAAGTGCTAAATCATGCCATGAACATTATAAAAACTCTATAGTAACCAAATGTAAACACTACCAACCACCTAGTAACACCATAGCAACCATCCAGAATACCATAGCAACCACCTAAAACACCCTAGCAACTGCCTAGCAACACCATAGCAACTACCCAGAATACCCTAGCAACCGCCTAGCAACACCCTAGCAACCACCCAGAATACCCTAGCAACCACCTAGCAACCACTCAGAACACCCTAGCAACCGCCTAGCAACACCCTAGCAACCACCCAGAACACCCTAGCAACACCCTAGCAACCACTCAGAACACCCTAGCAACCGCCTAGCAACACCCTAGCAACCACCCAAAACACCCTAGCAAACCCCTAGCAACACCCTAGCAACCACCCAGAACACCCTAGCAACCGCCTAGCAACCACCCAAAACACCTTAGCAACCACCCAGAACACCCTAACAACCGCCTACCAACACCCTAGCAACCACTCAGAACACCCTAGCAACCGCCTAGCAACACCCTAGCAACCACCCAGAACACCCTAGCAACCGCCTAGCAACACCCTAGCAACCACCTAGCAACACCCTAGCAACCACTCAGAACACCCTAGCAACCGCCTAGCAGCACCCTAGCAACCACCCAGAACACCCTAGCAACCGCTTAGCAACACCCTAGCAACCACCCAGAATACCATAGCAACCACCTAGCAACACCCTAGCAACCACTCAGAATACCATAGCAACCACTCAGAATACCATAGCAACCACCTAGCAACACCCTAGCAACCACTCAGAACACCCTAGCAACCGCCTACCAACACCCTAGCAACCACCCAGAACACCCTAGCAACCGCCTAGCAACGCCCTAGCAACCACCCATAATACCCTAGCAACCCCCTAGTAAAACCTTAGCAACCATGCTAGCATCATGCTAGCAACATGCTAATCATGCTAGCATGATGCTAGCAATATGCTAATCATGCTAGCATCTACCTAAAACATGTTTGCAACATGCTTATTTTTGCTAGCATCATGCTAACAACATGCTAATCATGCTAGCATGTTGGTAGCATGATGCTAACAACATGCTAATCATGCTAGCATGATGCTAGCATGATGCTAACAACATGCTAATCATGCTAGCATGATGCTAGCAACATGCTAATCATGCTTACAACATGCTAATCATGCTAGCATCATGCTACTAACATGCTAATCATGCTAGCATCATGCTAGCAACATGCTAATCATGCTAGCATCATGCTATCAACATGCTAGCAAAATGCTAATCATGCTAACATCATGCTAGCAACATGCTAATCATGCTAGCAACATGCTAATCACGCTACCATAATGCTAACAACATGTTAATCATTCTAGCATGATGCTAGCAACATGCTAATCATGCTACCATCTTGGTAAAAAATAGCTAACCGCACGCTAGCAACCGAGCGGCGAGTTTTGCCACTGCAAGCACCACTTCACATTTTCTTCTGGAAATGTACATTCTAGTGTTGTGATTACTATTCACCTAGACAAAACTTCGGCACGCTACTCCTCCCGCACGTTTTCTCGTAGACCCATGAATGAGGTGTCAAATCGACCGGTTCATGAGGAGAGGTGTGCTATGTCTTTTCTAAGCGTTCGGGTGTACGATGATCGTCCGGCGGGCGATAAAGCGGCCGAAAAAAGTCCCATAGACTTAACATTGGCACAACATTTGTGAGATCATATCTTTTGACCAGAAGGTCATAGAGACTTGGGATTGGGCTCTTTTGACTCGGCCTATCAAGCAGCCAATAAGTAGTGACATAATAACTTCATAGCCGTGCCCTAGCAACCACTTAGGGCAACCTAGCAACCATAAAACTACATTTCCAAGCCATATTTCAGCTCCTGAAAATACTAGAAACATGGAGTTCGGCTTTTTTGACTCACACTGTCAACTAGTCTTTAAATATCATCTCATAAACTGTATAAGCACACCATAGCAACCATATAGGGTACCCTAGTAACCATACAAACACATGAATAAGCCATATCTCAGCACTAGAACATCGTACAGACATGGTTGTTGGCTCGTATGCAATAATGTACCACACTCTAGCAACCGAGCGGCGAGTTTTGCCACTGCAAGCACCACTTCACATTTTCTTCTGGAAATGTACATTCTAGTGTTGTGATTACTATTCACCTAGACAAAACTTCGGCACGCTACTCCTCCTGCACGTTTTCTCGTAGACCCATGAATGAGGTATCAAATCGACCGGTTCATTGAGGAGAGGTGTGCTATGTCTTTTCTAAGCGATCGGTTGTACGATGATCGTCCGGCTGGCGATAAATTGGACGAAAAAAGTCCCATAGACTTAACATTGGCACAAAATTTGTGAGATCATATCTTTTGACCAGAAGGTCATGGAGACTTGGGGTTGGCCTCTTTTGACTCGGCCTATCAAGCAGCCAATAAGTAGTGACATAATAACTTCATATTCGCACCCTAGCAACCACTTAGGGCAGCCTAGCAACCATAAAACAACATATTCAAGCCATTATCTCAGCTCCAGAAAATAGAAGAAACATGGAGTTTGCCTTTTTTGACTCAGACTGTCAACTAGTCTTTAAATATCATCTCATAAACTGTATAAGCACACCATAGCAACCATATAGAGTACCCTAGTAACCATACAAACACATGAATAAGCCATATCTCAGCACTAGAACATCGTACAGACATGGTTGTTGGCTCGTATGCAATAATGTACCACACTCTAGCAACCGAGCGACGAGTTTTGCCACTGCAAGCACCACTTCACATTTTCTTCTGGAAATGTACATTCTAGTATTGTGATTACTATTCACCAAGACAAAACTTCGGCACGCTACTCCTCCCGCATTTTTTGTTGTAGACCCATGAATGAGGTGTCAAATCGACCGGTTCATTGAGGAGAGGTGTGCTATTACTTTTCTAAGTGATCGGTTTTACGATGTTCGTCCGGCGGGCGATAAATTAGCCGAAAAATGTCCCATAGACTTAACATTGGCACAAAATTTGTTTTATCATATCTTTTGACCAGAAGGTCATAGAGACTTGGGGTTGGGCTCTTTTGACTCGGCCTATCAAGCAGCCAATAAGTAGAGACATAATAACTTCATATTCCCGCCCTAGCAACCACTTAGGGCAGCTTAGCAACCATAAAACAACATATTCAAGCCATATCTCAGCTCCAGAAAATAGTAGAAACATGGAGTTTGCCTTTTTTGACTCATACAGTTTATGAGATGATATTTAAAGACTAGTTGACAGTCTAAGCACACCATAGCAACCATATAGGGTACCCTAGTAACCATACAAACACATGAATAAGCCATATCTCAGGACTTGAACATCGTACAGACATGGTTGTTGGCTCGTATGCAATAATGTACCACACTCTAGCAACCGGGCGGCGAGTTTTGCCACTGCAAGCACCACTTCACATTTTCTTCTGGAAATGTACATTCTAGTTAGTGGTGCTTGCCTATGGCGAAGCAACACTATTGTTATCTCACATACTTATTATTCTTCTTATAATTAGTGGTGCTTGCCTATGGCGAAGCAACACTATTGTTATCTCACATACTTATTATTCTTCTTCTTCTTCTTCTTATTATTCTTCTGGCCACTTTTTGACGCGCTACTCCTCCCGCAGTTTTTGTCACAGACCCATGAATGAGGTGTCAAAACGTGCGGCCTGTTCGGGAATGGTGTGCTATGACTTTTCTAAGAGATCGGGGGTACGATGGTCGCCCCAGGGGCGAAAAACGGCCCAAAAAAATCCCATAGACTTAACATTGCGAAAAACTTTGACGAGCCGTAGCTCGGAACGAGGATGTCGCAGAAACGTGAAATTTGCCACATTTGAAGAGGCTGACAGGCTCTGTAAGAACATACCACACAATGGGGTAAAAGTTGCACCCCTGAGGGGCAGGAGGGGCCCAAAGTTGCCCCATTGACTTACTATGGTGTAGGACGGCCCATGAAATGGGCCGTCCTACACCATAGAAACCGCTTTTGTATTGAACATAACTCTGGATCACAGTGTCATAGAGACAAGAGGGTGGGCTCATTTTACTCAGACAACCAATCAGTCTCTCAGGATCATTGTGAAGCTATTAAGCCACGCCCTAGCAACCATTTAGAGCACCTTAGCAACAACTCCCATAGACTTCCATTGAAAGAGATCGAAGGGATATCTCTGGACTCAATTGTCATAGAAACATGAGGGTGGTCTCGTTTGACTCGGGGCAGCAAACAGCCAATCATGAGTCACCTCAACACTTCCTAGCCACGCCCTAGCAACCATTGTCGAGCACCTTAGCAACCAAAATCCAAAGAGGAATATCGTCCATTCTGAATGTCACAGAGGCATGGGAGTTGGTTTATATCATTCATACTGACAAGCAGCCTTTGGAGTTTCATGATTGGCAGCTGCCAAGCCACTCCCTAGCAACCAAACAGAGTACCCTAGCAACCATTTTGCAAGACCTACATCTCTGCATCAGAACATCGTATAGAGATGGGGGTTGGTTTATACATTCACATTGACTTTGGAGCTTCATGATTGGCAGCTGCCAAGCCACTCCCTAGCAACCAAACAGTGTACCCTAGCAACCGTTTTGCAAGACCGATATCTCTGCATCAGAACATCGTATAGAGATGGGGGTTGGCTATTTTGACTCATGCTAGCAAACAGGACTTGCTACATGCTACACATGCTAGCAGTGAATAGCTACATGCTAATATTGATTAGCTAAGTGCTAAATCATGCCAATAAAATGCTACAAACTCAACAGTAACCATCTTTGACAACTACCAACCACCTAGTAACACCATAGCAACCACACAGATTACCCTAGCAACCACCCAGAACACCCTAGCAACTGCCTAGCAACGCCCTAGCAACCACCCAGAACACCCTAGCAACCGCCTAGCAACCACCCAGGATACCCTAGCAACTGCCTAGCAACACCCTAGCAACCACCCAGAACACCCTAGCAACGCCCTAGCAACCACCCAAATTACCCTAGCAACCGCCTAGCAACCACCCAGGATACCCTAGCAACTGCCTAGCAACGCCCTAGCAACCACCCAGAACACCCTAGCAACCGCCTAGCAACCACCCAGAACACCCTAGCAACCAACCAGAATACCTTAGCAACAACCTAGCAACACCCTAGCAACCACCCTGAACACCCTAGGAATGCCCTAGCAACCACACAAATTACCCTAGCAACCGCTTAGCAACCACCCAGGATACCCTAGCAACTGCCTAGCAACGCCCTAGCAACCACCCAGAACACCCTAGCAACCGCCTAGCAACACCCTAGCAACCACCTAGTAATACCTTAGCAACCATGCTAGCAACATGTTAAACATGCTAGCATCATGCTAGCAACATGCTAATCATGCTAGCATAATGCTAGCAACATGCTAATCATGCTAGCATGATGCTAGAAACATGCTAATCATGCTAGCAACTAGCTACAAACATGCTAGCAACAGGCTAATCATGCTAGCATCATGCTAGCAACATGCTAATCATGCTAGTAACATGGTAGCAACATGCTAATCATGCTACAAATATGCTAGAAACATGCTAATCATGCTAGCATCATGCTAGCAACATGCTAATCATGCTAGCATCATGCTAGCAACATGGTAATCATGCTAGCATCATGCTAGCATCATGCTAGCATCATGCTAGCAACATGCTAATCATGCTAGCAACATGCTAGCAATATGCTAGCAACATGCTAATCATGCTAGCATCATGCTAGCAACATGCTAATCATGCTAGCATCATGCTAGCAACATGCTAGCAACATGCTAAACATGCTAGCATCATGCTAGCAACATGCTAATCATGCTAGCATCATGCTAGCAACATTCTAGCAACATGCTAAACATGGTAGCATCATGCTAGCAAGATGCTAGCAACATGCTAGCAACATGCTAAACATGCTAGCATCATGCTAGCAACATGCTAAACATGCTAGCATGATGCTAGCAATATGCTAATCATGCTAGCATGATGCTAGCAATATGCTAATCATGCTAGCATGATGCTAGCAATATGCTAATCATGCTAGCATGATGCAAATAATGCTAGCATCTAACTAAAACATGTTTGCAACATTCTTATTTTTGCTAGCATCATGCTAGCAACATGCTAGCATAATGGGAGAATCTAACTAAAACATGCTAGTAACATGCTTATAATGCTAGCATGATGCTAGCAACATGCTAATCATGCTAGCATGATGCTAGCAACATGCTAATCATGCTAATCATGCTAGTATTGTGATTACTATTCACCAAGACAAAACTTCGGCACGCTACTCCTCCCGCATTTTTTGTGTTAGACCCATGAATGAGGTGTCAAATCGACCGGCTCATTGAGGAGAGGTGTGCTATGACTTTTCTAAGTGATCGGTTGTACGATGTTCGTTCAGCAGCCGATAAATCGGACGAAAAAATTCCCATAGACTTAACATTGGCACAACATTTGTGAGATCATATCTTTTGACTAGAAGGTCACAGAGACTTGGGGTTGGGCTCTTTTGACTCGGCCTATCAAGCAGCCAATAAGTAGGGGCATAACAACTTCATGGCCAAGCCCTAGCAACCACTTATGCCACCCTAGCAACCATAAAACAACATTTACAAGCTATATTTCAGCTCCAGAAAATCGTAGAGACGTGGAATTCGGCTCTTTTGACTCAGACTGTCAACTAGTCTTCTAATATCATCTAATAAACTGTATAAGCACACCATAGCAACCATATAAGGTACCCTAGTAACCATACAAACACATGAATAAGCCATATCTCAGCAACAGAACATCGTACAGACATGGTTGTTGGCTCGTATGCAGTAATGTACCACACTCTAGCAACCGAGCGGCGAGTTTTGCCACTGCAAGCACCACTTCACATTTTCTTCTGGAAATGTACATTCTAGTATTGTGATTACTATTCACCAAGACAAAACTTCGGCACGCTACTCCTCCCGCATTTTTTGTCGTAGACCCATGAATGAGGTGTCAAATCGACCGGCTCATTGAGGAGAGGTGTGCTATGACTTTTCTAAGTGATCGGTTGTACGATGTTCGTTCAGCAGCCGATAAATCGGACGAAAAAATTCCCATAGACTTAACATTGGCACAACATTTGTGAGATCATATCTTTTGACTAGAAGGTCACAGAGACTTGGGGTTGGGCTCTTTTGACTCGGCCTATCAAGCAGCCAATAAGTAGGGGCATAACAACTTCATGGCCACGCCCTAGCAACCACTTATGCCACCCTAGCAACCATAAAACAACATTTACAAGCTATATTTCAGCTCCAGAAAATCGTAGAGACGTGGAGTTCGGCTTTTTTGACTCAGACTGTCAACCAGTCTTTTAATATCATCTAATAAACTGTATGAGCACACCATAGCAACCATATAAGGTACCCTAGTAACCATACAAACACATAAATAAGCCATATCTCAGCACCAGAACATCGCACAGACGTGTTTTTTGTCTCGTATGCAATCGTGTGCCACACTCTAGCAACCGAGCGGCGAATTTTGCCACTGCAAGCACCACTTCACATTTTCTTCTGGAAATGTACATTCTAGTTATTATTATTCTTCTGGCCACTTTTTGACGCGCTACTCCTCCCGCAGTTTTTGTCACAGACCCATGAATGAGGTGTCAAAACGTGCGGCCTGTTCGGGAATGGTGTGCTATGACTTTTCTAAGAGATCGGGGGTACGATGGTCGCCCCAGGGGCGAAAAACGGCCCAAAAAAATCCCATAGACTTAACATTGCGAAAAACTTTGACGAGTCGTAGCTCGGAACGAGGATGTCGCAGAAACATGAAATTTGCCACATTTGAAGAGGCTGACAGGCTCTGTAAGAACATACCACACAATGGGGTAAAAGTTGCACCCCTGGGGGGCAGGAGCGGCCCAAAATTTCCCCATTGACTTACTATGGTGTAGGACGGCCCATGAAATGGGCCGTCCTACACCATAGAAACCGCTTTTATATTGAACATAACTCTGGATCACAGTGTCGTAGAGACAAAGGGGCGGGCTCATTTTACTCAGACGGCCAATCATTCTCTCAGGATCATTGTGAAGCTATCAAGCCACGCCCTAGCAACCATTTAGAGCTCCTTAGCAACAAGTTCCATAGACTTCCATTGAAAGAGATCGAAGGGATATCTCTGGACTGAATTGTCATAGAAACATGAGGGTGGTCTCGTTTGACTCGGGGCAGCAAACAGCCAATCATGAATCACCTCAACACTTCCTAGCCACGCCCTAGCAACCATTGTCGAGCACCTTAGCAACCAAAATCCAAAGAGGAATATCGTCCATTCTGAATGTCACAGAGGCACGGGAGTTGGTTTATATCATTCATACTGACAAGCAGCCTTTGGAGTTTCATGATTGGCAGCTGCCAAGCCACTCCCTAGCAACCAAACAAGGTACCCTAGCAACCATTTTGCAAGACCTATATCTCTGCATCAAAACATCGTATAGAGATGGGGGTTGGTTTAGACATTCACATTCACTTTGGAGCTTCATGATTGGCAGCTGCCAAGCCACTCCCTAGCAACCAAACAGAGTACCCTAGCAACCGTTTTGCAAGACCAATATCTCTGCATCAGAACATCGTATAGAGATGGGGGTTGGCTCTTTTGACTCATGCTAGCAAACAGGACTTGCTACATGCTAAACATGCTAGCTGTGAATAGCTACATGCTAATATTGATTAGCTAAGTGCTAAATCATGCCATGAACATTATAAAAACTCTATAGTAACCAAATGTGAACACTACCAACCACCTAGTAACACCATAGCAACCATCCAGAATACCATAGCAACCACCTAAAACACCCTAGCAACCACCCAAAACACCCTAGCAACCGCCTAGCAACACCATAGCAACCACCCAGAATACCCTAGCAACCGCCTAGCAACCACCCAGAACACCCTAGCAACCGCCTAGCAACACCCTAGCAACCACTCAGAACACCCTAGCAACCACCTAGCAACACCCTAGCAACCACCCAGAACACCCTAGCAACCGCCTAGCAACACCCTAGCAACCACCCAGAACACCCTAGCAACCATCTAGCAACACCCTAGCAACCACCCAAAACACCCTAGCAACCACCTAGCAACCCCCTAGCAACCACCCTGAACACCCTAGCAACCACCTAGCAACACCCTAGCAACCACCCAGAACACCCTAGCAACCACCTAGCAACACCCTAGCAACCACCCAAAACACCCTAGCAACACCCTAGCAACCGCCCAGAATACCCTAGCAACCGCCTAGCAACCACCCAGAACACCCAAAACACCCTAGCAACCACCTAGCCAAACCCCCTAGCAACCACCCAGAACACCCTAGCAACCACCTAGCAACACCCTAGCAACCACCCAGAACACCCTAGCAACCACCTAGCAACACCCTAGCAACCACCCAAAACACCCTAGCAACCACCCAGAATACCCTAGCAACCACCCAAAACACCCTAGCAACCACCCAGAATACCCTAGCAACCGCATAGCAACACCATAGCAACCACCCAGAACACCCTAGCAACCGCCTAGCAACACCATAGCAACCACCCAGAACACCCTAGCGACCGCCTAGCAACACCCTAGCAACCACCCAGAATACCCTAGCAACCACCCAGAACACCCTAGCAACTGCCTTGCATCATCATAGCAAACTCCAAGAACACCCTAGCAACCGAGCGGCGAGTTTTGCCACTGCAAGCACCACTTCACATTTTCTTCTGGAAATGTACATTCTAGTTAGTGGTGCTTGCCTATGGCAAAGCAACACTAGTGTTATTGTGCATACTTATTATTCTTATTCTTATTATTCTTCTGGCCACTTTTTGACGCGCTACTCCTCCCGCAGTTTTTGTCACAGACCCATGAATGAGGTGTCAAAACGTGCGGCCTGTTCGGGAATGGTGTGCTATGACTTTTATAAGGGATCGGGGGTACGATGTTCGCCCCAGGGGCGAAAAACCGGCCGAAAAATCCCATAGACTTAACATTGCGTCAAACTTTGACGAGTCGTAGCTCGGAACGAGGATGTCGCAGAAACGTGTAATTTACCACATTTGAAGAGGCTGACAGGCTCTGTAAGAATATACCACACAATGGGGTAAAAGTTGCACCCCTGTGGGGCAGGAGCTGCCCAAAGTTGCCCCATTGACTTACTATGGTGTAGGACGGCGCATGAAATGGGCCGTCCTACACCATAGAAACCGCTTTTATATTGAACATAACTCTGGATCACAGTGTCGTAGAGACAAGGGGGCGGGCTCATTTTACTCAGACGGCCAATCAGTCTTTCAGGATCATTGTGAAGCTATCAAGCCACGCCCTAGCAACCATTTAGAGCTCCTTAGCAACAAGTTCCATAGACTTCCATTGAAAGAGATCAAAGGGATATCTCAGGATATAAGTGTCATAGAAACATGAGGGTGGGCTTGTTTGACTCGGGCCAGCAAACAGCCAATCCTGAATCACCTCAACACTTACTGGCCACGCCCTAGCAACCATTGTCGAGCACCTTAGCAACCAAAATCCAAAAAGGGATATCTTCCATTCTGAATGTCACAAAGGCGTGGGAGTTGGTTTATATCATTTATACTGACAAGCAGCCTTTGGAGTTTCATGATTGGCAGCTGCCAAGCCACTCCCTAGCAACCAAACAGAGTACCCTAGCAACCATTTTGCAAGACCTATATCTCTGCATCAAAACATCGTATAGAGATGGGGGTTGGTTTATACATTCACATTGACTTTGGAGCTTCATGATTGGCAGCTGCCAAGCCACTCCCTAGCAACCAAACAGAGTACCCTAGCAACCATTTTGCAAGACCAATATCTCTGCATCAGAACATCGTATAGAGATGGGGGTTGGGTCTTTTGACTCATGCTGGCACACAGGACTTTCAACATGCTAAACATGCTAGCTGTGAATAGCTACATGCTAATATTGATTAGCTAAGTGCTAAATCATGCCATGAACATTATAAAAACTCTATAGTAACCAAATGTGAACACTACCAACCACCTAGTAACACCATAGCAACCATCCAGAATACCATAGCAACCACCTAAAACACCCTAGCAACCACCCAAAACACCCTAGCAACCGCCTAGCAACACCATAGCAACCACCCAGAATACCCTAGCAACCACCTAGCAACACCCTAGCAACCACCCAGAATACCCTAGCAACCACCTAGCAACACCCTAGCAACCACTCAGAACACCCTAGCAACCACCCAGAACACCCTAGCAACCGCCTAGCAACCACCCAAAACACCTTAGCAACCACCCAGAATACCCTAGCAACCGCATAGCAACAACATAGCAACCACCCAGAACCGCCTAGCAACACCCTAGCAACCACCCAGAACACCCTAGCAACCGCCTAGCAACACCCTAGCAACCAACCAGAACACCCTAACAACCCCCTAGCAACACCCTAGCAACCACCCAGAACACCCTAGCAACCGCCTAGCAACCACCCAGAATACCCTAGCAACCGCATAGCAACACCATAGCAACCACCCAGAACACCCTAGCAACCGCCTAGCAACCACCCATAATACCCTAGCAACCACCTAGTAACACCTTAGCAACCATGCTAGTAACATGCTAAACATGCTAGCATGATGCTAATCATGCTAGCATGTTGGTAGCATGATGCTAACAACATGCTAATCATGCTAGCATGATGCTAACAACATGCTAATCATGCTAGCATGATGCTAGCAACATGCTAATCATGCTAGCATCATGCTAGCAACATGCTAGCAACATGCTAATCATGCTAGCATCATGCTAATCATGCTAGCATCATGCTAGCATCATGCTAGCATCATGCTAGCAACATGCTAATCATGCTAGCAACATGCTAATAATGCTAGCATAATGCTAACAACATGCTAATCATGCTAGCATGATACTAGCAACATCCTAATCATGCTAGCAGCTTGGTAAAAACTAGCTAACCGCACCCTAGCAACCGAGCGGCGAGTTTTGCCACTGCAAGCACCACTTCACATTTTCTTCTGGAAATGTACATTCTAGTTAGTGGTGCTTGCCTATGGCGAAGCAACACTATTGTTATCTCACATACTTATTATTCTTATTCTTCTTATTCTTCTGGCCACTTTTTGACGCGCTACTCCTCCCGCAGTTTTTGTCACAGACCCATGAATGAGGTGTCAAAACGTGCGGCCTGTTCGGGAATGGTGTGCTATGACTTTTCTAAGAGATCGGGGGTACGATGGTCGCCCCAGGGGCGAAAAACGGCCCAAAAAAATCCCATAGACTTAACATTGCGAAAAACTTTGACGAGTCGTAGCTCGGAACGAGGATGTCGCAGAAACGTGAAATTTGCCACATTTGAAGAGGCTGACAGACTCTGTAAGAACATACCACACAATGGGGTAAAAGTTGCACCCCTGTGGGGCAGGAGCTGCCCAAAGTTTCCCCATTGACTTACTATGGTGTAGGACGGCCCATGAAATGGGCCGTCCTACACCATAGAAACCGCTTTAATATTGAACATAACTCTGGATCACAGTGTCATAGAGACAAGGGGGCGGGCTCATTTTACTCAGACGACCAATCAGTCTCTCAGGATCATTGTGAAGCTATCAAGCCACGCCCTAGCAACCATTTAGAGCACCTTAGCAACAACTCCCATAGACTTCCATTGAAAGAGATCGAAGGGATATATCTGGACTGAATTGTCATAGAAACATGAGGGTGGTCTCGTTTGACTCGGGGCAGCAAACAGCCAATCATGAATCACCTCAACACTTCCTAGCCACGCCCTAGCAACCATTGTCGAGCACCTTAGCAACCAAAATCCAAAGAGGGATATCTTCCATTCTGAATGTCACAGAGGCATGGGAGTTGGTTTATATCATTCATACTGACAAGCAGCCTTTGAAGTTTCATGATTGGCAGCTGCCAAGCCAGTCCCTAGCAACAAAACAGAGTACCCTAGCAACCGTTTTGCAAGACCAATATCTCTGCATCAGAACATCGTATAGAGATGGGGGTTGGTTTATACATTCACATTGACTTTGGAGCTTCATGATTGGCAGCTGCCAAGCCACTCCCTAGCAACCAAACAGAGTACCCTAGCAACCGTTTTGCAAGACCAATATCTCTGCATCAGAACATCGTATAGAGATGGGGGTTGGCTCTTTTGACTCATGCTAGCAAACAGGACTTGCTACATGCTACACATGCTAGCAGTGAATAGCTACATGCTAATATTGATTAGCTAAGTGCTAAATCATGCCAATAAAATGCTACAAACTCAATAGTAACCATCTTTGACGACTACCAACCACCTAGTAACACCATAGCAACCACCTAGATTAACCTAGCAACACCCTAGCAACCACCCAGAACACCCTAGCAACTGCCTAGCAACACCCTTGCAACCACCCAGAACACCCTAGCAACCGCCTAGTAACCACCCAGGATACCCTAGCAACCACCTAGCAACGCCCTAGCAACCACCCAGATTACCCTAGCAACCGCCTAGCAACCACCCAGAACACCCTAGCAACTGCCTAGCAACCACCCAGAACACCCAAGCAACCTCCTAGCAACCGCCCAGGATACCCTAGCAACTGCCTAGCAACGCCCTAGCAACCACTCAGAACACCCTAGCAACCACCTAGCAACACCCTAGCAACCACCCAGAACACCCTAGCAATCGCCTAGCAACACCATAGCAACCACCCAGAATACCCTAGCAACCGCCTAGCAACACCCTAGCAACCACTCAGAACACCCTAGCAACCGCCTAGCAACACCCTAGCAACCACCCAGATTACCCTAGCAACCGCCTAGCAACCACCCAGAACACCCTAGCAACTGCCTAGCAACCACCCAGAACACCCAAGCAACCTCCTAGCAACCGCCCAGGATACCCTAGCAACTGCCTAGCAACGCCCTAGCAACCACTCAGAACACCCTAGCAACCACCTAGCAACACCCTAGCAACCACCCAGAACACCCTAGCAATCGCCTAGCAACACCATAGCAACCACCCAGAATACCCTAGCAACCGCCTAGCAACACCCTAGCAACCACTCAGAACACCCTAGCAACCGCCTAGCAACACCCTAGCAACCACCCAGAACACCCTAGCAACCAACTAGCAACACCCTAGCAACGCCCTAGCAACCACCCAGAACACCCTAGCAACCACCCAGAACAGCCTAGCAACCGCCTAGCAAAACCCTAGCAACCACCCACAATACCCTAGCAACCAACCAGAACACCCTAGCAACCACCCAGAACACCCTAGCAACCACTCAGAACACCCTAGCAACCACCTAGCAACCACCTATCAACGCCCTAGCAACCACCTAGATTACCCTAGCAACACCCTAGCAACTGCCTAGCAACCACCCAGAACACCCTTGCAACTGCCCTGCATCATCATAGCAAACTCCAAGAACACCCTATGTGCAAGTGGATGTGTTTCGTTGTTTAAACACCTTCAAAGTTGAGCTGTGTGTGCGATGGGCGGCGCCATGTTAGTTTACAACACGTCATTTCCTCAACTTCTCACGAAATACATGAAAGTAAGTGGCCGGTGAAATGGGAGAAGAATAGGGTAAAATGTAAAGCTACTTACACAATGTGTATGAATAATTAAACTGAATGAATAAAACGTGTCGTCTTTTTATAATGGAAAGGATTATTATTGCCGCTTCCATAGACATCAGTGTGTGTATTTTACAAACTGAAAATAATTTATTTTGCTGGTACTTATGTGTATTTAAATGTCTGAAACCTAAAATACACATTATGTGGTTGAAAACACAGTTGTGATATATGACAGCAATGTTTCGGGCACAGCTACTTCACTTCATTTCGTTCACTTCTTGCAGATATAGTGCACCCAGATCATGCCATAACGTTACATATACTTAGTGGATTAACGTTAGTGAATGAGCGAAGGGAGTGGTTTCGGACACATTCGAGACAACTCGGTATTCCCGAGTCATATTAAAGATTTGTTCACAATGAAGGAATCGTTCATGACCGATTCATCACTACAAGGTGTGATTTTATTGGTTGTACAATCAAAGCTCGCTGCTGATTGGCTGCAAGTTCAACTCTTCACGGGAGCCGAACTGATGAACTTCCCGCATTATTCTCTTCTGAGGTAAGTGGAGGTGGTCGATTTCATATATGCTGTTTTATAAAGCCTTGTATTGTCAAATGCAGCTCTTTGTAGGTAATTTTATTCGTATTATCATATGAGTTGTAGTTAATATTGTTTTTGTTTACACTGAAGCTACCTTTTTCTCTTTAAAGAGGGTAATAATGTATGATAAGTTATGACTACAGCTAGCCACACTTCTATTTTTGTGTGAAAACGTAACATGATATTTTGTGTGTGTCTGATGGATATTACTCTCTTAGATTTTTTGCTGTTTGTGTAGCTTATATTAGCTTAATCGCTGTGTGACGAGTTAATTTTGGCGCTTATTTTAAGCTAACTACAGCATCACTAGTAGCTTATTTGGTGATGTTGTACAAGTTAATTGTATACCTATGGTACTCGCTGTTGTATTTTACATTCATGCATAGATATTTGAATGAAAATTGTCGACTGATGCTGGTCGCTTCATGTCAATCAAAGGCAGCGTCGAAGTTTCCGCATCTAATCAAATGTGGTTAACAGTCACGGTGAAGAAATCCGGTGAGAACCGATTCCAGTGTACGGTCACTGACAGAATTCTCTTATCATAAACAACAATGTGCAAAAATAGTGTGTTGTAAGAAATTCATTTTGCTCTGTAGTTGGCTTTATTTAATATAACGGGAGTTCCATGAGTGTTTTACTGGTATTACTCGTGAGTTAACTGAGGGAACCGTGCTTTTGCGCCTTGCGGTCACGTGGCTGATGTTACACAAATCCGCGCTGACAATCTGTTAGATTGGGTTCAAGTAGGATAGAGACGGCAGCGTCACTATTTGCAGTGATTCTTGGTAAATATTAACGCATGATGTGACGCATAACGCATCGATTACTACGTTGACGACCTTCACAGTATTTTGAGGAGTGATGGAGACGGAACATTACTATGTTTTTCTTGTGTTTAACCCTCAGACATTACTTATAGATTATGCGTCAGACTCAAAACTGACCAAACACCTTAAGTGTATCTTTTATCAATTAAAAATAAATTCACTATATTTTAGTTCAGTTATATTTAGAATGTATTTTATGGTACTAAAGAATTATGATAATGTCGATTGATTCATTACATCAACGTTCATGTCACTCAAATCATGCGTTGAGCCAATCACATGCGTTTCTGCTGAGTTTAAAAAATGCAACGTCCAATCAAAGGCGGTTAGATCAGTCAAGTGAAGAATTCCGGTGAGAACTGATTTCAGTGCGCGCTCACTGACAGAATTATCTAATCATAAACCACAAAGTGGAAATATAATGTAAGAAATTCATTTTACACTGTAGAGCGCTTTATTCATGTTTTTTTCCTGTATTGAAATTATTTTATTTTCCTTATAAAAGCCTTATTTGATGATTGGTGATCACTTATGGTGATTTCATCTAGATGACTGCTGCGCATGTCTCTGTGCACTGAGAGAACGAGCAGAGGGAGAGAGAGAGCCTCGGCCGCGCGCGCGCTCCTGCCGTCTTCAAAGCGCTGCCTTGCTCTCTCTCTCCCTCGCGCAATTAATCAAAATCAAATGACGCGATGGTAAAAGGTCGGATATTTATATAAGGTTATTTATGACAATATGTAGATTTTTCTAGAAAATTACTAAAAATGTAGAAATTACCCAAAAAATCATTTAGTTTAGACTGGAGTGAGTTGAAAATGTTCAGCAATGAAAGTTCAAGTTAAATGGGTTGTGAGTGTGATGATGAGTTTTATGACACTATTGTTTCTCTGTTTCAGAATACTGTTTTCATTCCATACTGCATTTTGAGGTAAAGGTTTAATTTAGGGACATGGCCACATACAAAAACTTTAAAATATGATTAGGATCATAGAAGCTATTAAAAAAACTGTTTTATTTATGCAACAAATAATTAATTACCCATCCATTGTCCAAACCACTTGTCCTATATAGTAAACCTGGATGGATGGCCAGTCCATCACAGGTTTTAGGCCACATATTTTACAGAAACTCTGCTTCTTGAAAATATGAGAGAATGTCAAGAAAAAACATTATTCCTATACATTCCTAAATTATATTCTACATATAGATAAAAATAATGAATATAGAACATGCAAAGAAGTTATGCATAGTTGACTCAAGTTTAGTAATTTTTCATTATGTTGTCATTGTTGTTTTTTCAGACTGACTGATCAGACCTGCATTTTCTGCTGCACTTTTCTCCTTGGTTAGTGTTAATGTTAATATGGTTTCTTAATCTTTACCATGACATTTTCATCACATCACCATAATTGTAGTCCCTGTGCTCTAATATGTCTGGTTCTGTTTTGTTTCTTTACAGGTTCCTTGTGTTTTGGCGTTTTCCACAGAGAGCAGTTCATTTCATTTCTTACCCCCACCCCCCCAAAAAAAAAAAAAAAAAAAAAAACATTTTACAAGTTTACACAGTGTCTCTTTCATTGTTGTTTAACTGTTTGTTTTTCTTCCTGAGTACTACAGGTTTTATCTTTTCAGGCTCAACAGCTGTGACACCAGGCGAACTTTCAAAGTATGTGCATATCAAAGGGAGAATGTCCTTTTAAAATTATTTTGACTAGCAATTAAGTGTATTTTATTAATGTATTACTTTGAAGTAAAAGTAAAATCTCTACTTTTAAAAGTTATTCACACAAATTTGTGAGTTAGTCAGATATATTTGACAAAAAATATATTTTTTTCTTTTTATCTCTTCATATTTTAAAGGATGCCGCGGAGAGGAAAGAGATCACAGGCTCAAAAAATTCGTTGGAGGAAGTTCGACCTGGAGGATGAACAGACCAGACCCTCCAGGATTAACCAGGTACTATTGATATCTGTGTCTTGCAACATGCTCATTTCAGGGCACCCTTACGGCCGTTTCACACCGCAAGCATGAGCAGCACGTCAGCACAACTACGTCGTCACCGCAGCTGCAGACGCGTGCGAGTATTAACACTGGAAGCGTTTGTACAGCGTCACAACAGCGGCTCCCAGGCTACATATAAGCAAGCATTTCTTTACAAAGACTTTTGTTAAATTTGTTTTTAGAAGTTGGTCATAAACACATTTGAAGTTTGTTCAAAGCCCAAACTGAATAATTAAAAACAAGTTTAATGGGTAGGCCTACATTTTCTATAAAATTGTATTTTCTTTATGCTAGTCTTCATTTCCTTTTCTGACATAGGCCTACTGCAGTTCTTGTTAAAACACACTAGACATGCAAATTCTGTGCGTTTTGGGCACTTTTTATGTGAAATATTAATTTTGTCCATCAAAAGTGTGCTTCACTTTAATTGAGCGTGAGCAGCGCAGCAAAAATAGACTCCAAGCCGAAACCCCCGCTTCACTGCTGCTCACTTCATTTTTCCAGTCATACATTTCGTCAAAGATTTTTTTTTAAATAGTGTTAAAATATCATCTGATCTTGTTCTTTAAAGATTTCTTAACAATAGTGTTAAAATATCATCTAATCTTGTTCACGTGAACCCATATGTATCGGCAAGTGTTAGATAAGTGTATAATAAAACGCAATTTTCAAACAACAATTTTTGCATTTGTCTTTTGTGCACACTTACTGTGTACAAATGCCCCTTTTCTTTAGTTTTTTAGTTACGTTTTTTTTTTTTTTTAACTGTTTAGTAAAAATGCCTTTGTCCCAAACAGTATGAAGTGCAATTTAAAATTTAACACAGATTCTGTAACACTAATTGTGACTTAATTTCATGAATGATTATTTACAGGTTGAACAGGCAAGCACCAGTGCAGCTGTAGCTCAGTTCTCAGGTAGAACGTATGCAGAAGGGGGTGATATCGCACCCAGGGTTGTGTCTGTGCAGGCATCTCATTGTCAGGGTGATGTTAGGTATGACAGTTTCTCTAGAAATCACCAGTGCACGTGTGTAGCGTTGACATTTTTGGCAAACCAGAGTGAAGGTATTGCGTTCAAGATGCCTGACCTTGATAGAGTTTTAGAGGAGGGAGATGCGTTATTTGTCGGCATTAAATTGCAGCTTATTGCTGAAGGACGGTTTAAATTCAACCACCTGACCATGGAGGAAGTACCGTTGAGGGTTTCATCATTTAACTGGACATACGATGTGCTGAAGTCAGGAGTGATGCATGGATACCTCAGAGCCCCTGGCACTGAAGAGTGGTTGATACCTCTCACTGAAAGGCTACAGTGTCTCTCCACAGATGTCAGTCATGCACTGCTCCTCGTTGCTCCAGAGTGTATCGCTGTGTTCAGAGACAGATCTGGAAGGTATGGATACTTTGATTCTCACTCGAGGACTGCTGCAGGCTTGCCCCATCCTAATGGAACTGCTGTCATGTTGACTTTCACCCACCTGAGTGACATGGCAGACAGAGTGCTCAAGATATTCTGGGATCGTGGTGCTGAGACCAGCTATGAATTCATGCCTGTATCATTTGAAACTGAGCAACAGTCTGTCCAACTGCCTTCACCATCTGTTTGTGAACAGGCGTCACAAGTGATTTCAGCACTACCAGAACCAGTAACAAATGTTGGAGCCAAAGTACATTTTGTTTGCACAGGAACTAAAAACCAAGATGCGGTAGAAAAAACAAATAAGCACAGGAGAAGGAAAGAAATGCGTAAAACATTTAAAATGTCAAAACAAGGTGGAGATCCTAACGACACGGCTGCACCTTATGTCACCAGAAAACATAAAAGACGGGTTTGTGAGAGACGGAGGTATGCTACTTCTTTGCAATACCAATCAAAGAAAAAAGAAGCATTTAAGGTGAAGTATAATAAAGATTGTCTCTTCCGAATACAAAGGCAACGGTCTCTAGTGAGAAGATACAGCACAGATTCTCTCTTTCAGACGAAGATGAAAGAATACAGTAAGAAGAGGTACAGCACAGATTCTCTCTTTCAGACAAAGAAGAAAGAATACAGCAAGAAGAGGTACAGCACAGATTCTCTCTTTCAGACAAAGAAGAAAGAATACATGAAGAGGTACAGCACAGATTCTCTCTTTCAGACGAAGATGAAAGAATACAATAAGAAGAGGTACAGCACAGATTCTCTCTTTCAGAAAAAGAAGAAAGAGTGCATTATGAAGAGATACAGGACCGATACTCTATTCCAGAGGAGAATGAAACAGTACATGATGACAAGATATGCAGGCGACTCAGAGTTCAGAGCACATCACATCCTGCGATGTACCCTGCGCAAGACCCAGAAATGTGCCAGTGATACTTCATATCACATTCTTCATCGATTGCGATGCGCACTGCGGATCAAAAATAAATATAAACCTTACATCCGTTCCAGCCAGCAAACACCCCAGCCTTTGGTTAACAAAGAGATGGAAAGTGCCATACATGCATTCCGGTGTAAGATTCAGCATGGCCCTACACATGTCTGCACAGTCTGTCACAGAGCCCTGTTTCCTAACCAAGTCAGGGTCTGTAATAGACCGAGATACGACAAAAACGTTCATGTTGCAGCGACTTGCCTAACCGGGAAGTATGTTCATGCTTGTGACAGTGCCTGCTCAGGTTCCTGCGTAGTTCCTGAAGAGAGAAGACAGGAGTGGATTTGCCACACTTGTGACAGCCATCTTAAGAGAGGACAGATGTCTTCAATTGCAGCAGCCAACAAACTGGAGTTGCCACCAATCCCTGCGGAATTGGATGAATTAAATGTCCTTGAGCGTCAACTAATTGCAAAAATTTTACCGTTTGCAAAAATAGTTTCATTACCCAAAGGACAGCAGAGAGCAGTACGTGGTGCCGTTGTGTGCGTGCCCTCCGAGATGGAGAACACTGTCAACTCTCTGCCAAGACCAAGAAGTGAGGCCCAGCTGCTGCAGGTGAAGCTGAAGAGACACGTTAAGTTTAAAGGATACCAGCAGTTCCAGACTGTGAATATGCGCAACGTGCTTGCAGCTTTATCGAAGCTGAAAGCAATGCATTCAGAATACAGGGATATCTCCATAAGAGAAGATGCTGTATTTGAAAGTGCCCTAGATGAGGAAGCGGATGTCTCTGAAAGTCACCTGGACGCGGAAGCTGATGCCTCTGAGAAGCAACAAGAAGTTGATGTTGCTGAGCAGAATGAGCAACAAGTTAGCGTTGAGGAAAAGGATGAGCTTCGACCCGGCCTCACATTAGACACGTGCATGCAGCCGCCTGACATCGGACAGGAGATCTTGTCGTACGGTGAGGGAATATTTAGTATCGCACCTGCACAAGGACAAAAGCCTGTTGGATTTTTCAAAATCCCAAAGTTGGAAGCCATGGCGTTCCCTGTTCAATTCCCCACTGGACAAAATTCCATTGATGAGGAAAGACAAATTTCAATATCTCCCAGTATGTATTTCAACGCCAGATTGTTCAGCGTGGACACGCGTTTTGCAAAAGATCAGAGTTATCTTTTCTTTGCACAGTTTGTAACGGAAACGCAACTGGCTAGAAACAGCATGTCTATCCAGTTGCGAAAAGGCAAACCCATCACAAGAGATGGCCGGAAAATTTCCAACAGACTGCTTCAAGACAACCGGGAGGTTGAAAGATTGGTACACAACAGAGACGCCACACGGTTCATGCAACCACTGAGAGGCACTCCATCGTATTGGGAGAAAACTTTGCGAGATCTACAGGCTATGATAAGACAGTTAGGAACCCCTACGTTTTTTTGCACGTTCAGCGCAGCCGAAATGAGATGGCCTGAAGTAATAACCGCAATCAAGGCCCAACAAGGTGAACACGTCGACTTTTCCGAGCTTGACTGGACGACAAAGTGTGAAATCCTCCGAAGCAACCCAGTCACTGTCATGCGCATGTTTGAGAAACGGGTGGATGCGCTAATGACTCATCTGCTTTTGTCGCCTGCCCAACCCATTGGTGAAGTTGAGGACTACTTTTACCGAGTGGAGTTTCAAGCTAGAGGAAGCCCACATATCCATCTTCTTGTTTGGATAAAGGACGCACCCGAGTTTGAAAATGACTCTGACAAGGATGTCTGTGACTTTATCGACCGCAACATAACCTGCCAGTTGCCCGACTCCTCGGCTGATCCTGAGCTTCACCGGATCGTCACAGAGGTCCAGCTTCACAGCAGGAACCACTCAAAGTCCTGTAAGAAGGGAAATGTATTGTGTCGATTTGGGTTCCCCAAACTACCGGTGTCTAGCACCGAGATCACTCGTCCGCGACCACAGCGTCCTGAAGAAGAGGATGACACGGACACTTCTCCATCTGAAAGCTGCATGTTTGCGTCTAAAACCACACAACCACAGCGTCCTGAAGAAGAGCATGAGAAAGCACAAAAACAAGCAGACAGAAAGAAGTTGAGACTGGAAGCTGCTCGAAAGGCAATGTGCGAAGCCAGGACCAAACTCAAGCCGGTGTGGGATCTATTGAATGACCCCCAAGCCTCCTTTGACAGCTTGTCAGAGCTACTGACAGCGTGTAAGATGTCCATCAAGGATTACAGTGACAACGTCGAAGCATTGTCCAATGCCAACGTGATTCTGCTGAAGCGTGATCCAAAGGAGGCTTGGGTGAATGGATACAATCCCGATTTATTAAGGGCATGGAACGCCAATATGGACATTCAGTTCGTTATTGACGCTTTTAGCTGCGTTATGTACATGCTTTCGTATATTTCCAAGCCGGAGCATGAAATGGGCGATTTACTTAAAAACGTAATCAAGAGTGTGCGCGAGACGAACGTTAGCGAGGAAGATGAGATGAAGCAGATAATGCAAGCATATTCCAAACACAGGCAAGTTAGCGCTCAGGAGTCTGTGGCACGAACATGCAGCTTACCGTTGAAGAAGTGTTCACGAAGTGTTGTGTTTCTACCGACGGATGATGACGCGCTAAAGATGAGTCTTCCCTTAAGCGTCCTACAAAATAAAAATCCCGATTCCGAGGATGTGTGGATGTCAGGGATGATCGATAAATACAGAGCAAGGCCTCTAGCGCGTGATTTTGAAAAGATGTGCCTGGCAGATTTTGCTTCGGAGTGCCGCATCGTGTACGGTCAGCAAACGGAAGGCAAAAATGTTCACCGGCTGCTGAACGGCATGGGTTTTTTTCAGAAAAGAACGTCTGGGAAGGCTGCAGTCATTAGATTTGCACGTTATTCTGAGGAAAAACAACCGGAAAAGTTTTACGGTAGATTACTGAAGCTTTATATGCCACATCGGAACAACGAACAGCTAAAACCTCCAGGATTTCCAACATACGAGACGTTTTACAAAGGTGCAAAGGTGGAACTACCTACTCACCCTGGTTTGCTGATCCCTGTCTGTGCCATAGTTCAAGCACACAAGGAGAAGTTTGAAAAACACAGCGAAGAGTTGGACAAGGCATTCGATCAGCTGCAAGAGCAAGGACCGTCTGAGAACGCATGGAACGCTTTTGCACCTGAAGTAGAAGTGGATCGCTTGGAGTGCATTGCTGAACGACAAGACATCATTCCGGATGATGAGGACGTACAAGATGATGTCCCAGAATTCCAGGTTCTTGAACATGGAGACGGGGTCGTGCCACAAATAGAGGCACCGCAGATGAGCGTCGAATTCGTCAGGAGGTTGTTTAGGAGTCTAAACGAGACGCAGGCAGCCATATTCTACACGGTCTGCCAGTGGTGTCAGAAGCGTGTCTGGGGTCATAATCCAGAACAGTTTTTCTACTTCGTGTCAGGTGGTGCTGGATGTGGCAAATCACACGTCATCAAGTGCATATACACGGAAGCGACCAAGATTCTGCGTCAACTGCCTCGACTGCGGGAGGAAGGAGATCTGTCCGTGCCTACGGTGCTCTTGAGTGCGTTTACCGGAACCGCGAGCTTCAATATTAATGGAAAAACGTTACATTCGATTTTAAAACTTCCAAGGAATCTGAAGCCACCGTATCAAGGACTTGGAAATGCCCTAGATGAACTACGAGCAACACTACGCGACGTCGAGATTCTTATCATCGATGAAGTGTCCATGATTTCGAAGGATCTTTTTGCCTACATAAACTGGAGATGTCAACAAATCAAAGGCAGCAAGAAACCTTTCGGGGGAATCTCTGTCCTCGCCGTGGGAGACTTTTATCAACTGCCACCTCTGGGCAAAGCCAAACCACTCTGCGTGTACGAAGACGATGTTTTGGACTTCTGGAAAGACCATTTCCAAATGGTTACTCTCTCCGAGATCATGCGTCAGAAAGAAGACTTGGCTTTTGCCCAACTTTTAAACCGCATACGGGTGAAGCAGAAGACCGACGAGCTTGCCGAAGAAGATCGAGCTTTGTTGCTCCAGGCTGTGAAGGACCCCAAAGACTGCCCGTGTGATGCACTGCACGTATTTGCCACCAACAAGGAAGTCCACAGACACAACACTGAAACAATCCATGCTCTTCACACTGACATCATTACCATCGATGCCGAAGACTACAGGAAAGACCCAAGAACGGGAGGGATGAAGAGACAAACGAAGCCCGTCACCGGTAAAAAGGACGACTTGCCTGACACCATACAAATTGCGTTGGGAGCACGCATAATGTTGACTAGGAATTTGGATGTCGAGGACGGGTTATGCAATGGGTGCTTTGGGAAGATTTCTCGTATTGTCAATAAGACAAAAGATGGAATCGACACCGTACACATGCTAGGGCTTCAGCTCGACAATCCACATGCAGGCAAGAAACACCGCAAAAGGGTGCAAGGTGAAGAAGACGACTTTGTGTACATCGAGAGATCCGAAGAAAGTCTAAGGAAAGGAGCGGTTCGTCGACAATTCCCCATCAAGTTGGCCTACGCCTGCACAGCTCACAAAGTCCAAGGCATGACGTTGGAGAATGCCGTGGTTTCACTGAAGAAGATTTTCGAGCCGGGAATGGCCTACGTTGCCCTCAGCAGAACGACCTCGCTTCGTGGACTACACATCACGGACTTCAGCGAAAAGAAGATCTATGCCGATGCTACAGTCACAGCATCGTTGGGAAAGATGACAAGAGCATCATTCGAAGGAATCATGCCGCTTTTACAGCAGGTGAGGGAAACCAAATTGGATCAAACACTTAAAATAATTCATCACAACACAGAAGGACTGTCATCCCACATCGAAGATATCCGATGCCATCACGAACTGCTTCTGTCGGATATTCTTTGCATGACGGAAACTCACCTGACCGGGTCACTCATATCACCCCACGTCCAATTGGAAGGGTACAACGCATTTATGCGAAACAGACATGCCTCCTACTCGACACACCAAGAAATTGCAAAGAAAGCTGGTGGTGGAGTCGCAATCTATTGCAAAGAGCATATTTCAGCTCAGGCTAGGCAGTTTGTGCAAAATGTGACCGATCTGGAGTATGTCGTCATCAAAGTGGATAGCCCGATCAAAGCAACAATCGCTGCTGTGTACAGGCCGCCACACTACGGATTTGAAGAGTTCTCGAAAAACTTGAAGAGTCTGCTGGATTATTTGGACATGGTGGACGAACATCCCACAGTAATCTGTGGAGATTTTAATGAGGATCTCCTCTGCGCAGGGAAAAAAACTGTTCTGGAATTGTTTCAGTCTAAAGGATACACGCAACTGATCACCACAGCAACAACCAAAAAGAACACCCTATTGGATCATATTTACGTCTCTCGTCCGGATTTGTGCCTTCAGGCAGGTGTCTTGCATACCTATCATAGCTATCACAATCCCGTGTACTGTGTTTTGCGTTAATTCGTCTTTTTTTGGTGGACCGATATTGTTGTGTTTGGTGGTAGGTTAGTATGCCATACGGAACCGTTTGCCACTGAAACTGCTTTATAACGCACCAGTGGGGCTTCTACGGCCTTATTCAAACGGGTTGGCGCGTATGGTCGGGTTGTTATGCCATACGGAACCGTTGCCAATGGACCTGGATACGTGACATCAGCGGATCTTCGAAAGCCTTCATCAAACGGGTTGGCGCGTATGGTCGTGTTGCGGTTAGATTGTGGCGTTAGAGATTGTGGTTAGGAGATTGTGGTTAGGTCATGCCAAGGGTTTATACCACTGAGCTACGAAGGAGCAACCTCAGCAGCAGCAGGAAGGACGGAGGAGGAGTGTGACAGCTCCAGGGAGGACACAGACAGTCAGAGCAACAGTGGCAGTAAGTTATAAAAGACAAGGGAAAGAGAGAAGTAGCCACCATTGTAATGTTTGATTTTGACCTTATAACATACATTGTAATTTCAATTGATGTTCAATCTACACAATTTGTGACAATCTGTGCGGGATATGCAGTCCCCTGCTATTCTATGATTGATATGTACTCTTCTGTAAAGTTGCAGGAAGAATTGGGAGACCATAGCAGTCCTGTCTGTGTGCAATATACCTTCTAAAGCTAAGTGTTAAAAGATTTTGCTTCAGTCTGTGTACTACTGCTTTTCATAACTGCGTTTGAATGGAAATGTTATATTTGAATCTCTAATTTTGATTTTTATGTTTTTTAGGAACCAGCCAAATGAAGTGAGATTGTCTGAGAAGATCACGTGTGCTACATCAATGACGATGACGAGCTGGATACCAGATTATGTGCCAATTTCTTTCCGTAAGTTTTATTTCTGAGTTTTTTTTGTTTTGTTTATTACTACGGGTGTTTTAGTGATCCCATTGTTCATTTATTCATTTCTTTACCAGAGAACAGGTCCAAATATCTATGGCATTGAAGACAACTCTGAAGAATGAAGAAGCAGAGGAAGAAGCACACTGAGGTCAATACTACTGATAAGGTGTAGTATTTCAGTGCATTTTATTATACAATGGTTTCAGGCGTTTTCCCTGGTCAAAAAATGTCTTCGTTGGTGGCCAACAGACACTGTTGTCCTATCTTGCTCTCTTATTAAAAAAAAGATTTTAGCACTGGATTTCATAATTTTGTTATATAATCATATTGCTATTAAAAAGTTAAACTAAAAATAATTGCATCAAAAGGTTTAAGTGACCACAAGAGATTGTGGTTAGGTCTCAGCAGCAGGAGGGAGGTAGAGGTCAGTAAGCTGGGCTGAGTTGAGTGGGGGACGGAGGGGGGTGATTTTGGGACGCAAGAGTCAATGTCTTCATGTTTGTGGTTAGGAGATTGTGGTTAGGTCATGCCAAGGGTTTATACCACTGAGCTACGAAGGAGCAACCTCAGCAGTAGCAGGAAGGACCGAGGAGGAGTGTGACAGCTCCAGGGAGGACACAGACAGTCAGAGCAACAGTGGCAGTAAGTTATAAAAGACAAGGGAAAGAGAGAAGTAGCCACCATTGTAATGTTTGATTTTGACCTTATAACATACATTGTAATTTCAATTGATGTTCAATCTACACAATTTGTGACAATCTGTGCGGGATATGCAGTCCCCTGCTATTCTATGATTGATATGTACTCTTCTGTAAAGTTGCAGGAAGGATTGGGAGACCATAGCAGTCCTGTCTGTGTGCAATATACCTTCTAAAGCTAAGTGTTAAAAGATTTTGCTTCAGTCTGTGTACTACTGCTTTTCATAACTGCGTTTGAATGGAAATGTTATATTTGAATCTCTAATTTTGATTTTTATGTTTTTTAGGAACCAGCCAAATGAAGTGAGATTGCCTGAGAAGATCACGTGTGCTACATCAATGACGATGACGAGCTGGATACCAGATTATGTGCCAATTTCTTTCCGTAAGTTTTATTTCTGAGTTTTTTTTGTTTTGTTTATTACTACGGGTGTTTTAGTGATCCCATTGTTCATTTATTCATTTCTTTACCAGAGAACAGGTCCAAATATCTATGGCATTGAAGACAACTCTGAAGAATGAAGAAGCAGAGGAAGAAGCACACTGAGGTCAATACTACTGATAAGGTGTAGTATTTCAGTGCATTTTATTATACAATGGTTTCAGGCGTTTTCCCTGGTCAAAAAATGTCTTCGTTGGTGGCCAACAGACACTGTTGTCCTATCTTGCTCTCTTATTAAAAAAAAGATTTTAGCACTGGATTTCATAATTTTGTTATATAATCATATTGCTATTAAAAAGTTAAACTAAAAATAATTGCATCAAAAGGTTTAAGTGACCACAAGAGATTGTGGTTAGGTCTCAGCAGCAGGAGGGAGGTAGAGGTCAGTAAGCTGGGCTGAGTTGAGTGGGGGACGGAGGGGGGTGATTTGGGAGGCAAGAGTCAATGTCTTCATGTTTTGTCTTTTACGCCTGTGTTATGGAAATCATCATTATGAACAGCAGCTACGCTAATTATTTTCCCTTTGCTTTTCTGCTGTTATCTCGGGACGCGAGTCCCGAGAAAATGGCGTTCGTCAGCTCCAGTTTGTATCCAGCCTCTCACGGAGACTTCAGATGCTCCAATCACAAAGCCTATGAAGTGACGACTCAACACGGGCGATATGGACTCTCTATGGTGGACGGCACTGATCCTCAACAACTCGTCTTAAAGACCGGCGTGCATACTTGGACTTCCAAAAAATACTCTAAATGTTCCGATCCAATCTGACTTGTAATGCTGCCCGAATCATGCACTGTTCCTTCGTTGGCCAGAGGAGAACTGGCCCCCCGACTGAGTCTGGTTTCTCCCAAGGTTTTTTTCTCCGTTCTGTCACCTGATGGAGTTTTGGTTCCTTGCCACTGTTGCCTTGGCTTTTGGCTTGCTTAGTTGGGGACATTTAACATTTAATATTCAATAATATTATTGATCTGCCTTACTTAAGGTGGACGTTGACGCAATTTCTTTTAGAAACAAACTTTGTTATATTGTTATATTGTTTTTGTTATATTGTTTTCATGTTATCACTGTGAAGCGCTTTGATACAATCTGTATTGTAAAAAGCGCTATATAAATAAAGGTGACATGACTTGACTTGACTTAAGTAATAGTCTTAATTTTCTAACATATAGCTAACAATTGAATAAAATTAACAGCTAGCTAACAACAATGTGCTTTATGATTTTAATCACTCCAGTATGAACTTTTTGACAATGTTATTTATTTTAAAAACTGCTGTTCAATGTTTATACATGTTAGTTCACTGTATTTACTAATGTTAACACTTACAACTTTAGATTTGAACAATGTACCGTATTAGTAAATGTAAAAATCACTAACAAAGATTAATAAATGCTAAAAAAGTTAAATGCAGGAAAAACCATGGGTTTTGTTCAAAGATGTATGATTTGATGTAAAAACTAAAGCCTTACATCTGACCCATCAACTATGCTGCTCAATAAGTCTTGGAGAATCTGAACAATTCAAATAAATGTACTAACATTAGCATATATGTTTTACCTCCTCTGCCCTCAGGATATCCAGGGAGACAGATGCGTGCCATTCAGCATAGAAACATCAGAGACAGAGATCACCTGAGCGCAGAGGGAAACCAGCTTCTCCTGAGCAAGCCTGAGAGACGTTCTGCGGGTGGAACTCCAAAGTTGAAACCAAATGTCTTTTTAAAGGCAACAACGGCTCTTTTCAGAGCTACCCACTCATTCAAATAAAGAGCATTTTTACAAATGTATTCACAACAAAATTCTCAGCACTATAGGCTAAACTAGTACATAATAAAAAATAAAAAAAAGATTTTTATAATCTTAGGGGTAATGCTGTATATCTAATAACTAGTAAAACACTAATCCATTTGCTGGGTGAAATTTGACATAACAGGCATTTAAAAAAAATCTTTTTTAAATAAACATTTGGTTAATTGGCACACACTGTGTTTTTGTCTTTATTGAATGTTATTGAAAGTTAGTCAGTGTCACATTATGAATATTTTCTTGTGAACTTCAGAGAAGATCCAGGTATATTCACAGATGGTTCTTTAAGATGGTAAGTGGCCGGGTCATTTAAAAGCTTACATTTAAATGAGCTTTATATACTCAACATTTATCAAATCAAGACCGCTACATGTACAGGATATCAACGGTCAGTTAATGTTTGATGCTTTGAAAAGAATAACATGTATTCATATTCAGACACACTTGTGTCTTCACACAGCTTCACTGAACAACATCCAAATGGCATTTTAATTCAGAAGTGTGCATAATTGGAGGGATATTGATATATTTAGACGATCATAAATTTGTATTCCAATAAATTTTGTGACCTGATGACCATTAGTGGCGTCAAGCGATCGCTGCACAAGCTCATGAAAATGATGACCAGATGGTGTACTATGGAATTGTAACATTTTCTCATTTCTTAATTCTAAACTTTAAAATAGACTTCTTTTTTATTTATTTCAACTACAAATGAAATTGAAAATGAAATATAATCTATCAGTTAAGTATTAATGTGCAGTTAAGTATTAATGTAATAATGTATACATATACTAGTGCATCTAATTTAAAACAATGATAGGAAATCTTGTTATGACTTTATAATAAATAAATACAATTGGAACTTAGTTAAAAATATATCAAAATATATATAGTGTTCACTCAAAACACCATAGCGACCGTTTAGAGCCACCTAGAAGCAACATTTACAAGCCATATTTCAGTTCCAGAAAATAGTACAAACATGGAGTTTGGCTTTTTTGACTCAGACTGTCAACTAGTCTTTAAATATCATCCCATAAACTGTAAAAGCACACCATAGCAACCATATAAGGTTCCTTAGTAACCATACAAACACATGAATAAGCCATATCTCAGCACCAGAAGATCGTACAGACATGGTTGTTGGCCCGTATGCAATCATGTACAACCGGGTGGTGTTTTTTGCCACTGCAAGCACATACCAGTAGATCTCATTAAACTAAAAATTCAACCCAATGTACACTTTCTAGATTTCTGGAAATCGTAATGTTATTATTTATTTATTTTGAACATTGTTATTGTACATATATTCACAGATGGTACTTTAAGATAGTAGGAGGGTCATTTAAACGCTTAAAATAAACCGTATTACCATATAGTCAGAAATCATAAACATTAGTTCACAAGCAATCAGTTGGCATGGATGTGCGTTAATAGTTCATTGATTTATCTGAAGTGCAGTTGGGTGGGGCCTGTAGAATCCGCAACAGCCAATCAAACATGCAGCACTCATCATAAATACTGGCGGTCAATCGCAGTTCCCGCACTCTTCTTTGAGATGGCACCACCACGAGTTTGGATCGTCGGTAGCTCTATCATTCGCAGGTTGCATTCTTACATATGTGAGCAGCGCCTCGATGATAACCTTGATCTGCGCTGTGAGATCACCTGGGATGGCAGGGGAGGTAGACTCTGGGAGCAGCTGCTTCCAGCTCTGCGTTCTCTTCGGGACAGAGCTCCGGCTCCGGACATCCTGATTATTCACCTGGGTGGGAACAGTTTGTGTCGCGGCGGCCGCGATCGTCTGAGTTTCCTTCGGGAAATTAAGCGTGACCTGGCCACATGCTTCATGATGTTTCCCAGTACCAGGCTGGTCTTTTCCCACATTCTGCCTCGTCTGAATTGGAGAGGTCAGAGAGGCAGGACTGGCTACGGTGTGGAAAAGGGCCGGCGGTGGATAAACTCGAAGGTGGCTGGCTTTTTGGCAGGGAGACAGATGTGCTGCATTCGCCACAGAAACATCTGCCTCTCCCATCTGTGCAGAGACGGAGTCCACCTGAACCCAGAGGGAAATCAGCTTCTGTTGGGCAACCTCAGAGAAGCTCTGCGGGGGGAACTCCGAAGCTGATGTCCTTGTCTACCTCCTCTGCCATCACAGGAAACAACGGCTCTTTTAAGAGCCACCCACTCATTCAAATAAAGAGCATTTTTACAAATGTGTTAAATTATTTGTTCTTCACATTACTTGAGGTCAGGTGGCGGATACTTGTTATAAAATAAAAATTTCGATGACGCACAAATCCAAAAAGCGCGGTCAATATTTTTTTTTATATAATTTCAAGCGCGAAACGACTCGCGTGCTGTTTATGTGCTGCACACAACCAAAACGTACTATAACAGAAAAGTGCTTTTAATGGGATTTTAAGCCATTCAAGACTCGTGCGGTGTTTTCTGTGCTACACACACATCCAAAACGTAAATACTGTGTACTTTTGATTATTTTTTTTAAAACCATTCAAACGCGAGAGGACTTGCGCTGGTTTCAGTGCTGCAGACATTTTTGGATCCGTTAAACTCTTAAAGTGACATACACGTTGTTTCTTACAAATAATTTTCTTTGCAGAAATATCACAGACAATGATAGGAAATGTTGTTATGCGGAGACAGAGACGATTAAAATACTGTGAATCTATGCATTTGTTCACGTCAAAATTCTATGCACTAATAAAATAGGCAAAACTAGTAGGCCTACATCTTATTAAAACAAGTGATAGGAAATCTTATTACTTTATAATAAATAAAAATGGAACTTAGTTTAAATCTAGAAATATATATAGCCTATAGGCTATAGTGTTCACTCAGAACAACATAACAACCGTTTAGAGCCACCTAGAAACCATATTGCAACATATAGAAGCCATATCCACAATATCTTACAGACATGTTTGTTGGCTCAGCCGAAAAAAAGTCCCATATAGATTTAACATTGGCACACAATTTGTGAGATTATATCTTTGGATCAGAAAGACAAAAAGACTTGGGTTTGGGCTCTTTTGACTCGGCCTATCAAGTAGCTAATGATTTTTTTTTTTGGCGACCACCAAAGCCTTATTTGAATGGTGATAGATAACTGACTGCAGCGCTCGTGACAGGGCGCTTGTTATTGAAAGAACGAGCATGGAGAGAGACAGAGCCGGTCGCGCGCGCGCACTATCACTATCACTATCACTGTATTCAAACTGCCTCCCTCCATTGCGCATATTAATCAAAAATCAATCATTAACATGTAGCCGCCCTTTCTCAAAAACCATTCACCCTTTTCTGACAAAACGTATACGAATATATGCTTTATGATGACATTGTGTGTATTTTCACAAACGTGCCATAGCCTATCGATCGCAAAGGATACGAGTTGACAGACATTTTACACATGGCGTAGCAAGTGAATACAAAGAACTAAAGCCCCGCCTCACCCAGATCGGGTACCGGACCTGGTTGAAACACTAATGCATGAGTGTTTCAACCAGGTCCGGTACTCGAACTGGGTGAGGCGGGGCTTTAGTTCTTTGCATTGTCGTCTAGTTAGACTAAAACGCGCTCCCTAATGAGTCTCAAAGGGAAAAGCACTAGCTGCGTTTTTCTCGAACGTGAGGAGTGACACCTTTGAACACGAATCCCACGAAGTGCCTGTGATGAGAGCTATCTGAATGTGAAAGTATGTGACTTTCGTCTGTACATGCATGTGGCAATATACATTTTCCATTCTGTCCAGGACAAAACACAAAACATTAAACTATAATCACCCAATTGAAATATCGGACAGACATGGTTGTTTTCTTGAATGCAATCATGTACCACACCCTAGCAACCGAGCGGCGAGTTTTGCCACTGCAAGCACCACTTCACATTTTCTTCTGGAAATGTACATTCTAGTGTTGTGATTACTATTCACCTAGACAAAACTTCGGCACGCTACTCCTCCCGCAGCTTTTGTCGTAGACCCATGAATGAGGTGTCAAATCGACCGGTTCATTGAGGAGAGGTGTGCTATGTCTTTTCTAAGCGATCAGTTGTACGATGTTCGTTCGGCGGGCGAAAAATTATCCGAAAAAAGTCCCATAGACTTAACATTGTCACAAAATTTGTGAGATCATATCTTTGGCTCAGAAGGTCATAGAGACTTGGGATTGGGCTCTTTTGACTCGGCCTATCAAGCAGCCAATAAGTAGTGATATAACAACTTCATGGCCATGCCCTAGCAACCACTTATGCCACCCTAGCAACCATAAAACAACATTTACAAGCCATTTTTCAGCTCCTGAAAATAGTAGAAACATGGAGTTTGGCTTTTTTGACTTATACAGTTTATGAGATGATATTTAAAGACTAGTTGACAGTCTAAGCACACCATAGCAACCATATAGAGTACCCTAGTAACCACCTGAACACATGAATAAGCCATATCTCAGCTCCAGAACATCGTACAGACGTATTTTTTGTCTCGTATGCAATCATGTACCACACCCTAGCAACCGAGCGGCGAGTTTTGCCACTGCAAGCACCACTTCACATTTTCTTCTGGAAATGTACATTCTAGTTAGTGGTGCTTGCCTATGGCGAAGCAACACTATTGTTATCTCACATACTTATTATTCTTCTTCTTCTTATTATTATTATTCTTCTGGCCACTTTTTGACGCGCTACTCCTCCCGCAGTTTTTGTCACAGACCCATGAATGAGGTGTCAAAACGTGCGGCCTGTTCGGGAATGGTGTGCTATGACTTTTCTAAGAGATCGGGGGTACGATGGTCGCCCCAGGGGCGAAAAACGGCCCAAAAAAATCCCATAGACTTAACATTGCGAAAAACTTTGACGAGCCGTAGCTCGGAACGAGGATGTCGCAGAAACGTGAAATTTGCCACATTTGAAGAGGCTGACAGGCTCTGTAAGAACATACCACACAATGGGGTAAAAGTTGCACCCCTGAGGGGCAGGAGGGGCCCAAAGTTGCCCCATTGACTTACTATGGTGTAGGACGGCCCATGAAATGGGCCGTCCTACACCATAGAAACCGCTTTTGTATTGAACATAACTCTGGATCACAGTGTCATAGAGACAAGAGGGCGGGCTCATTTTACTCAGACAACCAATCAGTCTCTCAGGATCATTGTGAAGCTATTAAGCCACGCCCTAGCAACCATTTAGAGCACCTTAGCAACAACTCCCATAGACTTCCATTGAAAGAGATCGAAGGGATATCTCTGGACTCAATTGTCATAGAAACATGAGGGTGGTCTCGTTTGACTCGGGGCAGCAAACAGCCAATCATGAGTCACCTCAACACTTCCTAGCCACGCCCTAGCAACCATTGTCGAGCACCTTAGCAACCAAAATCCAAAGAGGAATATCGTCCATTCTGAATGTCACAGAGGCATGGGAGTTGGTTTATATCATTCATACTGACAAGCAGCCTTTGGAGTTTCATGATTGGCAGCTGCCAAGCCACTCCCTAGCAACCAAACAGAGTACCCTAGCAACCATTTTGCAAGACCTACATCTCTGCATCAGAACATCGTATAGAGATGGGGGTTGGTTTATACATTCACATTGACTTTGGAGCTTCATGATTGGCAGCTGCCAAGCCACTCCCTAGCAACCAAACAGTGTACCCTAGCAACCGTTTTGCAAGACCGATATCTCTGCATCAGAACATCGTATAGAGATGGGGGTTGGGTCTTTTGACTCATGCTAGCAAACAGGACTTGCTACATGCTACACATGCTAGCAGTGAATAGCTACATGCTAATATTGATTAGCTAAGTGCTAAATCATGCCAATAAAATGCTACAAACTCAACAGTAACCATCTTTGACAACTACCAACCACCTAGTAACACCATAGCAACCACACAGATTACCCTAGCAACCACCCAGAACACCCTAGCAACTGCCTAGCAACGCCCTTGCAACCACCCAGAACACCCTAGCAACCGCCTAGCAACCACCCAGGATACCCTAGCAACTGCCTAGCAACACCCTAGCAACCACCCAGAACACCCTAGCAACTGCCTAGCAACGCCCTAGCAACCACCCAAATTACCCTAGCAACCGCCTAGCAACCACCCAGGATACCCTAGCAACTGCCTAGCAACCACCCAGAACACCCTAGCAACCGCCTAGCAACCACCCAGAACACCCTAGCAACCATCCAGAATACCTTAGCAACAACCTAGCAACACCCTAGCAACCACCCTGAACACCCTAGGAATGCCCTAGCAACCACACAAATTACCCTAGCAACCGCTTAGCAACCACCCAGGATACCCTAGCAACTGCCTAGCAACGCCCTAGCAACCACCCAGAACACCCTAGCAACCACCTAGTAATACCTTAGCAACCATGCTAGCAACATGCTAAACATGCTAGCATCATGCTAGCAACATGCTAATCATGCTAGCATAATGCTAGCAACATGCTATTCATGCTAGCATGATGCTAGAAACATGCTAATCATGCTAGCAACTAGCTACAAACATGCTAGCAACAGGCTAATCATGCTAGCATCATGCTAGCAACATGCTAATCATGCTAGTAACATGGTAGCAACATGCTAATCATGCTACAAATATGCTAGAAACATGCTAATCATGCTAGCATCATGCTAGCATCATGCTAGCAACATGCTAATCATGCTAGCATCATGCTAGCAACATGCTAATCATGCTAGCATCATGCTAGCAACATGCTAATCATGCTAGCATCATGCTAGCATCATGCTAGCAACATGCTAATCATGCTAGCAACATGCTAGCAATATGCTAGCAACATGCTAATCATGCTAGCATCATGCTAGCAACATGCTAATCATGCTAGCATCATGCTAGCAACATGCTAGCAACATGCTAAACATGCTAGCATCATGCTAGCAACATGCTAATCATGCTAGCATCATGCTAGCAACATGCTAGCAACATGCTAATCATGCTAGAATCATGCTAGCAACATGCTAGCAACATGCTAAACATGCTAGCATCATGCTAGCAAGATGCTAGCAACATGCTAGCAACATGCTAAACATGCTAGCATCATGCTAGCAACATGCTAGCATCATGCTAGCAATATGCTAATCATGCTAGCATGATGCTAGCAATATGCTAATCATGCTAGCATGATGCTAGCAATATGCTAATCATGCTAGCATGATGCAAATAATGCTAGCATCTAACTAAAACATGTTTGCAACATTCTTATTTTTGCTAGCATCATGCTAGCAACATGCTAGCATAACGGGAGAATCTAACTAAAACATGCTAGTAACATGCTTATAATGCTAGCATGATGCTAGCAACATGCTAATCATGCTAGCATGATGCTAGCAACATGCTAATCATGCTAATCATGCTAGCATCTTGGTAAAAACTAGCTAACCGCACGCTAGCAACCGAGCGGCGAGTTTTGCCACTGCAAGCACCACTTCACATTTTCTTCTGGAAATGTACATTCTAGTTATTATTATTCTTCTGGCCACTTTTTGACGCGCTACTCCTCCCGCAGTTTTTGTCACAGACCCATGAATGAGGTGTCAAAACGTGCGGCCTGTTCGGGAATGGTGTGCTATGACTTTTCTAAGAGATCGGGGGTACGATGGTCGCCCCAGGGGCGAAAAACGGCCCAAAAAAATCCCATAGACTTAACATTGCGAAAAACTTTGACGAGCCGTAGCTCGGAACGAGGATGTCGCAGAAACGTGAAATTTGCCACATTTGAAGAGGCTGACAGGCTCTGTAAGAACATACCACACAATGGGGTAAAAGTTGCACCCCTGAGGGGCAGGAGGGGCCCAAAGTTGCCCCATTGACTTACTATGGTGTAGGACGGCCCATGAAATGCATGTGTTTTTCCTACTATGGTAAATTGCATAGGGATTTTGTATTGAACATAACTCTGGATCACAGTGTCATAGAGACAAGAGGGCGGGCTCATTTTACTCAGACAGCCAATCAGTCTCTCAGGATCATTGTGAAGCTATCAAGCCACGCCCTAGCAACCATTTAGAGCTCCTTAGCAACAAGTTCCATAGACTTCCATTGAAACAGATCAAAGGGATATCTCAGGATATAAGTGTCATAGAAACATGAGGGTGGGCTCGTTTCACTCGGGCCAGCAAACAGCCAATCCTGAATCACCTCAACGCTTACTGGCCACGCCCTAGCAACCATTGTCGAGCACCTTAGCAACCAAAATCCAAACAGGGGTATCTTCCATTCTGAATGTCACAGAGGCATGGGAGTTGGTTTATATCATTTATACTGACAAGCAGCCTTTGGAGCTTCATGATTGGCAGCTGCCAAGCCACTCCCTAGCAACCAAACAGAGTACCCTAGCAACCATTTTGCAAGACCTATATGTCTGCTTTAAAACATCGTATAGAGATGGGGGTTGGTTTATACATTCACATTCACTTTGGAGCTTCATGATTGGCAGCTGCCAAGCCACTCCCTAGCAACCAAACAGAGTACCCTAGCAACCGTTTTGCAAGACCTATATCTCTGTATCAGAACATCGTATAGAGATGGGGGTTGGCTCTTTTGACTCATGCTAGCAAACAGGACTTGCTACATCCTACAAATGCTAGCAGTGAATAGCTACATGCTAATATTGATTAGCTAAGTGTTAAATCATGCCAATAAAATGCTACAAACTCAACAGTAACCATCTTTGACAACTACCAACCACCTAGTAACACCACAGCAACCACCCAGATTACCCTAGCAACACCCTAGCAACTGCCTAGCAACGCCCTAGCAACCACCAGAACACCCTAGCAACCGCCTAGCAACCACCCAGGACACCATAGCAACCACCTAGCAACGCCCTAGCAACAAACCACATTACCTTAGCAACCGCCTAGCAACGCCCTAGCAACCGCATAGCAACCCCCCCAGAACACCCTAGCAACCACCTAGCAACGCCCTAGCAACCACCCAAAACACCCTAGCAACCACCTAGCAACCACCCAAAACACCCTAGCAACCACCCAGAATAACCTAGCAACCGCCTAGCAACACCATAGCAACCACCCAGAACACCCTAGCAACCGCCTAGCAACACCCTAGCAACCACCCATAATACCCTAGCAACCACTTAGTAACACCTTAACAACCATGCTAGCAACATGCTAAACATGCTAGCATGATGCTAGCAATATGCTAATCATGCTAGCATCTAGCTAAAACATGTTTGCAACATGCTTATTTTTGCTAGCATCATGCTAGCAACATGCTAATCATGCTAGCATGTTGGTAGCAACATGCTAATCATGCCAGCATCATGCTAGCAACATGCTAACAACATGCTAATCATGCTAGCATCATGCTAGCAACATGCTAACAACATGCTAATCATGCTAGCATCATGCTAGCAACATGCTAGCAATATGCTAATCATGCTAGCATCATGCTAATCATGCTAGCATGATGCTAGCAACATGCTAATCATGCTAGCAACATGCTAATAATGCTAGCATTATGCTAACAACATGCTAATCATGCTAGCATGATACTAGCAACATGCTAATCATGCTAGCATCTTGGTAAAAACTAGGTCACCGCACCCTAGCAACCGAGCGGCGAGTTTTGCCACTGCAAGCACCACTTCACATTTCCTTCTGGAAATGTACATTCTAGTATTGTGATTACTATTCACCAAGACAAAACTTCGGCACGCTACTCCTCCCGCATTTTTTGTCGTAGACCCATGAATGAGGTGTCAAATCGACCGGCTCATTGAGGAGAGGTGTGCTATGACTTTTCTAAGTGATCGGTTGTACGATGTTCGTTCAGCAGCCGATAAATCGGACGAAAAAAGTCCCATAGACTTAACATTGGCACAAAATTTGTGAGATCATATCTTTTGACCAGAAGGTCATAGAGACTTGGGGTTGGGCTCTTTTGACTCGCCCTATCAAGCAGCCAATAAGTAGTGAAATAATAACTTTATATTCGCGCCCTAGCAACCCCTTAGGGCACCCTAGCAACCATAAAACTACATTTACAAGCCATATTTTAGCTCCAGAATATAGTAGAAACATGGAGTTTGCCTTTTTTGACTCAGACTGTCAACTAGTCTTTAAATATCATCTCATAAACTGTATAAGCACACCATAGCAACCATATAGGGTACCCTAGTAACCATACAAACACATGAATAAGCCATATCTCAGCTCCACAATATCGTACAGACATGGTTGTTGGCTCGTATGCAATCATGTACCACACTCTAGCAACCGAGCGACGAGTTTTGCCACTGCAAGCACCACTTCACATTTTCTTCTGGAAATGTACATTCTAGTTATTCTTCTTCTTCTTTTTATTCTTCTGGCCACTTTTTGACGCGCTACTCCTCCCGCAGTTTTTGTCACAGACCCATGAATGAGGTGTCAAAACGTGCGGCCTGTTCGGGAATGGTGTGCTATGACTTTTCTAAGAGATCGGGGGTACGATGGTCGCCCCAGGGGCGAAAAACTGCCCAAAAAAATCCCATAGACTTAACATTGCGTCAAACTTTGACGAGTCGTAGCTCGGAACGAGGATGTCGCAGAAACGTGAAATTTACCACATTTGAAGAGGCTGACAGGCTCTGTAAGAATATACCACACAATGGGGTAAAAGTTGCACCCCTGGGGTGCAGGAGCTGCCCAAAGTTGCCCCATTGACTTACTATGGTGTAGGACGGCCCATGAAATGGGCCGTCCTACACCATAGAAACCGCTTTTATATTGAACATAACTCTGGATCACAGTGTCGTAGAGACAAAGGGGCGGGCTCATTTTACTCAGACGGCCAATCAGTCTCTCAGGATCATTGTGAAGCTATCTAGCCACGCCCTAGCAACCAGTTAGAGCTCCTTAGCAACAAGTTCCATAGACTTCCATTGAAAGAGATCGAAGGGATATCTCTGGACTGAATTGTCATAGAAACATGAGGGTGGTCTCGTTTGACTCGGGGCAGCAAACAGCCAATCATGAATCACCTCAACACTTCCTAGCCACGCCCTAGCAACCATTGTCGAGCACCTTAGCAACCAAAATCCAAAGAGGAATATCGTCCATTCTGAATGTCACAGAGGCATGGGAGTTGGTTTATATCATTCATACTGACAAGCAGCCTTTGGAGTTTCATGATTGGCAGCTGCCAAGCCACTCCCTAGCAACCAAACAGAGTACCCTAGCAACCATTTTGCAAGACCTACATCTCTCTATCAGAACATCGTAGAGAGATGGGGGTTGATTTATATCATTCATACTGACAAGCAGCCTTTGGAGTTTCATCATTGGCAGCTGCCAAGCTACTCCCTAGCAACCAAACAGAGTACCCTAGCAACCATTTTGCAAGACCTACATCTCTGCATCAGAACATCGTATAGAGATGGGGGTTGGGTCTTTTGACTCATGCTGGCACACAGGACTTTCAACATGCTAAACATGCTAGCTGTGAATAGCTACATGCTAATATTGATTAGCTAAGTGCTAAATCATGCCATGAACATTATAAAAACTCTATAGTAACCAAATGTGAACACTACCAACCAGCTAGTAACACCATAGCAACCATCCAGAATACCATAGCAACCACCTAAAACACCCTAGCAACCACCCAAAAGACCCTAGCAACCGCCTAGCAACACCATAGCAACCACCCAGAATACCCTAGCAACCGCCTAGCAACACCCTAGCAACCACCCAGAACACCCTAGCAACCGCCTAGCAACACCCTGGCAACCACCCAGAATACCCTAGCAACCACCTAGCAACACCCTAGCAACCATCCAGAATACCCTAGCAACCACCTAGCAACACCCTAGCAACCACTCAGAACACCCTAGCAACCACCCAGAATACCCTAGCAACCGCCTAGCAACCACCCAAAACACCTTAGCAACCACCCAGAATACCCTAGCAACCGCATAGCAACAACATAGCAACCACCCAGAACCGCCTAGCAACCGCCTAGCAACACCCTAGCAACCACCCAGAACACCCTAGCAACCGCCTAGCAACACCCTAGCAACCAACCAGAACACCCTAGCAACACCCTAGCAACCACCCAGAACACCCTAGCAACCACCTAGCAACGGCCTAGCAACCACCCATAATACCCTAGCAACCACCTAGTAACACCTTAGCAACCATGCTAGCAACATGCTAAACATGCTAGCATGATGTTAGCAATATGCTAATCATGCTAGCATCTAGCTAAAACATGTTTGCAACATGCTTATTTTTGCTAGCAACATGCTAGAAACATGCTAATCATGCTAGCATCATGCTAGCAACATGCTAGCAAAATGCTAATCATGGTACCATCATGCTAGCAACATGCTAATAATGCTAGCATAATGCTAACAACATGCTAATCATGCTAGCATGATAATAGCAACATGCTAATCATGCTAGCATAATGCTAACAACATGCTAATCATGCTAGCATCATGCTAGCAACATGCTAATCATGCTAGCAACATGCTAGCGACATGCTAATCATGCTAGCATCATGCTAGCAAACATGCTAATCATGCTAGCAACATGCTATAAACATGCTAATCATGTTAGCATCATGCTAGCAACATGCTAGCAAAATGCTAATCATGCTAACATCATGCTAGTAAACATGCTAATCATGCTAGTATGTTGGTAGCATGATGCTAACAACATGCTAATCATGCTAGCATGATGCTAACAACATGCTAATCATGATAGCATCATGCTAGCAACATGCTAATCATGCTAGCAACATGTTAGCAAAATGCTAATCATGCTAGCAACATGCTAGCAACATGCTAATCATCATGCTAGCAACATGCTAATCATGCTAGCATCATGCTAGCAACATGCTAATCATGCTAGCAACATGCTAGCAAAATGCTAATCATGCTAGCATCATGCTAGCAACATGCTAATCATCATGCTAGCAACATGCTAATCATGCTAGCATCATGCTAGCAACATGCTAGAAACATGCTAATCATGCTAGCAACATGCTAGCAAAATGCTAATCATGGTAACATCATGCTAGCAACATGCTAATCATGCTAGCAACATGCTAATAATGCTAGCATAATGCTAACAACATGCTAATCATGCTAGCATGATAATAGCAACATGCTAATCATGCTAGCATCTTGGTAAAAACTAGCTAACCGCACGCTAGCAACCGAGCGGCGAGTTTTGCCACTGCAAGCACCACTTCACATTTTCTTCTGGAAATGTACATTCTAGTTAGTGGTGCTTGCCTATGGCGAAGCAACACTATTGTTATCTCACATACTTATTATTAGTGGTGCTTGCCTATGGCGAAGCAACACTATTGTTATCTCACATACTTATTATTCTTATTCTTCTTATTCTTATTCTTATTAGTGGTGCTTGCCTATGGCAAAGCAACACTAGTGTTATTGTCCATACTTATTATTCTTATTCTTATTCTTCTTATTATTCTTCTGGCCACTTTTTGACGCGCTACTCCTCCCGCAGTTTTTGTCACAGACCCACGAATGAGGCGTCAAAACGTGCGGCCTGTTCGGGAATGGTGTGCTATGACTTTTATAAGGGATCGGGGGTACGATGTTCGCCCCAGGGGCGAAAAACCGGCCGAAAAATCCCATAGACTTAACATTGCGTCAAACTTTGACGAGTCGTAGCTCGGAACGAGGATGTCGCAGAAACGTGTAATTTACCACATTTGAAGAGGCTGACAGGCTCTGTAAGAACATACCACACAATGGGGTAAAAGTTGCACCCCTGGGGCGCAGGAGCTGCCCAAAGTTGCCCCATTGACTTACTATGGTGTAGGACGGCCCATGAAATGGGCCGTCCTACACCATAGAAACCGCTTTTATATTGAACATAGCTCTGGATCACAGTGTCATAGAGACAAGGGGGCGGGCTCATTTTATTCAGACAACCAATCAGTCTCTCAGGATCATTGTGAAGCTATCAAGCCACGCCCTAGCAACCATTTAGAGCACCTTAGCAACAAGTTCCATAGACTTCCATTGAAAGAGATGGAAGGGATATCTCCGGATAGAAGTGTCATAGAAACACGAGGGTGGTCTCGTTTGACTCGGGGTAGCAAACAGCCAATCATGAATCACCTCAACACTTCCTAGCCACGCCCTAGCAACCATTGTCGAGCACCTTAGCAACCAAAATCCAAAGAGGGATATCTTCCATTCTGAATGTCACAGAGGCATGGGAGTTGGTTTATATCATTCATACTGACAAGCAGCCTTTGGAGTTTCATGATTGGCAGCTGCCAAGCCACTCCCTAGCAACCAAACATAGTACCCTAGCAACCATTTTGTAACAGCTATATCTCAGCATCAGAACATTGTATCGCGATGGGGGTTGGTTTATATCATTCATACTGACAAGCAGCCTTTGGAGTTTCATGATTGGCAGCTGCCAAGCCACTCCCTAGCAACCAAACAGAGTACCCTAGCAACCATTTTGTAACAGCTATATCTCAGCATCAGAACATTGTATCGCGATGGGGGTTGGGTCTTTTGACTCATGTTAACACACAGGACTTTCAACATGCTAAACATGCTAGCTGTGAATAGCTACATGCTAATATCGATTAGTTAATTGCTAAATGATGCTAGCAACATGCTAATCTTGCTAGTATCTGGCTACAAACATGCTAGCAAACATGCTGATCATGCTAGCATGATGCTAGCAACATGCTAATCATGCTAGCATTATGCTAGCAACATGCTAATCATGCTAGCATGATGCTAGCAACATGCTAATCATGCTAGCATGATGCTAGCAACATGCTAATCATGCTAACATGATGCTAGCAACATGCTAATCATGCTAACATGATGCTAGCAACATGCTAATCATGCTAGCATCTAACTACAAACATGCTAGCAAACATGCTAATCATGCTAACATGATGCTAGCAACATGCTAATCATGCTAGCATGATGCTAGCAACATGCTAATCATGCTAGCATGATGCTAGCAACATGCTAATCATGCTAAAATGATGCTAGCAACATGCTAATCATGCTAGCATCTAACTACAAACATGCTAGCAAACATGCTAATCATGCTAGCATGATGCTAGCAACATGCTAATCATGCTAGCATGATGCTAGCAACATGCTAATCATGCTAGCATGATGCTAGCAACATGCTAATCATGCTAGCATGATGCTTGAAACATGCTAATCATGCTAGCATGATGCTAGAAACATGCTAATCATGCTAGCATTATGCTAGCAACATGCCAATCATGCTAGCATGATGCTAGAAACATCCTAATCATGCTAGCATGATGCTAGCAAAATGCTAATCATGCTAGCATAATGCTAGCAACATGCTAATCATGCTAGCATGATGCTAGCAACATGCTAATCATGCTAGCATGATGCTAGCAACATGCTAATCATGCTAGCATCTAGCTACAAACATGCTAGCAACCTGCTAATCATGTTAGCATCATGCTAAAGACACGGTAGCATGATGCTAGCAACATGCTAATCATGCTATCATTATGCTTATTTTGTTAGCATCTTACTAAAAACTAGCTATACACACCCTAGCAACCGAGCGGCGAGTTTTGCCACTGCAAGCACCACTTCACATTTTCTTCTGGAAATGTACATTCTAGTTAGTGGTGCTTGCCTATGGCGAAGCAACACTATTGTTATCTCACATACTTATTATTATTCTTCTTATTATTATTCTTCTGGCCACTTTTTGACGCGCTACTCCTCCCGCAGTTTTTGTCACAGACCCATGAATGAGGTGTCAAAACGTGCGGCCTGTTCGGGAATGGTGTGCTATGACTTTTCTAAGAGATCGGGGGTACGATGGTCGCCCCAGGGGCGAAAAACGGCCCAAAAAAATCCCATAGACTTAACATTGCGAAAAACTTTGACGAGTCATAGCTCAGAGTGTGAATTTCGCAGAAACGTGAAATTTGCCACATTTGAAGAGGCTGACAGACTCTGTAAGAACATACCACACAATGGGGTAAAAGTTGCACCCCTGGGGGGCAGGAGCTGCCCAAAGTTTCCCCATTGACTTACTATGGTGTAGGACGGCCCATGAAATGGGCCGTCCTACACCATAGAAACCGCTTTTATATTGAACATAACTCTGGATCACAGTGTCATAGAGACAAGGGGGCGGGCTCATTTTACTCAGACAACCAATCAGTCTCTCAGGATCATTGTGAAGCTATCAAGCCACGCCCTAGCAACCATTTAGAGCACCTTAGCAACAACTCCCATAGACTTCCATTGAAAGAGATCGAAGGGATATCTCTGGACTGAATTGTCATAGAAACATGAGGGTGGTCTCGTTTGACTCGGGGCAGCAAACAGCCAATCATGAATCACCTCAACACTTCCTAGCCACGCCCTAGCAACCATTGTCGAGCACCTTAGCAACCAAAATCCAATGAGGGATATCTTCCATTCTGAATGTCACAAAGGCGTGGGAGTTGGTTTATATCATTCATAGTGACAAGAAGCCTTTGGAGTTTCATGATTGGCAACTGCCAAGCCACTCCCTAGCAACCAAACAAAGTACCCTAGCAACCATTTTGCAAGACCAATATCTCTGCATCAGAACATCGTATAGAGATGGGGGTTGGTTTATACATTCACATTGACTTTGGAGCTTCATGATTGGCAGCTGCCAAGCCACTCCCTAGCAACCAAACAGAGTACCCTAGCAACCGTTTTGCAAGACCAATATCTCTGCATCAGAACATCGTATAGAGATGGGGGTTGGGTCTTTTGACTCATGCTAGCAAACAGGACTTGCTACATGCTACACATACTAGCAGTGAATAGCTACATGCTAATATTGATTAGCTAAGTGCTAAATCATGCCAATAAAATGCTACAAACTCAACAGTAACCATCTTTGACAACTACCAACCACCTAGTAACACCATAGCAACCTCCCAAATTACCCTAGCAACACCCTAGCAACCACCCAGAACACCCTAGCAACTGCCTAGCAACGCCCTAGCAACCACCCAGAACACCCTAGCAACCGCCTAGCAACACCCTAGCAACCACCCAGAACACCCTAGCAACCGCCTAGCAACCACTCAAAACACCCTAGCAACCACCTAGCAACACCCTAGCAACCACCCAGAACACCCTAGCAACCACCCAGAACACCCTAGCAACGCCCTAGCAACCACCCAGAACACCCTAGCAACCGCCTAGCAACACCCTAGCAACCACCCAGAACACCCTAGCAACCGCCTAGCAACCACTCAAAACACCCTAGCAACCGCCTAGCAACACCATAGCAACCACCCAGAATACCCTAGCAACCGCCTAGCAACCGCACAGAACACCCTAGCAACCACCTAGCAACACCCTAGCAACCACCCAGAATACCCTAGCAACCACCTAGCAACACCCTAGCAACCACTCAGAACACCCTAGCAACCGCCTAGCAACACCCTAGCAACCACCCAGAACACCCTAGCAACCGCCTAGCAACACCCTAGCAACCACCCAGAATACCCTAGCAACCACCCAGAATACCCTAGCAACCACCCAGAACACCCTAGCAACCACTCAGAACACCCTAGCAACCACCTAGCAACACCCTAGCAACCACCCAGAACACCCTAGCAACCGCCTAGCAACACCCTAGCAACCACCCAGAATACCCTAGCAACCACCTAGCAACACCCTAGCAACCACTCAGAACACCCTAGCAACCACCTAGCAACCACCCAGAACACCCTAGCAACTGCCTTGCATCATCATAGCAAACTCCAACAACACCCTAGCAACCGAGCGGCGAGTTTTGCCACTGCAAGCACCACTTCACATTTTCTTCTGGAAATGTACATTCTAGTATTGTGATTACTATTCACCTAGACAAAACTTCGGCACGCTACTCCTCCCGCACGTTTTGTCGTAGACCCATGAATGAGGTGTCAAATCGACCGGTTCATTGAGGAGAGGTGTGCTATGACTTTTCTAAGCGATCGGGTGTACGATGTTCGCACAGCGGACGAAAAAGCGGCCAAAAAAGTCCCATTGACTTAACATTGCGGAATTTTCAAAAATTTAAATCTCAACTGTCACTTTCACACACACAGACACAAAAGGGCCTGACAGCCCTGCTGTCAGGCCCTCTCTCTCTCCCTCAGAGGATTTATTTTATCAAGCAGCCAATAAGTAATGGCCTAAAATCTTCATAGCCACACCCTAGCAACCAGTTACAGCACCCTAGCAACCGTAGGCCATAGGCACGAGGCCGCAGGCCGAGTGCCATACTAAATAACTCTATAAAAACTCTATAAAAACTCCATATAAAACTCCATAGTAATTATCTGTAAATAAATACATGCCGACATCACAGACCCCTGAGTGAGGCGTCAAATTGTGCGGATTATTGAGGAGAGGTGTGCTGTGACTTTTCTTACTGATCGGGGGTACGGTGTTTGCCCCAGGGGCAAATAATTGGCCGAAAAAAGTCCCATAGACTTAACATTGGCACAAAATTTGTTATATCATATCTTTTCACCAGAAGGTCATAGAGACTTGGGGTTGGGCTCTTTTGACTCAGCCTATCAAGCAGCCAATAAGTAGTGATATAATAACTTCATATTCCCGCCCTAGCAACCACTTAGGGCAGCCTAGCAACAATTAAACAACATATTCAAGCCATATCTCAGCTCCAGAAAATAGAAGAAACATGGAGTTTGCCTTTTTTGACTCAGACTGTCAACTGGTCTTTAAATATCATCTCATAAACTGTATAAGCACACCATAGCAACCATATAGGGTACCCTAGTAACCATACAAACACATGAATAAGCCATATCTCAGCTCCACAATATCGTACAGACATGGTTGTTGGCTCGTATGCAATCATGTACAACACCCTAGCAACCGAGCGGCGAGTTTTGCCACTGCAAGCACCACTTCACATTTTCTTCTGGAAATGTACATTCTAGTTCTTATTCTTATTCTTCTGGCCACTTTTTGACGCGCTACTCCTCCCGCAGTTTTTGTCACAGACCCATGAATGAGGTGTCAAAACGTGCGGCCTGTTCGGGAATGGTGTGCTATGACTTTTATAAGCGATCGGGGGTACGATGTTCGCCCCAGGGGCGAAAAACCGGCCGAAAAATCCCATAGACTTAACATTGCGTCAAACTTTGACGAGTCGTAGGTCGGAACGAGGATGTCGCAGAAACCTGTAATTTACCACATTTGAAGAGGCTGACAGGCTCTGTAAGAACATACCACACAATGGGGTAAAAGTTGCACCCCTGGGGGGCAGGAGGGGCCCAAAGTTGCCCCATTGACTTACTATGGTGTAGGACGGCCCATGAAATGGGCCGTCCTACACCATAGAAACCGCTTTTATATTGAACATAACTCTGGATCCCAGTGTCGTAGAGACAAAGGGGCGGGCTCATTTTACTCAGACGACCAATCAGTCTCTCAGGATCATTGTTAAGCTTTTAAGCCACGCCCTAGCAACCATTTAGAGCACCTTAGCAACAAGTTCCATAGACTTCCATTGAAAGAGATGGAAGGGATATCTCCAGATAGAAGTGTCATAGAAACACGAGGGTGGTCTCGTTTGACTCGGGGTAGCAAACAGCCAATCATGAATGACCTCAACACTTCCTAGCCACGCCCTAGCAACCATTGTCGAGCACCTTAGCAACCAAAATCCAAAGAGGGATATCTTCCATTCTGAATGTCACAGAGGCATGGGAGTTGGTTTATATCATTCATACTGACAAGCAGCCTTTGGAGTTTCATGATTGGCAGCTGCCAAGCCACTCCCTAGCAACCAAACATAGTACCCTAGCAACCATTTTGTAACAGCTATATCTCAGCATCAGAACATTGTATCGCGATGGGGGTTGGTTTATATCATTCATACTGACAAGCAGCCTTTGGAGTTTCATGATTGGCAGCTGCCAAGCCACTCCCTAGCAACCAAACAGAGTACCCTAGCAACCATTTTGTAACAGCTATATCTCAGCATCAGAACATTGTATCGCGATGGGGGTTGGGTCTTTTGACTCATGTTAACACACAGGACTTTCAACATGCTAAACATGCTAGCTGTGAATAGCTACATGCTAATATCGATTAGTTAAGTGCTAAATGATGCTAGCAACATGCTAATCTTGCTAGTATCTGGCTACAAACATGCTAGCAAACATGCTAATCATGCTAGCATGATGCTAGCAACATGCTAATCATGCTAGCATGATGCTAGCAACATGCTAATCATGCTAGCATGATGCTAGAAACATGCTAATCATGCTAGCATGATGCTAGAAACATGCTAATCATGCTAGCATGATGCTAGCAACATGCTAATCATGCTAGCATAATGCTAGCAACATGCTAATCATGCTAGCATCTAGCTACAAACATGTTAGCAAACATGCTAATCATGCTAGCATGATGCTAGCAACATGCTAATCATGCTAGCATGATGCTAGCAACATGCTAATCATGCTAGCATGATGCTAGCAACATGCTAATCATGCTAGCATCTAGCTACAAACATGCTAGCAAACATGCTAATCATGCTAGCATGATGCTAGCAACATGCTAATCATGCTAGCATGATGCTAGCAACATGCTAATCATGCTAGCATCTAGCTACAAACATGTTAGCAAACATGCTAATCATGCTAGCATGATGCTAGCAACATGCTAATCATGCTAGCATGATGCTAGCAATATGCTAATCATGCTAGCATGATGCTAGCAACATGCTAATCATGCTAGCATCTAGCTACAAACATGCTAGCAAACATGCTAATCATGCTAGCATGATGCTAGCAACATGCTAATCATGCTAGCAAACATGCTAATCATGCTAGCATGATGCTAGCAACATGCTAATCATGCTAGCATGATGCTAGCAACATACTAATCATGCTAGCATGATGCTAGCAACATGCTAATCATGCTAGCATGATGCAAGCAACATGCTAATCATGCTAGCATGATGCTAGAAACATGCTAATCATGCTAGCATGATGCTAAAAACATGATATTCATGCTAGCATGATGCTAGAAACATGCTAATCATGCTAGCATGATGCTAGCAACATGCTAATCATGCTAGCATGATGCTAGCAACATGCTAATCATGCTAGCATCTAGCTACAAACATGCTAGCAAACATGCTAATCATGCTAGCATGATGCTAGCAACATGCTAATCATGCTAGCATGATGCTAGCAACATGCTAATCATGCTAGCATGATGCTAGCAACATGCTAATCATGCTAGCATCATGCTAGCAACATGCTAATAATGCTAACAGAATGTTAACAACATGCTAATCATGCTAGCATGATGTTAGCAACATGCTAATCATGCTAGCATCTTGGTAATAACTAGCTAACCGCACGCTAGCAACCGAGCGGCGAGTTTTGCCACTGCAAGCACCACTTCACATTTTCTTCTGGAAATGTACATTCTAGTTAGTGGTGCTTGCCTATGGCAAAGCAACACTAGTGTTATTGTGCATACTTATTATTCTTATTCTTCTTATTATTCTTCTGGCCACTTTTTGACGCGCTACTCCTCCCGCAGTTTTTGTCACAGACCCATGAATGAGGTGTCAAAACGTGCGGCCTGTTCGGGAATGGTGTGCTATGACTTTTATAAGCGATCGGGGGTACGATGTTCGCCCCAGGGGCGAAAAACCGGCCGAAAAATCCCATAGACTTAACATTGCGTCAAACTTTGACGAGTCGTAGCTCGGAACGAGGATGTCGCAGAAACGTGTAATTTACCACATTTGAAGAGGCTGACAGGCTCTGTAAGAACATACCACACAATGGGGTAAAAGTTATACCCCTGGGGGGCAGGAGGGGCCCAAAGTTGCCCCATTGACTTACTATGGTGTAGGACGGCCCATGAAATGCATGTGTTTTTCCTACTATGGTAAATTGCATAGGGATTTTGTATTGAACATAGCTCTGGATCACTGTGTCATAGAGACAAGGGGGCAGGCTCATTTTACTCAGACAGCCAATCAGTCTCTCAGGATCATTGTGAAGCTATCAAGCCACGCCCTAGCAACCATTTAGAGCACCTTAGCAACAACTCCCATAGACTTCCATTGAAAGAGATCGAAGGGATATCTCTGGACTGAATTGTCATAGAAACATGAGGGTGGTCTCGTTTGACTCGGGGCAGCAAACAGCCAATCCTGAATCACCTCAACACTTCCTAGCCACGCCCTAGCAACCATTGTCAAGCACCTTAGCAACCAAAATCCAAACAGGGATATCGTCCATTCTGAATGTCACAGAGGCATGGGAGTTGGTTTATATCGTTTAGACTGACAAGCAGCCTTTGGAGTTTCATGATTGGCAGCTGCCAAGCCACTCCCTAGCAACCAAACAGAGTACCCTAGCAACCATTTTGCAACAGCTATATCTCAGCATCAGAACATCGTATAGAGATGGGAGTTGGTTTATATCATTCACACTGACAATCAGACTTTGGAGTTTCATGATTGGCAGCTGCCAAGCCACTCCCTAGCAACCAAACAGAGTACCCTAGTAACCATACAAACACATGAATGAGCCATATCTCAGCACTAGAACATCGTACAGACATGGTTCTTGGCTTGTATTGTGATTACTATTCACCTAGATAAAACTTCGGCACGCTACTCCTCCCGCACGTTTTCTCGTAGACCCATGAATGAGGTATCAAATCGACCGGTTCATTGAGGAGAGGTGTGCTATGTCTTTTCTAAGCGATCGGTTATACGATGTTCGTCTGGCGGGCGATAAATTAGCTGAAAAAAGTCCCATAGACTTAACATTGGCACAAAATTTGTGAAATCATATCTTTTGACCAGAATGTCATAGACACTTGGGGTTGGGCTCTTTTGACTCGGCCTATCAAGCAGCCAATAAGTAGTGATATAATAACTTCATAGCCGTGCCCTAGCAACCACTTAGAGCACCCTAGCAACCATAAAACTACATTTCCAAGGCATATTTCAGCTCCAGAAAATAGTAGAAACATGGAGTTTGCCTTTTTTGACTCAGACTATCAACTAGTCTTTAAATATCATCTTATAAACTCTATAGGCACACCATAGCAACCATATAGGGTACCCTAGTAACCATACAAACACATGAATAAGCCATATCTCAGCTCCACAATATCGTACAGACATGGTTGTTGGCTCGTATGCAATCATGTACAACAACCTAGCAACCGAGCGGCGAGTTTTGCCACTGCAAGCACCACTTCACATTTTCTTCTGGAAATGTACATTCTAGTATTGTGATTACTATTCACCTAGACAAAACTTCGGCACGCTACTCCTCCCGCACGTTTTTTCGTAGACCCATGAGTGAGGTGTCAAATCGACCGGTTCATTGAGGAGAGGTGTGCTATGACTTTTCTAAGTTATTGGTTGTACAATGTTCGTCCGGCGGGCGATAAATCGGACGAAAAAAGTCCCATAGACTTAACATTGGCACAAAATATGTGAGATCATATCTTTTCACCAGAAGGTCATAGAGACTTGGCGTTGGGCTCTTTTGACTCGCCCTATCAAGCAGCCAATAAGTAGTGACATAATAACTTCATATTCGCGCCCTAGAAACCACTTAGGGCAGCCTAGCAACCATAAAACAACATATTCAAGCCATATTTCAGCTCCAGAAAATAGTAGAAACATGGAGTTTGGCTTTTTTGACTCAGACTGTCAACTGCTCTTTAAATATCATCTCATAAACTGTATAAGCACACCATAGCAACCATATAGGGTACCCTAGTAACCATACAAACACATGAATAAGCCATATCTCAGCTCCACAATATCGTACAGACATGGTTGTTGGCTCGTATGCAATCATGTACCACACCCTAGCAACCGAGCGACGAGTTTTGCCACTGCAAGCACCACTTCACATTTTCTTCTGGAAATGTACATTCTAGTTAGTGGTGCTTGCCTATGGCGAAGCAACACTATTGTTATCTCACATACTTATTATTATTCTTCTTATTATTATTCTTCTGGCCACTTTTTGACGCGCTACTCCTCCCGCAGTTTTTGTCACAGACCCATGAATGAGGTGTCAAAACGTGCGGCCTGTTCGGGAATGGTGTGCTATGACTTTTCTAAGAGATCGGGGGTACGATGGTCGCCCCAGGGGCGAAAAACGGCCCAAAAAAATCCCATAGACTTAACATTGCGAAAAACTTTGACGAGTCATAGCTCAGAGTGTGAATTTCGCAGAAACGTGAAATTTGCCACATTTGAAGAGGCTGACAGACTCTGTAAGAACATACCACACAATGGGGTAAAAGTTGCACCCCTGGGGGGCAGGAGCTGCCCAAAGTTTCCCCATTGACTTACTATGGTGTAGGACGGCCCATGAAATGGGCCGTCCTACACCATAGAAACCGCTTTTATATTGAACATAACTCTGGATCACAGTGTCATAGAGACAAGGGGGCGGGCTCATTTTACTCAGACAACCAATCAGTCTCTCAGGATCATTGTGAAGCTATCAAGCCACGCCCTAGCAACCATTTAGAGCACCTTAGCAACAACTCCCATAGACTTCCATTGAAAGAGATCGAAGGGATATCTCTGGACTGAATTGTCATAGAAACATGAGGGTGGTCTCGTTTGACTCGGGGCAGCAAACAGCCAATCATGAATCACCTCAACACTTCCTAGCCACGCCCTAGCAACCATTGTCGAGCACCTTAGCAACCAAAATCCAATGAGGGATATCTTCCATTCTGAATGTCACAAAGGCGTGGGAGTTGGTTTATATCATTCATAGTGACAAGAAGCCTTTGGAGTTTCATGATTGGCAACTGCCAAGCCACTCCCTAGCAACCAAACAGAGTACCCTAGCAACCATTTTGCAAGACCAATATCTCTGCATCAGAACATCGTATAGAGATGGGGGTTGGTTTATACATTCACATTGACTTTGGAGCTTCATGATTGGCAGCTGCCAAGCCACTCCCTAGCAACCAAACAGAGTACCCTAGCAACCGTTTTGCAAGACCAATATCTCTGCATCAGAACATCGTATAGAGATGGGGGTTGGGTCTTTTGACTCATGCTAGCAAACAGGACTTGCTACATGCTACACATACTAGCAGTGAATAGCTACATGCTAATATTGATTAGCTAAGTGCTAAATCATGCCAATAAAATGCTACAAACTCAACAGTAACCATCTTTGACAACTACCAACCACCTAGTAACACCATAGCAACCACCCAAATTACCCTAGCAACACCCTAGCAACCACCCAGAACACCCTAGCAACTGCCTAGCAACGCCCTAGCAACCACCCAGAACACCCTAGCAACCGCCTAGCAACACCCTAGCAACCACCCAGAACACCCTAGCAACCGCCTAGCAACCACTCAAAACATTTCATGGGCCGTCCTACACCATAGAAACCGCTTTTATATTGAACATAACTCTGGATCACAGTGTCATAGAGACAAGGGGGCGGGCTCATTTTACTCAGACAACCAATCAGTCTCTCAGGATCATTGTGAAGCTATCAAGCCACGCCCTAGCAACCATTTAGAGCACCTTAGCAACAACTCCCATAGACTTCCATTGAAAGAGATCGAAGGGATATCTCTGGACTGAATTGTCATAGAAACATGAGGGTGGTCTCGTTTGACTCGGGGCAGCAAACAGCCAATCATGAATCACCTCAACACTTCCTAGCCACGCCCTAGCAACCATTATCGAGCACCTTAGCAACCAAAATCCAAATAATGATATCTTCCATTCTGAATGTCACAAAGGCGTGGGAGTTGGTTTATATCATTCATACTGACAAGAAGCCTTTGGAGTTTCATGATTGGCAGCTGCCAAGCCACTCCCTAGCAACCAAACAGAGTACCCTAGCAACCATTTAGCAAGGCCTATATCTCTGCATCAAAACATCGTATAGACATGGGGGTTGGTTTATACATTCACATTGACTTTGGAGCTTCATGATTGGCAGCTGCCAAGCCACTCCCTAGCAACCAAACAGAGTACCCTAGCAACCGTTTTGCAAGACCAATATCTCTGCATCAGAACATCGTATAGAGATGGGGGTTGGCTCTTTTGACTCATGCTAGCAAACAGGACTTGCTACATGCTACACATGCTAGCAGTGAATAGCTACATGCTAATATTGATTAGCTAAGTGCTAAATCATGCCAATAAAATGCTACAAACTCAATAGTAACCATCTTTGACAACTACCAACCACCTTGTAACACCATAGCAACCACTCAAATTACCCTAGCAACCACCCAGAACACCCTAGCAACTGCCTAGCAACGCCCTAGCAACCACCCAGAACACCCTAGCAACTGCCTAGCAACCAACCAGGATACCCTAGCAACCACCTAGCAACGCCCTAGCAACCACCCAGATTACCCTAGCAACCGCCTAGCAACGCCCTAGCAACCGCCTAGCAACCACCCAGAACACCCTAGCAACTGCCTAGCAACCACCCAGAACACCCTAGCAACCGCCTAGCAACCGCCCAGGATACCCTAGCAACTGCCTAGCAACGCCCTAGCAACCACCCAGAACACCATAGCAACGGCCTAGCAACACCCTAGCAACCACTCAGAACACCCTAGCAACCACCTAGCAACACCATAGCAACCGCCTAGCAACACCCAAGCAACCACCCAGAATACCCTAGCAACCACCTAGCAACACCCTAGCAACCACTCAGAACACCCTAGCAACCGCCCAGAATACCCTAGCAACACCCTAGCAAGCACCCAGAATACCCTAGCAACCGCCTAGCAACACCATAGCAACCACCCAGAATACCCTAGCAACCGCCTAGCAACACCCTAGCAACCACCCAGAACACCCTAGCAACCGCCTAGCAACACCCTAGCAACCACCCAGAATACCCTAGCAACCACCTAGCAACACCCTAGCAACCACCCAGAACACCCTAGCAACCGCCTAGCAACACCCTAGCAACCACCTAGCAACCACCCACAATACCCTAACAACCAACCAGAACACCCTAGCAACCCCCTAGCAACCACCCAGAACACCCTAGCAACTGCCTAGCAACCACCCAGAATACCCTAGCAACCGCATAGCAACACCATAGCAACCACCCAGAACACCCTAGCAACACCCTAGCAACCACTCAGAACACCCTAGCAACCGCCTAGCAACACCCTAGCAACCACCTAGCAACCACCCAAAACACCCTAACAACCACCCAGAATACCCTAGCAACCGCCTAGCAACGCCCTAGCATGATGCTAGCATGATGCTAGAAACATGCTAATCATGCTAGCAACTAGCTACAAACATGCTAGCAACAGGCTAATCATGCTAGCATCAAGCTAGCAACATGCTAATCATGCTAGTAACATGCTAGCAATATGCTAGCAACATGCTAATCATGCTAGCATCATGCTAATCATGCTAGCATCATGCTAGCAACATGCTAGCAACATGCTAATCATGTTAGCATCATGCTAGCAACATGCTAGCAACATGCTAAACATGCTAGCATCATGTTAGCAACATGCTAAACATGCTAGCATGATGCTAGCAATATGCTAATCATGCTAGCATATAGCTAGCATGATGCTAACAACATGCTAATCATGCTAGCATGATGCTAGCAACATGCTAATCATGCTAGCAACATGCTAGCAACATGCTAATCATGCTAGCATCATGCTAGCAACATGCTAATAATGCTAACAACATGCTAATCATGCTAGCATGATGTTAGCAACATGCTAATCATGCTAGCATCTTGGTAAAAACTAGCTAACCGCACGCTAGCAACCGAGCGGCGAGTTTTGCCACTGCAAGCACCACTTCACATTTTCTTCTGGAAATGTACATTCTAGTATTGTGATTACTATTCACCTAGACAAAACTTCGGCACGCTACTCCTCGAGCATTTTTTGTCGTAGACCCATGAATGAGGTGTCAAATCGACCGGCTCATTGAGGAGAGGTGTGCTATGACTTTTCTAAGCAATCGGTTGTACGATGATCGTCCGGCGGGTGATAAATCGGCCGAAAAAAGTCCCATAGACTTAACATTGCCACAAAATTTGTTATATCATATCTTTTCACCAGAAGGTCATAGAGACTTGGGGTTGGCCTCTTATGACTCAGCCTATCAAGCAGCCAATAAGTAGTGATATAATAACTTCATATTTGCGCCCTAACAACCACATAGGGCAGCCTAGCAACCATAAAACAACATATTCAAGCCATATCTCAGCACCAGAAAATAGAAGAAACATGGAGTTTGCCTTTTTTGACTCAGACTGTCAACTAGTCTTTAAATATCATCTTATAAACTGTATAAGCACACCATAGCAACCATATAGGGTACCCTAGTAACCATACAAACACATGTATAAGCCATATCTCAGCTCCACAATATCGTACAGACATGGTTGTTGGCTCGTATGCAATCATGTACAACACCCTAGCAACCGAGTGGCGAGTTTTGCCACTGCAAGCACCACTTCACATTTTCTTCTGGAAATGTACATTCTAGTTCTTATTCTTATTCTTATTCTTCTTATTCTTATTCTTCTGGCCACTTTTTGACGCGCTACTCCTCCCGCAGTTTTTGTCACAGACCCATGAATGAGGTGTCAAAACGTGCGGCCTGTTCGGGAATGGTGTGCTATGACTTTTATAAGGGATCGGGGGTACGATGGTCGCCCCAGGGGCGAAAAACCGGCCGAAAAATCCCATAGACTTAACATTGCGTCAAACTTTGACGAGTCGTAGCTCGGAACGAGGATGTCGCAGAAACGTGAAATTTACCACATTTGAAGAGGCTGACAGGCTCTGTAAGAATATACCACACAATGGGGTAAAAGTTGCACCCCTGTGGGGCAGGAGCTGCCCAAATTTGCCCCATTGACTTACTATGGTGTAGGACGGCCCATGAAATGGGCCGTCCTACACCATAGAAACCGCTTTTATATTGAACATAACTCTGGATCACAGTGTCGTAGAGACAAAGGGGCGGGCTCATTTTACTCAGATGACCAATCAGTCTCTCAGGATCATTGTTAAGCTTTTAAGCCACGCCCTAGCAACCATTTAGAGCACCTTAGCAACAAGTTCCATAGACTTCCATTGAAAGAGATGGAAGGGATATCTCCGGATAGAAGTGTCATAGAAACACGAGGGTGGTCTCGTTTGACTCGGGGTAGCAAACAGCCAATCATGAATGACCTCAACACTTCCTAGCCACGCCCTAGCAACCATTGTCGAGCACCTTAGCAACCAAAATCCAAGAGGGATATCTTCCATTCTGAATGTCACAGAGGCATGGGAGTTGGTTTATATCATTCATACTGACAAGCAGCCTTTGGAGTTTCATGATTGGCAGCTGCCAAGCCACTCCCTAGCAACCAAACATAGTACCCTAGCAACCATTTTGTAACAGCTATATCTCAGCATCAGAACATTGTATCGCGATGGGGTTTGGTTTATATCATTCATACTGACAAGCAGCCTTTGGAGTTTCATGATTGGCAGCTGCCAAGCCACTCCCTAGCAACCAAACAGAGTACCCTAGCAACCATTTTGTAACAGCTATATCTCAGCATCAGAACATTGTATCGCGATGGGGGTTGGGTCTTTTGACTCATGTTAACACACAGGACTTTCAACATGCTAAACATGCTAGCTGTGAATAGCTACATGCTAATATCGATTAGTTAAGTGCTAAATGATGCTAGCAACATGCTAATCTTGCTAGTATCTGGCTAAAAACATGCTAGCAAACATGCTAATCATGCTAGCATGATGCTAGCAACATGCTAATCATGCTAGCATGATGCTAGCAACATGCTAATCATGCTAGCATGATGCTAGCAACATGCTAATCATGCTAACATGATGCTAGCAACATGCTAATCATGCTAACATCTAACTACAAACATGCTAATCATGCTAGCATGATGCTAGCAACATGCTAATCATGCTAGCATGATGCTAGCAACATGCTAATCATGCTAGCATGATGCTAGCAACATGCTAATCATGCTAGCATGATGCTAGAAACATGCTAATCATGCTAGCATGATGCTAGCAACATGCTAATCATGCTAGCATCTAGCTACAAACATGCTAATCATGCTAGCATGATGCTAGCAACATGCTAATCATGCTAGCATGATGCTAGCAACATGCTAATCATGCTAGCATGATGCTAGAAACATGCTAATCATGCTAGCATGATGCTAGAAACATGCTAATCATGCTAGCATTATGCTAGCAACATGCCAATCATGCTAGCATGATGCTAGCAACATGCTAATCATGCTAGCATGATGCTAGAAACATGCTAATCATGCTAGCATGATGCTAGCAACATGCTAATCATGCTAGCATAATGCTAGCAACATGCTAATCATGCTAGCATGATGCTAGCAACATGCTAATCATGCTAGCATGATGCTAGCAACATGCTAATCATGCTAGCATCTAGCTACAAACATGCTAGCAACCTGCTAATCATGTTAGCATCATGCTAAAGACACGGTAGCATGATGCTAGCAACATGCTAATCATGCTATCATTATGCTTATTTTGTTAGCATCTTACTAAAAACTAGCTATACACACCCTAGCAACCGAGCGGCGAGTTTTGCCACTGCAAGCACCACTTCACATTTTCTTCTGGAAATGTACATTCAAGTATTGTGATTACTATTCACCTAGACAAAACTTCGGCACGCTACTCCTCCCGCATTTTTTGTCGTAGACCCATGAATGAGGTGTCAAATCGACCGGCTCATTGAGGAGAGGTGTGCTATGACTTTTCTAAGTGATCGGTTGTACGATGTTCGTTCAGCGGGCGATAAATCGGACGAAAAAATTCCCATAGACTTAACATTGGCACAACATTTGTGAGATCATATCTTTTGACCAGAAGGTCATAGAGACTTGGGAATGGGCTCTTTTGACTCGGCCTATCAAGCAGCCAATAAGTAGTGACATAATAACTTCATATTCGCGCCCTAGCAACCACTTAGGGCAGCCTAGCAACCATAAAACAACATATTCAAGCCATTATCTCAGCTCCAGAAAATAGAAGAAACATGGAGTTTGCCTTTTTTGACTCAGACTGTCAACTAGTCTTTAAATATCATCTCATAAACTGTATAAGCACACCATAGCAACCATATAGGGAACCCTAGTAACCATACAAACACATGAATTAGCCGAATCTCAGCAGCAGAACATCGTACAGACATGGTTGTTGGCTCGTATGCAATAATTTACCACACTCTAGCAACCGAGCGGCGAGTTTTGCCACTGCAAGCACCACTTCACATTTTCTTCTGGAAATGTACATTCTAGTTAGTGGTGCTTGCCTATGGCAAAGCAACACTAGTGTTATTGTGCATACTTATTATTCTTATTCTTATTCTTCTGGCCACTTTTTGACGCGCTACTCCTCCCGCAGTTTTTGTCACAGACCCATGAATGAGGTGTCAAAACGTGCGGCCTGTTCGGGAATGGTGTGCTATGACTTTTATAAGCGATCGGGGGTACGATGTTCGCCCCAGGGGCGAAAAACCGGCCGAAAAATCCCATAGACTTAACATTGCGTCAAACTTTGACGAGTCGTAGCTCTGAACGAGGATGTCGCAGAAACGTGTAATTTACCACATTTGAAGAGGCTGACAGGCTCTGTAAGAACATACCACACAATGGGGTAAAAGTTATACCCCTGGGGGGCAGGAGGGGCCCAAAGTTGCCCCATTGACTTACTATGGTGTAGGACGGCCCATGAAATGCATGTGTTTTTCCTACTATGGTAAATTGCATAGGGATTTTGTATTGAACATAGCTCTGGATCACTGTGTCATAGAGACAAGGGGGCAGGCTCATTTTACTCAGACAGCCAATCAGTCTCTCAGGATCATTGTGAAGCTATCAAGCCACGCCCTAGCAACCATTTAGAGCACCTTAGCAACAACTCCCATAGACTTCCATTGAAAGAGATCGAAGGGATATCTCTGGACTGAATTGTCATAGAAACATGAGGGTGGTCTCGTTTGACTCGGGGCAGCAAACAGCCAATCCTGAATCACCTCAACACTTCCTAGCCACGCCCTAGCAACCATTGTCAAGCACCTTAGCAACCAAAATCCAAACAGGGATATCGTCCATTCTGAATGTCACAGAGGCATGGGAGTTGGTTTATATCGTTTAGACTGACAAGCAGCCTTTGGAGTTTCATGATTGGCAGCTGCCAAGCCACTCCCTAGCAACCAAACAGAGTACCCTAGCAACCATTTTGCAACAGCTATATCTCAGCATCAGAACATCGTATAGAGATGGGAGTTGGTTTATATCATTCACACTGACAATCAGACTTTGGAGTTTCATGATTGGCAGCTGCCAAGCCACTCCCTAGCAACCAAACAGAGTACCCTAGTAACCATACAAACACATGAATGAGCCATATCTCAGCACTAGAACATCGTACAGACATGGTTCTTGGCTTGTATGCAATCATGTACAACACCCTTGCAACCGAGCGGCGAGTTTTGCCACTGCAAGCACCACTTCACATTTTCTTCTGGAAATGTACATTCTAGTTAGTGGTGCTTGCCTATGGCGAAGCAACACTATTGTTATCTCACATACTTATTATTCTTCTTCTTATTATTCTTCCGGCCACTTTTTGACGCGCTACTCCTCCCGCAGTTTTTGTCACAGACCCATGAATGAGGTGTCAAAACGTGCGGCCTGTTCGGGAATGGTGTGCTATGACTTTTCTAAGAGATCGGGGGTACGATGGTCGCCCCAGGGGCGAAAAACGGCCCAAAAAAATCCCATAGACTTAACATTGCGAAAAACTTTGACGAGTCGTAGCTCGGAACGAGGATGTCGCAGAAACGTGAAATTTGCCACATTTGAAGAGGCTGACAGGCTCTGTAAGAACATACCACACAATGGGGTAAAAGTTGCACCCCTGGGGTGCAGGAGCTGCCCAAAGTTTCCCCATTGACTTACTATGGTGTAGGACGGCCCATGAAATGGGCCGTCCTACACCATAGAAACCGCTTTTATATTGAACATAACTCTGGATCACAGTGTCATAGAGACAAGGGGGCGGGCTCATTTTACTCAGACAACCAATCAGTCTCTCAGGATCATTGTGAAGCTATCAAGCCACGCCCTAGCAACCATTTAGAGCACCTTAGCAACAACTCCCATAGACTTCCATTGAAAGAGATCGAAGGGATATCTCTGGACTGAATTGTCATAGAAACATGAGGGTGGTCTCGTTTGACTCGGGCCAGCAAACAGCCAATCATGAATCACCTCAACACTTGCTAGCCACGCCCTAGCAACCATTGTCGAGCACCTTAGCAACCAAAATCCAAAGAGGAATATCGTCCATTCTGAATGTCACAGAGGCATGGGAGTTGGTTTATATCTTTCATAGTGACAAGCAGCCTTTGGAGTTTCATGATTGGCAGCTGCCAAGCCACTCCCTAGCAACCAAACAGAGTACCCTAGCAACCATTTTGCAAAACCAATATCTCTGCATCAGAACATCGTATAGAGATGGGGGTTGGTTTATACATTCACATTGACTTTGGAGCTTCATGATTGGCAGCTGCCAAGCCACTCCCTAGCAACCAAACAGAGTACCCTAGCAACCATTTTGCAAGACCTACATCTCTGCATCAGAACATCGTATAGAGATGGGGGTTGGGTCTTTCGACTCATGCTAGCAAACAGGACTTGCTACATGCTACACATGCTAGCAGTGAATAGCTACATGCTAATATTGATTAGCTAAGTGCTAAATCATGCCAATAAAATGCTACAAACTCAACGGTAACCATCTTTGACAACTACCAACCACCTAGTAACACCATAGCAACCACCCAAATTACCCTAGCAACACCCTAGCAACCACCCAGAACACCCTAGCAACTGCCTAGCAACGCCCTAGCAACCACCCAGAACACCCTAGCAACCGCCTAGCAACCACCCAGAATACCCTAGCAACCGCCTAGCAACACCCTAGCAACCACTCAGAACACCCTAGCAACCGCCTAGCAACACCCTAGCAACCACCCAGAACACCCTAGCAACCGCCTAGCAACACCATAGCAACCAGCCAAAAACCCTAGCAACCGCCTAGCAACGCCCTAGCAACCACCCATAATACCCTAGCAACCACCTAGTAACACCTTAGCAACCATGCTAGCATCATGCTAGCAACATGCTAAACATGCTAGCATCATGCTAGCAATATGCTAATCATGCTAGCATCTACCTAAAACATGTTTGCAACATGCTTATTTTTGCTAGCATCATGCTACCAACATGCTAATCATGCTAGCATGTTGGTAGCATGATGCTAACAACATGCTAATCATGCTAGCATGATGCTAACAACACGCTAATCATGCTAGCATCATGCTAGCAACATGCTAGCAACATGCTAATCATGCTAGCATCATGCTAGCAACATGCTAATCATGCTAGCAACATGCTATAAACATGCTAATCATGTTAGCATCATGCTAGCAACATGCTAGCAAAATGCTAATCATGCTAACATCATGCTAGTAAACATGCTAATCATGCTAGTATGTTGGTAGCATGATGCTAACAACATGCTAATCATGCTAGCATGATGCTAACAACATGCTAATCATGCTAGCATCATGCTAGCAACATGCTAATCATGCTAGCAACATGCTAGCAAAATGCTAATCATGCTAGCATCATGCTAGCAACATGCTAATCATCATGTTAGCAACATGCTAATCATGCTAGCATCATGCTAGCAACATGCTAATCATGCTAGCAACATGCTAGAAACATGCTAATCATGCTAGCATCATGCTAGCAACATGCTAGCAAAATGCTAATCATGCTAACATCATGCTAGCAACATTCTAATCATGCTAGCAACATGCTAATAATGCTAGCATAATGCTAACAACATGCTAATCATGCTAGCATGATAATAGCAACATGCTAATCTTGCTAGCATCTTGGTAAAAACTAGCTAACCGCACGCTAGCAACCGAGCGGCGAGTTTTGCCACTGCAAGCACCACTTCACATTTTCTTCTGGAAATGTACATTCTAGTGTTGTGATTACTATTCACCCAGATAAAACTTCGGCACGCTACTCCTCCCGCACGTTTTCTCGTAGACCCATGAATGAGGTATCAAATCGACCGGTTCATTGTGGAGAGGTGTGCTATGTCTTTTCTAAGCGATCGGTTGTACGATGTTCGTCCGGCGGGCGATAAATGGGCCGAATAAAGTCCCATAGACTTAACATTGGCACAAAATTTGTGAGATCATATCTTTTGACCAGAAGGTCATAGAGACTTGGGGTTGGGCTCTTTTGACTCGGCCTATCAAGAAGCCAATAAATAGTGATACAATAACTTCATAGCCGTGCCCTAGCAACCACTTAGGGCACCCTAGCAACCATCAAACTACATTTCCAAGCCATATTTCAGCCCCAGAAAATAGTAGAAACATGGAGTTTGGCTTTTTTGACTTAGACTGTCAACTAGTCTTTGAATATCATCTCATAAACTGTATAAGCACACCATAGCAACCATATAGAGTACCACCTGAACACATGAATAAGCCATATCTCAGCACCAGAACATCGTACAGACATAGTTGTTGGCTCGTATGCAATAATGTACCACACTCTAGCAACCGAGCGGCGAGTTTTGCCACTGCAAGCACCACTTCACATTTTCTTCTGGAAATGTACATTCTAGTTAGTGGTGCTTGCCTATGGCGAAGCAACACTATTGTTATCTCACATACTTATTATTAGTGGTGCTTGCCTATGGCAAAGCAACACTAGTGTTATTGTGCATACTTATTATTCTTATTAGTGGTGCTTGCCTATGGCGAAGCAACACTATTGTTATCTCACATACTTATTATTAGTGGTGCTTGCCTATGGCGAAGCAACACTATTGTTATCTCACATACTTATTATTATTCTTCTTATTATTATTCTTCTGGCCACTTTTTGACGCGCTACTCCTCCCGCAGTTTTTGTCACAGACCCATGAATGAGGTGTCAAAACGTGCGGCCTGTTCGGGAATGGTGTGCTATGACTTTTCTAAGAGATCGGGGGTACGATGGTCGCCCCAGGGGCGAAAAACGGCCCAAAAAAATCCCATAGACTTAACATTGCGAAAAACTTTGACGAGTCGTAGCTCGGAACGAGGATGTCGCAGAAACGTGAAATTTGCCACATTTGAAGAGGCTGACAGGCTCTGTAAGAACATACCACACAATGGGGTAAAAGTTGCACCCCTGGGGGGCAGGAGGGGCCCAAAGTTGCCCCATTGACTTACTATGGTGTAGGACGGCCCATGAAATGCATGTGTTTTTCCTACTATGGTAAATTGCATAGGGATTTTGTATTGAACATAGCTCTGGATCACTGTGTCATAGAGACAAGGGGGCGGGCTCATTTTACTCAGACAACCAATCAGTCTCTCAGGATCATTGTGAAGCTATCAAGCCACGCCCTAGCAACCATTTAGAGCTCCTTAGCAACAAGTTCCATAGACTTCCATTGAAACAGATCAAAGGGATATCTCAGGATATAAGAGTCATAGAAACGTGAGGGTGGGCTCGTTTCACTCGGGGCAGTAAACAGCCAATCCTGAATCACCTCAACACATCCTAACCCCTCCCTAGCAACCATTGTCAAGCACCTTAGCAACCAAAATCCAATGAGGGATATCTTCCATTCTGAATGTCACAAAGGCGTGGGAGTTGGTTTATATCATTCATACTGACAAGCAGCCTTCGGAGTTTCATGATTGGCAGCTGCCAAGCCACTCCCTAGCAACCAAACAGAGTACCCTAGCAACCATTTTGCAAGACCTATATCTCTGCATCTAAACATCGTATATAGATGGGGGTTGGTTTATACATTCACATTGACTTTGGAGCTTCATGATTGGCAGCTGCCAAGCCACTCCCTAGCAACCAAACAGAGTACCCTAGCAACCGTTTTGCAAGACCGATATCTCTGCATCAGAACATCGTATAGAGATGGGGGTTGGCTCTTTTGACTCATGCTAGCAAACAGGACTTGCTACATGCAACACATGCTAGCAGTGAATAGCTACATGCTAATATCGATTAGCTAAGCGCTAAATCATGCCAATAAAATGCTACAAACTCAACAGTAACCATCTTTGACAACTACCAACCACCTAGTAACACCATAGCAACCACCCAGATTACCCTAGCAACACCCTAGCAACCACCCAGAACACCCTAGCAACTGCCTAGCAACGCCCTAGCAACCACCCAGAACAACCTTGCAACCGCCTAGCAACCACCCAGGACACCCTAGCAACCACCTAGCAACGCCCTAGCAACCACCCAGATTACCCTAGCAACCGACTAGCAACGCCCTAGCAACCACCCCGAATACCATAGCAACCGACTAGTGACACCCTAGCAACCACCTAGAACACCCTAGCAACCGCCTAGCAACCACCCAAAACACCCTAGCAACCACCCAGAATACCCTAGCAACCGCCTAGCAACGCCCTAGCATGATGCTAGCATGATGCTAGAAACATGCTAATCATGCTAGCAACTAGCTACAAACATGTTAGCAACAGGCTAATCATGCTAGCATCAAGCTAGCAACATGCTAATCATGCTAGTAACATGCTAGCAACATGCTAATCATGCTAGCAATATGCTAGCAACATGCTAGCAACATGCTAATCATGCTAGCATCATGCTAATCATGCTAGCAATATGCTAGCAATATGCTAGCAACATGCTAATCATGCTAGCATCATGCTAATCATGCTAGCATCATGCTAGCAACATGATAAACATGCTAGCATGATGCTAGCAATAAGCTAAGCATGCTAGCATATAGCTAGCATGATGATAACAACATGCTAATCATGCTAGCATGATGCTAGCAACATGCTAATCATGCTATCAACATGCTAGCAAAATGCTAATCATGCTAACATCATGCTAGCAACATGCTAATCATGCTAGCAACATGCTAATCACGCTAGCATAATGCTAACAACATGTTAATCATTCTAGCATGATGCTAGCAACATGCTAATCATGCTAGCATCTTGGTAAAAACTAGCTAACCGCACGCTAGCAACCGAGCGGCGAGTTTTGCCACTGCAAGCACCACTTCACATTTTCTTCTGGTATTGTGATTACTATTCACCTAGACAAAACTTCGGCACGCTACTCCTCCCGCACGTTTTCTCGTAGACCCATGAATGAGGTGTCAAATCGACCGGTTCATTGAGGAGAGGTGTGCTATGTCTTTTCTAAGCAATCGGTTTTACGATGATCGTCCGGCGGGCGATAAATTGGACGAAAAAAGTCCCATAGACTTAACATTGGCACAAAATTTGTGAGATCTTATCTTTTGACCAGAAGGTCATAGAGACTTGGGATTGGGCTCTTTTGACTCGGCCTATCAAGAAGCCAATAAGTAGTGATATAATAACTTCATGGCTACGCCCTAGCAACCACTTAGGGCACCCTAGCAACCATCAAACTACATTTCCAAGCCATATTTCAGCTCCAGAAAATAGTAGAAACATGGAGTTTGGCTTTTTTGACTTAGACTGTCAACTATTTTTTTAATATCATCTCATAAACTGTATAAGCACACCATAGCAACCATATAGGGTACCCTAGTAACCATACAAACACATGAATAAGCCATATCTCAGCTCCACAATATCGTACAGACATGGTTGTTGGCTCGTATGCAATAATGTACCACACCCTAGCAACCGAGCGGCGAGTTTTGCCACTGCAAGCACCACTTCACATTTTCTTCTGGAAATGTACATTCTAGTATTGTGATTACTATTCACCCAGACAAAACTTCGGCACGCTACTCCTCCTGCACCTTTTGTCGTAGACCCATGAATGAGATGTCAAATCGACCGGTTGATTGAGGAGAGGTGTGCTATGACTTTTCTAAGCGATCGGTTGTACGATGTTCGTTCGGCGGGCGATAAATTGGCCGAAAAAAGTCCCATAGACTTAACATTGGCACAAAATTTGTGAGATCATATCTTTTCACCAGAAGGTCATAGAGACTTGAGGTTGGGCTCTTTTGACTCGGCCTATCAAGAAGCCAATAAGTAGTGACATAATAACTTCATAGCCGTGCCCTAGCAACCACTTAGGGCACCCTAACAACCATAAAACTAAATTTCCAAGCCATATTTCAGCTCCTGAAAATAGTAGAAACATGGAGTTTGGCTTTTTTGACTTAGACTGTCAACTAGTCTTTAAATATCATCTCATAAACTGTATAAGCAGACCATAGCAACCATATAGAGTACCCTAGTAACCACCTGAACACATGAATAAGCCCTATCTCAGCACCAGAACATCGTACAGACGTATTTTTTGTCTCGTATGCAATCATGTACCACACCCTAGCAACCGAGCGGCGAGTTTTGCCACTGCAAGCACCACTTCACATTTTCTTCTGGAAATGTACATTCTAGTTAGTGGTGCTTGCCTATGGCGAAGCAACACTATTGTTATCTCACATACTTATTATTCTTCTTCTTCTTCTTATTATTATTATTCTTCTGGCCACTTTTTGACGCGCTACTCCTCCCGCAGTTTTTGTCACAGACCCATGAATGAGGTGTCAAAACGTGCGGCCTGTTCGGGAATGGTGTGCTATGACTTTTCTAAGAGATCGGGGGTACGATGGTCGCCCCAGGGGCGAAAAACGGCCCAAAAAAATCCCATAGACTTAACATTGCGAAAAACTTTGACGAGTCGTAGCTCGGAACGAGGATGTCGCAGAAACGTGAAATTTGCCACATTTGAAGAGGCTGACAGGCTCTGTAAGAACATACCACACAATGGGGTAAAAGTTGCACCCCTGAGGGGCAGGAGGGGCCCAAAGTTGCCCCATTGACTTACTATGGTGTAGGACGGCCCATGAAATGGGCCGTCCTACACCATAGAAACCGCATTTGTATTGAACATAACTCTGGATCACAGTGTCATAGAGACAAGAGGGCGGGCTCATTTTACTCAGACAACCAATCAGTCTCTCAGGATCATTGTGAAGCTATCAAGCCACGCCCTAGCAACCATTTAGAGCACCTTAGCAACAACTCCCATAGACTTCCATTGAAAGAGATCGAAGGGATATCTCTGGACTGAATTGTCATAGAAACATGAGGGTGGGCTCGTTTGACTCGGGGCAGCAAACAGCCAATCCTGAATCACCTCAACACTTACTGGCCACGCCCTAGCAACCATTGTCGAGCACCTTAGCAACAAAAATCCAAAGAGGAATATCGTCCATTCTGAATGTCACAGAGGCATGGGAGTTGGTTTATATCATTCATACTGACAAGCAGCCTTTGGAGTTTCATGATTGGCAGCTGCCAAGACACTCCCTAGCAACCAAACAGAGTACCCTAGCAACCATTTTGCAAGACCTATATCTCTGTATCAGAACATCGTATAGAGATGGGGGTTGGCTCTTTTGACTCATGCTAGCAAACAGGACTTGCTACATCCTACACATGCTAGCAGTGAATAGCTACATGCTAATATTGATTAGCTAAGTGCTAAATCATGCCAATAAAATGCTACAAACTCAACAGTAACCATCTTTGACAACTACCAACCACCTAGTAACACCATAGCAACCACCCAGATTACCCTAGCAACACCCTAGCAACTGCCTAGCAACGCCCTAGCAACCACCAGAACACCCTAGCAACCGCCTAGCAACCACCCAGGACACCATAGCAACCACCTAGCAACGCCCTAGCAACCAACCACATTACCTTAGCAACCGCCTAACAACGCCCTAGCAACCGCATAGCAACCCCCCAGAACACCCTAGCAACCACCTAGCAACGCCCTAGCAACCACCCAAAACACCCTAGCAACCACCTAGCAACCACCCAAAACACCCTAGCAACCACCCAGAATACCTTAGCAACCGCCTAGCAACACCATAGCAACCACCCAGAACACCCTAGCAACCGCCTAGCAACGCCCTAGCAACCACCCATAATACCCTAGCAACCACCTAGTAACACCTTAGCAACCATGCTAGCAACATGCTAAACATGCTAGCATGATGCTAGCAATATGCTAATCATGCTAGCATCTAGCTAAAACATGTTTGCAACATGCTTATTTTTGCTAGCATCATGCTAGCAACATGCTAATCATGCTAGCATGTTGGTAGCAACATGCTAATCATGCCAGCATCATGCTAGCAACATGCTAACAACATGCTAATCATGCTAACATCATGCTAGCAACATGCTAGCAATATGCTAATCATGCTAGCATTATGCTAATCATGCTAGCATGATGCTAGCAACATGCTAATCATGCTAGCAACATGCTAATAATGCTAGCATAATGCTAACAACATGCTAATCATGCTAGCATGATGCTAGCAACATGCTAATCATGCTAGCATCTTGGTAAAAACTAGGTCACCGCACCCTAGCAACCGAGCGGCGAGTTTTGCCACTGCAAGCACCACTTCACATTTTCTTCTGGAAATGTACATTCTAGTGTTGTGATTACTATTCACCTAGACAAAACTTCGGCACGCTACTCCTCCCGCAGCTTTTGTCGTAGACCCATGAATGAGGTGTCAAATCGACCGGTTCATTGAGGAGAGGTGTGCTATGTCTTTTCTAAGCGATCAGTTGTACGATGTTCGTTCGGCGGGCGAAAAATTATCCGAAAAAAGTCCCATAGACTTAACATTGTCACAAAATTTGTGAGATCATATCTTTGGCTCAGAAGGTCATAGAGACTTGGGATTGGGCTCTTTTGACTCGGCCTATCAAGCAGCCAATAAGTAGTGATATAACAACTTCATGGCCATGCCCTAGCAACCACTTATGCCACCCTAGCAACCATAAAACAACATTTACAAGCCATTTTTCAGCTCCTGAAAATAGTAGAAACATGGAGTTTGGCTTTTTTGACTTATACAGTTTATGAGATGATATTTAAAGACTAGTTGACAGTCTAAGCACACCATAGCAACCATATAGAGTACCCTAGTAACCACCTGAACACATGAATAAGCCATATCTCAGCTCCAGAACATCGTACAGACGTATTTTTTGTCTCGTATGCAATCATGTACCACACCCTAGCAACCGAGCGGCGAGTTTTGCCACTGCAAGCACCACTTCACATTTTCTTCTGGAAATGTACATTCTAGTTAGTGGTGCTTGCCTATGGCGAAGCAACACTATTGTTATCTCACATACTTATTATTCTTCTTCTTATTATTCTTCCGGCCACTTTTTGACGCGCTACTCCTCCCGCAGTTTTTGTCACAGACCCATGAATGAGGTGTCAAAACGTGCGGCCTGTTCGGGAATGGTGTGCTATGACTTTTCTAAGAGATCGGGGGTACGATGGTCGCCCCAGGGGCGAAAAACGGCCCAAAAAAATCCCATAGACTTAACATTGCGAAAAACTTTGACGAGTCGTAGCTCGGAACGAGGATGTCGCAGAAACGTGAAATTTGCCACATTTGAAGAGGCTGACAGGCTCTGTAAGAACATACCACACAATGGGGTAAAAGTTGCACCCCTGGGGTGCAGGAGCTGCCCAAAGTTTCCCCATTGACTTACTATGGTGTAGGACGGCCCATGAAATGGGCCGTCCTACACCATAGAAACCGCTTTTATATTGAACATAACTCTGGATCACAGTGTCATAGAGACAAGGGGGCGGGCTCATTTTACTCAGACAACCAATCAGTCTCTCAGGATCATTGTGAAGCTATCAAGCCACGCCCTAGCAACCATTTAGAGCACCTTAGCAACAACTCCCATAGACTTCCATTGAAAGAGATCGAAGGGATATCTCTGGACTGAATTGTCATAGAAACATGAGGGTGGTCTCGTTTGACTCGGGCCAGCAAACAGCCAATCATGAATCACCTCAACACTTGCTAGCCACGCCCTAGCAACCATTGTCGAGCACCTTAGCAACCAAAATCCAAAGAGGAATATCGTCCATTCTGAATGTCACAGAGGCATGGGAGTTGGTTTATATCTTTCATAGTGACAAGCAGCCTTTGGAGTTTCATGATTGGCAGCTGCCAAGCCACTCCCTAGCAACCAAACAGAGTACCCTAGCAACCATTTTGCAAAACCAATATCTCTGCATCAGAACATCGTATAGAGATGGGGGTTGGTTTATACATTCACATTGACTTTGGAGCTTCATGATTGGCAGCTGCCAAGCCACTCCCTAGCAACCAAACAGAGTACCCTAGCAACCATTTTGCAAGACCTACATCTCTGCATCAGAACATCGTATAGAGATGGGGGTTGGGTCTTTCGACTCATGCTAGCAAACAGGACTTGCTACATGCTACACATGCTAGCAGTGAATAGCTACATGCTAATATTGATTAGCTAAGTGCTAAATCATGCCAATAAAATGCTACAAACTCAACGGTAACCATCTTTGACAACTACCAACCACCTAGTAACACCATAGCAACCACCCAAATTACCCTAGCAACACCCTAGCAACCACCCAGAACACCCTAGCAACTGCCTAGCAACGCCCTAGCAACCACCCAGAACACCCTAGCAACCGCCTAGCAACCACCCAGAATACCCTAGCAACCGCCTAGCAACACCCTAGCAACCACTCAGAACACCCTAGCAACCGCCTAGCAACACCCTAGCAACCACCCAGAACACCCTAGCAACCGCCTAGCAACACCATAGCAACCAGCCAAAAACCCTAGCAACCGCCTAGCAACGCCCTAGCAACCACCCATAATACCCTAGCAACCACCTAGTAACACCTTAGCAACCATGCTAGCATCATGCTAGCAACATGCTAAACATGCTAGCATCATGCTAGCAATATGCTAATCATGCTAGCATCTACCTAAAACATGTTTGCAACATGCTTATTTTTGCTAGCATCATGCTACCAACATGCTAATCATGCTAGCATGTTGGTAGCATGATGCTAACAACATGCTAATCATGCTAGCATGATGCTAACAACACGCTAATCATGCTAGCATCATGCTAGCAACATGCTAGCAACATGCTAATCATGCTAGCATCATGCTAGCAACATGCTAATCATGCTAGCAACATGCTATAAACATGCTAATCATGTTAGCATCATGCTAGCAACATGCTAGCAAAATGCTAATCATGCTAACATCATGCTAGTAAACATGCTAATCATGCTAGTATGTTGGTAGCATGATGCTAACAACATGCTAATCATGCTAGCATGATGCTAACAACATGCTAATCATGCTAGCATCATGCTAGCAACATGCTAATCATGCTAGCAACATGCTAGCAAAATGCTAATCATGCTAGCATCATGCTAGCAACATGCTAATCATCATGTTAGCAACATGCTAATCATGCTAGCATCATGCTAGCAACATGCTAATCATGCTAGCAACATGCTAGAAACATGCTAATCATGCTAGCATCATGCTAGCAACATGCTAGCAAAATGCTAATCATGCTAACATCATGCTAGCAACATTCTAATCATGCTAGCAACATGCTAATAATGCTAGCATAATGCTAACAACATGCTAATCATGCTAGCATGATAATAGCAACATGCTAATCTTGCTAGCATCTTGGTAAAAACTAGCTAACCGCACGCTAGCAACCGAGCGGCGAGTTTTGCCACTGCAAGCACCACTTCACATTTTCTTCTGGAAATGTACATTCTAGTGTTGTGATTACTATTCACCCAGATAAAACTTCGGCACGCTACTCCTCCCGCACGTTTTCTCGTAGACCCATGAATGAGGTATCAAATCGACCGGTTCATTGTGGAGAGGTGTGCTATGTCTTTTCTAAGCGATCGGTTGTACGATGTTCGTCCGGCGGGCGATAAATGGGCCGAATAAAGTCCCATAGACTTAACATTGGCACAAAATTTGTGAGATCATATCTTTTGACCAGAAGGTCATAGAGACTTGGGGTTGGGCTCTTTTGACTCGGCCTATCAAGAAGCCAATAAATAGTGATACAATAACTTCATAGCCGTGCCCTAGCAACCACTTAGGGCACCCTAGCAACCATCAAACTACATTTCCAAGCCATATTTCAGCCCCAGAAAATAGTAGAAACATGGAGTTTGGCTTTTTTGACTTAGACTGTCAACTAGTCTTTGAATATCATCTCATAAACTGTATAAGCACACCATAGCAACCATATAGAGTACCACCTGAACACATGAATAAGCCATATCTCAGCACCAGAACATCGTACAGACATAGTTGTTGGCTCGTATGCAATAATGTACCACACTCTAGCAACCGAGCGGCGAGTTTTGCCACTGCAAGCACCACTTCACATTTTCTTCTGGAAATGTACATTCTAGTATTGTGATTACTATTCACCAAGACAAAACTTCGGCACGCTACTCCTCCCGCATTTTTTGTCGTAGACCCATGAATGAGGTGTCAAATCGACCGGCTCATTGAGGAGAGGTGTGCTATGACTTTTCTAAGTGATCGGTTGTACGATGTTCGTTCAGCAGCCGATAAATCGGACGAAAAAAGTCCCATAGACTTAACATTGGCACAAAATTTGTGAGATCATATCTTTTGACCAGAAGGTCATAGAGACTTGGGGTTGGGCTCTTTTGACTCGCCCTATCAAGCAGCCAATAAGTAGTGAAATAATAACTTTATATTCGCGCCCTAGCAACCCCTTAGGGCACCCTAGCAACCATAAAACTACATTTACAAGCCATATTTTAGCTCCAGAATATAGTAGAAACATGGAGTTTGCCTTTTTTGACTCAGACTGTCAACTAGTCTTTAAATATCATCTCATAAACTGTATAAGCACACCATAGCAACCATATAGGGTACCCTAGTAACCATACAAACACATGAATAAGCCATATCTCAGCTCCACAATATCGTACAGACATGGTTGTTGGCTCGTATGCAATCATGTACCACACTCTAGCAACCGAGCGACGAGTTTTGCCACTGCAAGCACCACTTCACATTTTCTTCTGGAAATGTACATTCTAGTATTGTGATTACTATTCACCTAGACAAAACTTCGGCACGCTACTCCTCCCGCACGTTTTCTCGTAGACCCATGAATGAGGTGTCAAATCGACCGGTTCATTGAGGAGAGGTGTGCTATGTCTTTTCTAAGCGATCGGTTGTACGATGATCGTCCGGCGGGCGAAAAATTATCCGAAAAAAGTCCCATAGACTTAACATTGGCACAAAATTTGTGAGATAATATGTTTTGACCAGAAGGTCATAGAGACTTGGGGTTGGGCTCTTTTGACTCGCCCTATCAAGCAGCCAATAAGTAGTGACATAATAACTTCATATTCGCGCCCTAGCAACCACTTAGGGCAGCCTAGCAACCATAAAACTATATTTCCAAGGCATATTTCAGCTCCAGAAAATAGTAGAAACATGGAGTTTGGCTTTTTTGACTCAGACTGTCAACTAGTCTTTAAATATCATCTCATAAACTGTATAAGCACACCATAGCAACCATATAGGGTACCCTAGTAACCATACAAACACATGAATAAGCCATGTCTCAGCTCCACAATATCGTACAGACATGGTTGTTGGCTCGTATGCAATCATGTACAACACTCTAGCAACCGAGCGGCGAGTTTTGCCACTGCAAGCACCACTTCACATTTTCTTCTGGAAATGTACATTCTAGTTCTTATTCTTATTCTTCTGGCCACTTTTTGACGCGCTACTCCTCCCGCAGTTTTTGTCACAGACCCATGAATGAGGTGTCAAAACGTGCGGCCTGTTCGGGAATGGTGTGCTATGACTTTTATAAGGGATCGGGGGTACGATGTTCGCCCCAGGGGCGAAAAACCGGCCGAAAAATCCCATAGACTTAACATTGCGTCAAACTTTGACGAGTCGTAGCTCGGAACGAGGATGTCGCAGAAACGTGTAATTTACCACATTTGAAGAGGCTGACAGGCTCTGTAAGAATATACCACACAATGGGGTAAAAGTTGCACCCCTGTGGGGCAGGAGCTGCCCAAATTTGCCCCATTGACTTACTATGGTGTAGGACGGCCCATGAAATGGGCCGTCCTACACCATAGAAACCGCTTTTATATTGAACATAACTCTGGATCACAGTGTCGTAGAGACAAAGGGGCGGGCACATTTTACTCAGATGACCAATCAGTCTCTCAGGATCATTGTTAAGCTTTTAAGCCACGCCCTAGCAACCATTTAGAGCACCTTAGCAACAAGTTCCATAGACTTCCATTGAAAGAGATGGAAGGGATATCTCCGGATAGAAGTGTCATAGAAACACGAGGGTGGTCTCGTTTGACTCGGGGTAGCAAACAGCCAATCATGAATGACCTCAACACTTCCTAGCCACGCCCTAGCAACCATTGTCGAGCACCTTAGCAACCAAAATCCAAAGAGGGATATCTTCCATTCTGAATGTCACAGAGGCATGGGAGTTGGTTTATATCATTTATACTGACAAGCAGCCTTTGGAGTTTCATGATTGGCAGCTGCCAAGCCACTCCCTAGCAACCAAACATAGTACCCTAGCAACCCTTTTGTAACAGCTATATCTCAGCATCAGAACATTGTATCGCGATGGGGGTTGGTTTATATCATTCATACTGACAAGCAGCCTTTGGAGTTTCATGATTGGCAGCTGCCAAGCCACTCCCTAGCAACCAAACAGAGTACCCTAGCAACCATTTTGTAACAGCTATATCTCAGCATCAGAACATTGTATCGCGATGGGGGTTGGGTCTTTTGACTCATGTTAACACACAGGACTTTCAACATGCTAAACATGCTAGCTGTGAATAGCTACATGCTAATATCGATTAGTTAAGTGCTAAATGATGCTAGCAACATGTTAATCTTGCTAGTATCTGGCTACAAACATGCTAGCAAACATGCTAATCATGCTAGCATGATGCTAGCAACATGCTAATCATGCTAGCATGATGCTATTAACATGCTAATCATGCTAGCATGATGCTAGCAATATGCTAATCATGCTAGCATGATGCTAGCAACATGCTAATCATGCTAGCATGATGCTAGCAACATGCTAATCATGCTAACATGATGCTAGCAACATGCTAATCATGCTAGCATCTAACTACAAACATGCTAACAAACATGCTAGCAACATGCTAATCATGCTAGTATAATGCTAGCAACATGCTAATCATGCTAGCATGATGCTAGCAACATGCTAATCATGCTAGCATGATGCTAGAAACATGCTAATCATGCTAGCATGATGCTAGCAACATGCTAATCATGCTAGCATGATGCTAGAAACATGCTAATCATGCTAGCATGATGCTAGCAACATGCTAATCATGCTAGCATCTAGCTACAAACATGCTAATCATGCTAGCATGATGCTAGAAACATGCTAATAATGCTAGCATGATGCTAGTAACATGCTAATCATGCTAGCATAATGCTAGCAACATGCTAATCATGCTAGCATGATGCTAGCAACATGCTAATCATGCTAGCATGATGCTAGCAACATGCTAATCATGCTAGCATCTAGCTACAAACATGCTAGCAACCTGCTAATCATGTTAGCATCATGCTAAAGACACGGTAGCATGATGCTAGCAACATGCTAATCATGCTATCATTATGCTTATTTTGTTAGCATCTTACTAAAAACTAGCTATACACACCCTAGCAACCGAGCGGCGAGTTTTGCCACTGCAAGCACCACTTCACATTTTCTTCTGGAAATGTACATTCTAGTTAGTGGTGCTTGCCTATGGCGAAGCAACACTATTGTTATCTCACATACTTATTATTCTTATTCTTCTTATTAGTGGTGCTTGCCTATGGCGAAGCAACACTATTGTTATCTCACATACTTATTATTCTTCTTCTTATTATTATTATTCTTCTGGCCACTTTTTGACGCGCTACTCCTCCCGCAGTTTTTGTCACAGACCCATGAATGAGGTGTCAAAACGTGCGGCCTGTTCGGGAATGGTGTGCTATGACTTTTCTAAGAGATCGGGGGTACGATGGTCGCCCCAGGGGCGAAAAACGGCCCAAAAAAATCCCATAGACTTAACATTGCGAAAAACTTTGACGAGTCGTAGCTCGGAACGAGGATGTCGCAGAAACGTGAAATTTGCCACATTTGAAGAGGCTGACAGGCTCTGTAAGAACATACCACACAATGGGGTAAAAGTTGCACCCCTGAGGGGCAGGAGGGGCCCAAAGTTGCCCCATTGACTTACTATGGTGTAGGACGGCCCATGAAATGGGCCGTCCTACACCATAGAAACCGCTTTTGTATTGAACATAACTCTGGATCACAGTGTCATAGAGACAAGAGGGCGGGCTCATTTTACTCAGACAACCAATCAGTCTCTCAGGATCATTGTGAAGCTATCAAGCCACGCCCTAGCAACCATTTAGAGCACCTTAGCAACAACTCCCATAGACTTCCATTGAAAGAGATCGAAGGGATATCTCTGGACTGAATTGTCATAGAAACATGAGGGTGGGCTCGTTTGACTCGGGGCAGCAAACAGCCAATCCTGAATCACCTCAACACTTACTGGCCACGCCATAGCAACCATTGTCGAGCACCTTAGCAACAAAAATCCAAAGAGGAATATCGTCCATTCTGAATGTCACAGAGGCATGGGAGTTGGTTTATATCTTTCATAGTGACAAGAAGCCTTTGGGGTTTCATGATTGGCAGCTGCCAAGCCACTCCCTAGCAACCAAACAGAGTACCCTAGCAACCATTTTGCAAGACCAATATCTCTGCATCAGAACATCGTATAGAGATGGGGGTTGGGTCTTTTGACTCATGCTGGCACACAGGACTTTCAACATGCTAAACATGCTAGCTGTGAATAGCTACATGCTAATATTGATTAGCTAAGTGCTAAATCATGCCATGAACATTATAAAAACTCTATAGTAACCAAATGTGAACACTACCAACCACCTAGTAACTCCATAGCAACCATCCAGAATACCATAGCAACCACCTAAAACACCCTAGCAACCACCCAAAACACCCTAGCAACCGCCTAGCAACACCATAGCAACCACCCAGAATACCCTAGCAACCGCCTAGCAACACCCTAGCAACCACCCAGAACACCCTAGCAACCGCCTAGCAACACCCTGGCAACCACCCAGAATACCCTAGCAACCACCTGGCAACACCCTAGCAACCACCCAGAATACCCTAGCAACCACCTAGCAACACCCTAGCAACCACTCAGAACACCCTAGCAACCACCCAGAACACCCTAGCAACCGCCTAGCAACCACCCAAAACACCTTAGCAACCACCCAGAATACCCTAGCAACCGCATAGCAATAACATAGCAACCACCCAGAACCGCCTAGCAACCGCCTAGCAACACCCTAGCAACCACCCAGAACACCCTAGCAACCGCCTAGCAACACCCTAGCAACCAACCAGAACACCCTAGCAACACCCTAGCAACCACCCAGAACACCCTAGTAACCGCCTAGCAACCACCCAGAATACCCTAGCAACCGCATAGCAACACCATAGCAACCACCCAGAACACCCTAGCAACCGCCTAGCAACGCCCTAGCAACCACCCATAATACCCTAGCAACCACCTAGTAACACCTTAGCAACCATGCTAGCAACATGCTAGCAACATGCTAAACATGCTAGCATGATGCTAGCAATATGCTAATCATGCTAGCATCTAGCTAAAACATGTTTGCAACATGCTTATTTTTGCTAGCATCATGCTAGCAACATGCTAATCATGCTAGCATCATGCTAGCAACATGCTAATCATGCTAGCATGTTGGTAGCATGATGCTAACAACATGCTAATCATGCTAGCATGATGCTAGCATGATGCTAACAACATGCTAATCATGCTAGTATTATGCTAGCAACATGCTAATCATGCTAGCATCATGCTAGCAACATGCTAGCAACATGCTAATCATGCTAGCATCATGCTAATCATGCTATCAACATGCTAATCATGCTAGCAAAATGCTAATAATGCTAGCATAATGCTAACAACATGCTAATCATGCTAGCATGAAACTAGCAACATGCTAATCATGCTAGCATCTTGGTAAAAACTAGCTAACCGCACCCTAGCAACCGAGCGGCGAGTTTTGCCACTGCAAGCACCACTTCACATTTTCTTCTGGAAATGTACATTCTAGTTAGTGGTGCTTGCCTATGGCGAAGCAACACTATTGTTATCTCACATACTTATTATTCTTCTTCTTATTATTCTTCCGGCCACTTTTTGACGCGCTACTCCTCCCGCAGTTTTTGTCACAGACCCATGAATGAGGTGTCAAAACGTGCGGCCTGTTCGGGAATGGTGTGCTATGACTTTTCTAAGAGATCGGGGGTACGATGGTCGCCCCAGGGGCGAAAAACGGCCCAAAAAAATCCCATAGACTTAACATTGCGAAAAACTTTGACGAGTCGTAGCTCGGAACGAGGATGTCGCAGAAACGTGAAATTTGCCACATTTGAAGAGGCTGACAGACTCTGTAAGAACATACCACACAATGGGGTAAAAGTTGCACCCCTGGGGTGCAGGAGCTGCCCAAAGTTTCCCCATTGACTTACTATGGTGTAGGACGGCCCATGAAATGGGCCGTCCTACACCATAGAAACCGCTTTTATATTGAACATAACTCTGGATCACAGTGTCATAGAGACAAGGGGGCGGGCTCATTTTACTCAGACAACCAATCAGTCTCTCAGGATCATTGTGAAGCTATCAAGCCACGCCCTAGCAACCATTTAGAGCACCTTAGCAACAACTCCCATAGACTTCCATTGAAAGAGATCGAAGGGATATCTCTGGACTGAATTGTCATAGAAACATGAGGGTGGTCTCGTTTGACTCGGGCCAGCAAACAGCCAATCATGAATCACCTCAACACTTGCTAGCCACGCCCTAGCAACCATTGTCGAGCACCTTAGCAACCAAAATCCAAAAAGGGATATCTTCCATTCTGAATGTCACAAAGGCGTGGGAGTTGGTTTATATCATTCATACTGACAAGCAGCCTTTGGAGTTTCATGATAGGCAGCTGCCAAGCCACTCCCTAGCAACCAAACAGAGTACCCTAGCAACCATTTTGCAAGACCTATATCTCTGCATCAAAACATCGTATAGAGATGGGGGTTGGTTTATACATTCACATTGACTTTGGAGCTTCATGATTGGCAGCTGCCAAGCCACTCCCTAGCAACCAAACAGAGTACCCTAGCAACCATTTTGCAAGACCAATATCTCTGCATCAGAACATCGTATAGAGATGGGGGTTGGGTCTTTTGACTCATGCTGGCACACAGGACTTTCAACATGCTAAACATGCTAGCTGTGAATAGCTACATGCTAATATTGATTAGCTAAGTGCTAAATCATGCCATGAACATTATAAAAACTCTATAGTAACCAAATGTGAACACTACCAACCACCTAGTAACTCCATAGCAACCATCCAGAATACCATAGCAACCACCTAAAACACCCTAGCAACCACCCAAAACACCCTAGCAACCGCCTAGCAACACCATAGCAACCACCCAGAATACCCTAGCAACCGCCTAGCAACACCCTAGCAACCACCCAGAACACCCTAGCAACCGCCTAGCAACACCCTGGCAACCACCCAGAAAAATAAATAAATTGGATAAATTGGATGAAAAAAGTCCCATAGACTTAACATTGGCACAAAATTTGTTATATCATATCTTTTGACCAGAAGGTCATAGAGACTTGGGGTTGGGCTCTTTTGACTCGCCCTATCAAGCAGCCAATAAGTAGAGACATAATAACTTCATATTCGTGCCCTAGCAACCACTTAGGCCAGCCTAGCAACCATAAAACAACATATTCAAGCCATATCTCAGCTCCAGAAAATAGAAGAAACATGGAGTTTGCCTTTTTTGACTCAGACTGTCAACTAGTCTTTAAATATCCCCTCATAAACTGTATAAGTACACCATAGCAACCATATAGGGTACCCAAGTAACCATACAAACACATGAATAAGCCATATCTCAGCACTTGAACATCGTACAGACATGGTTGTTGGCTGGTATGCAATCATGTACCACACCCTAGCAACCGAGCGGCGAGTTTTGCCACTGCAAGCACCACTTCACATTTTCTTCTGGAAATGTACATTCTAGTTAGTGGTGCTTGCCTATGGCGAAGCAACACTATTGTTATCTCACATACTTATTATTAGTGGTGCTTGCCTATGGCGAAGCAACACTATTGTTATCTCACATACTTATTAGTGGTGCTTGCCTATGGCAAAGCAACACTAGTGTTATTGTGCATACTTATTATTCTTATTCTTATTATTCTTCTGGCCACTTTTTGACGCGCTACTCCTCCCGCAGTTTTTGTCACAGACCCATGAATGAGGTGTCAAAACGTGCGGCCTGTTCGGGAATGGTGTGCTATGACTTTTATAAGCGATCGGGGGTACGATGTTCGCCCCAGGGGCGAAAAACCGGCCGAAAAATCCCATAGACTTAACATTGCGTCAAACTTTGACGAGTCGTAGCTCGGAACGAGGATGTCGCAGAAACGTGAAATTTACCACATTTAAAGAGGCTGACAGGCTCTGTAAGAATATACCACACAATGGGGTAAAAGTTGCACCCCTGTGGGGCAGGAGCTCCCCAAAGTTGCCCCATTGACTTACTATGGTGTAGGACGGCCCATGAAATGGGCCGTCCTACACCATAGAAACCGCTTTTATATTGAACATAACTCTGGATCACAGTGTCGTAGAGACAAAGGGGCGGGCTCATTTTACTCAGACGGCCAATCAGTCTCTCAGGATCATTGTGAAGCTATCTAGCCACGCCCTAGCAACCATTTAGACCTCCTTAGCAACAAGTTCCATAGACTTCCATTGAAACAGATCAAAGGGATATCTCAGAATATAAGAGTCATAGAAACATGAGGGTGGGCTCGTTTGACTCGGGGCAGCAAACAGCCAATCATGAATCACCTCAACACTTACTGGCCACGCCCTAGCAACCATTGTCGAGCACCTTAGCAACCAAAATCCAAACAGGGATATCTTCCATTCTGAATGTCACAGAGGCATGGGAGTTGGTTTATATCATTTATACTGACAAGCAGCCTTTGGAGTTTCATGATTGGCAGCTGCCAAGCCACTCCCTAGCAACCCAACAGAGTACCCTAGCAACCATTTTGCAAGACCTACATCTCTATATCAGAACATCGTATAGAGATGGGGGTTGGTTTATATAATTCATACTGACAAGCAGCCTTTGGAGTTTCATTATTGGCAGCTGCCAAGCCACTCCCTAGCAACCAAACAGAGTACCCTAGCAACCATTTTGCAAGACCTACATCTCTGCATCAGAACATCGTATAGAGATGGGGTTTGGGTCTTTTGACTCATGCTAGCACACAGGACTTTCAACATGCTAAACATGCTAGCTGTGAATAGCTACATGCTAATATTGATTAGCTAAGTGCTAAATCATGCCATGAACATTATAAAAACTCTATAGTAACCAAATGTGAACACTACCAACCACCTAGTAACACCATAGCAACCATCCAGAATACCATAGCAACCACCTAAAACACCCTAGCAACCACCCAAAACACCCTAGCAACCGCCTAGCAACACCATAGCAACCACCCAGAATACCCTAGCAACCGCCTAGCAACACCCTAGCAACCACCTAGCAACACCCTAGCAACCGCCTAGCAACACCCTAGCAACCACCCAGAATACCCTAGCAATCATCTAGCAACACCCTAGCAACCACCCAGAATACCCTAGCAACCGCCTAGCAACACTCTAGCAACCACTCAGAACACCCTAGCAACCGCCTAGCAACACCCTAGCAACCACCGAGAACACCCTAGCAACCGCCTAGCAACCACCCAAAACACCTTAGCAACCACCCAGAATGTCCTAGCAACCGCATAGCAACACCATAGCAACCACCCAGAACACCCTAGCAACACCCTAGCAACCACCCAGAACACCCTAACAACCGCCTAGCAACACCCTAGCAACCACCCAGAACACCCTAACAACCGCCTAGCAACACCCTAGCAACCAACCAGAACAGCCTAGCAACCCCCTAGCAACACCCTAGCAACCACCCAGAACACCCTAGTAACCGCCTAGCAACCACCCAAAACACCTTAGCAACCACCCAGAATACCCTAGAAACCGCATAGCAACACCATAGCAACCACCCAGAACACCCTAGCAACCGCCTAGCAATGCCCTAGCAACCACCCATAATACCCTAGCAACCACCTAGTAACACCTTAGCAACCATGCTAGCATCATGCTAGCAACATGCTAAACATGCTAGCATGATGCTAGCAATATGCTAATCATGCTAGCATCTACCTAAAACATGTTTGCAACATGCTTATTTTTGCTAGCATCATGCTAGCAACATGCTAATCATGCTAGCATGATGTTAGCAACATGCTAATCATGCTAGCATCTTGGTAAAAATTAGCTAACCGCACGCTAGCAACCGAGCGGCGAGTTTTGCCACTGCAAGCACCACTTCACATTTTCTTCTGGAAATGTACATTCTAGTGTTGTGATTACTATTCACCTAGACAAAACTTCGGCACGCTACTCCTCCCGCACGTTTTGTCGTAGACCCATGAGTGAGGTGTCAAATCGACCGGTTCATTGAGGAGAGGTGTGCTATGACTTTTCTAAGCGATCGGTTGTACGATGTTCGTCCGGTGGGCGATAAATCGGCCGAAAAAAGTCCCATAGACTTAACATTGGCACAAAATTTGTGAGATCATATCTTTTGACCAGAAGGTCATAGAGACTTGGGGTTGGGCTCTTTTGACTCGGCCTATCAAGAAGCCAATAAGTAGTGACATAATAACTTCATAGCCGTGCCCTAGCAACCACTTAGGGCACCCTAGCAACCATAAAACTACATTTCCAAGCCATAATTCAGCTCCAGAAAATAGTAGAAACATGGAGTTTAGCTTTTTTGACTTAGACTGTCAACTAGTCTTTAAATATCATCTCATAAACTGTATAAGCACACCATAGCAACCATATAGAGTACCCTAGTAACCATACAAACACATGAATAAGCCATATCTCAGCACCAGAATATCGTACAGATATGGTTCTTTGCTCGTATGCAATCATTTACCACACCTTAGCAACCGAGCGGCGAGTTTTGCCACTGCAAGCACCACTTCACATTTTCTTCTGGAAATGTACATTCTAGTTAGTGGTGCTTGCCTATGGCAAAGCAACACTAGTGTTATTGTGCATACTTATTATTCTTATTCTTCTTATTCTTCTTATTCTTCTGGCCACTTTTTGACGCGCTACTCCTCCCGCAGTTTTTGTCACAGACCCATGAATGAGGTGTCAAAACGTGCGGCCTGTTCGGGAATGGTGTGCTATGACTTTTATAAGGGATCGGGGGTACGATGGTCGCCCCAGGGGCGAAAAACCGGCCGAAAAATCCCATAGACTTAACATTGCGTCAAACTTTGACGAGTCGTAGCTCGGAACGAGGATGTCACAGAAACGTGTAATTTACCACATTTGAAGAGGCTGACAGGCTCTGTAAGAATATACCACACAATGGGGTAAAAGTTGCACCCCTGTGGGGCAGGAGCTGCCCAAAGTTGCCCCATTGACTTACTATGGTGTAGGACGGCCCATGAAATGGGCCGTCCTACACCATAGAAACCGCTTTTATATTGAACATAACTCTGGATCACAGTGTCGTAGAGACAAAGGGGCGGGCTCATTTTACTCAGACGGCCAATCAGTCTCTCAGGATCATTGTGAAGCTATCAAGCCACGCCCTAGCAACCATTTAGAGCTCCTTAGCAACAAGTTCCATAGACTTCCATTGAAACAGATCAAAGGGATATCTCAGAATATAAGAGTCATAGAAACATGAGGGTGGGCTCGTTTGACTCGGGGCAGCAAACAGCCAATCCTGAATCACCTCAACACCTACTGGCCACGCCCTAGCAACCATTGTCGAGCACCTTAGCAACCAAAATCCAAACAGGGATATCTTCCATTCTGAATGTTACAGAGGCATGGGAGTTGGTTTATATCATTTATACTGACAAGCAGCCTTTGGAGTTTCATGATTGGCAGCTGCCAAGCCACTCCCTAGCAACCAAACAGAGTACCCTAGCAACCATTTTGCAAGACCTATATCTCTGCATCAAAACATCGTATAGAGATGGGGGTTGGTTTATACATTCACATTGACTTTGGAGCTTCATGATTGGCAGCTGCCAAGCCACTCCCTAGCAACCAAACAGAGTACCCTAGCAACCGTTTTGCAAGACCAGTATCTCTGCATCAGAACATCGTATAGAGATGGGGGTTGGCTCTTTTGACTCATGCTAGCAAACAGGACTTGCTACATGCTACACATGCTAGCAGTAAATAGCTACATGCTAATAGTGATAAGGAAAGTGCTCAATCATGCCAAGTAAATGTAAAGAACTCCAATAGTAACCATCTGTGACAACTACCAACCACCTAGTAACACCATAGCAACCACCCAGATTACCCTAGCAACTGCCTAGCAACACCCTAGCAACCACCCAGAACACCCTAGCAACCGCCTAGCAACACCCTAGCAACCACCCAGAACACCCTAGCAACTGCCTAGCAACACCCTAGCAACCACCCAGAACACCCTAGCAACAGCCTAGCAACCACCCACAATACCCTAGCAACACCATAGCAACCACCCAGAATACCCTAGCAACCGCCTAGCAACATCATAGCAACTACCCAGAACACCCTAGCAACTGCCTAGCAACACTCTAGCAACCACCCTGAATACCCTAGCAACCGCCTAGCGACACCATAGCAACCACCCAGAACACCCTAGCAACCACCTAGCAACACCCTAGCAACCACCTAGTAATACCTTAGCAACCATGCTAGCATCATGCTAGCAACATGCTAAACATGCTAGCATCATGCTAGCAACATGCTAATCATGCTAGCATAATGCTAGCAACATGCTAATCATGCTAGCATGATGCTAGAAACATGCTAATCATGCTAGCAACTAGCTACAAACATGCTAGCAACAGGCTAATAATGCTAGCATCATGCTAGCAACATGCTAATCACGCTAGTAACATGGTAGCAACATGCTAATCATGCTAGCATCATGCTAGCAACATGCTAATCATGCTAGCATCATGCTAGCAAGATGCTAATCATGCTAGCATCATGCTAGCATTATGCTAGCAACATGCTAATCATGCTAGCAACATGCTAGCAACATGCTAGCAACATGCTAATCATGCTAGCAACATGCTAGCAACATGCTAAACATGCTAGCATCATGCTAGGAACATGCTAAACATGCTAGCATTATGCTAGCAATATGCTAATCATGCTAGCATGATGCTAGCAATATGCTAATCATGCTAGCATGATGCTAATAATTCTAGCATCTAGCTAAAACATGTTTGCAACATGCTTATTTTTGCTAGCATCATGCTAGCAAAATGCTAGCATAATGGGAGAATCTAACTAAAACATGCTAGTAACATGCTTATAATGCTAGCATGATGCTAGCAACATGCTAATCATGCTAGCATGATGCTAGCAACATGCTAATCATGCTAATCATGCTAGCATCTTGGTAAAAACTAGCTAACCGCACGCTAGCAACCGAGCGGCGAGTTTTGCCACTGCAAGCACCACTTCACATTTTCTTCTGGAAATGTACATTCTAGTGTTGTGATTACTATTCACCTAGACAAAACTTCGGCACGCTACTCCTCCCGCACGTTTTCTCGTAGACCCATGAATGAGGTGTCAAATCGACCGGTTCATTGAGGAGAGGTGTGCTATGTCTTTTCTAAGCGTTCGGGTGTACAATGATCGTCCGGCGGGCGATAAAGCGGCCGAAAAAAGTCCCATAGACTTAACATTGGCACAACATTTGTGAGATCATATCTTTTGACCAGAAGGTCATAGAGACTTGGGATTGGGCTCTTTTGACTCGGCCTATCAAGCAGCCAATAAGTAGTGACATAATAACTTCATAGCCGTGCCCTAGCAACCACTTAGGGCAACCTAGCAACCATAAAACTACATTTCCAAGCCATATTTCAGCTCCTGAAAATACTAGAAACATGGAGTTCGGCTTTTTTGACTCACACTGTCAACTAGTCTTTAAATATCATCTCATAAACTGTATAAGCACACCATAGCAACCATATAGGGTACCCTAGTAACCATACAAACACATGAAAAAGCCATATCTCAGCTCCACAATATCGTACAGACTTGGTTCTTGGCTCGTATGCAATAATGTGCCACACCCTAGCAACCGAGCGGCGAGTTTTGCCACTGCAAGCACCACTTCACATTTTCTTCTGGAAATGTACATTCTAGTTAGTGGTGCTTGCCTATGGCGAAGCAACACTATTGTTATCTCACATACTTATTATTCTTCTTCTTCTTCTTCTTATTATTCTTCTGGCCACTTTTTGACGCGCTACTCCTCCCGCAGTTTTTGTCACAGACCCATGAATGAGGTGTCAAAACGTGCGGCCTGATCGGGAATGGTGTGCTATGACTTTTCTAAGAGATCGGGGGTACGATGGTCGCCCCAGGGGCGAAAAACGGCCCAAAAAAATCCCATAGACTTAACATTGCGAAAAACTTTGACGAGTCGTAGCTCGGAACGAGGATGTCGCAGAAACGTGAAATTTGCCACATTTGAAGAGGCTGACAGGCTCTGTAAGAACATACCACACAATGGGGTAAAAGTTGCACCCCTGAGGGGCAGGAGGGGCCCAAAGTTGCCCCATTGACTTACTATGGTGTAGGACGGCCCATGAAATGGGCCGTCCTACACCATAGAAACCGCTTTTGTATTGAACATAACTCTGGATCACAGTGTCATAGAGACAAGAGGGCGGGCTCATTTTACTCAGACAACCAATCAGTCTCTCAGGATCATTGTGAAGCTATCAAGCCACGCCCTAGCAACCATTTAGAGCACCTTAGCAACAACTCCCATAGACTTCCATTGAAAGAGATCGAAGGGATATCTCTGGACTGAATTGTCATAGAAACATGAGGGTGGGCTCGTTTGACTCGGGGCAGCAAACAGCCAATCCTGAATCACCTCAACACTTACTGGCCACGCCCTAGCAACCATTGTCGAGCACCTTAGCAACAAAAATCCAAAGAGGAATATCGTCCATTCTGAATGTCACAGAGGCATGGGAGTTGGTTTATATCTTTCATAGTGACAAGAAGCCTTTGGGGTTTCATGATTGGCAGCTGCCAAGCCACTCCCTAGCAACCAAACAGAGTACCCTAGCAACCATTTTGCAAGACCTACATCTCTATATCAGAACATCGTATAGAGATGGGGGGTGGTTTATATCATTCATACTGACAAGCAGCCTTTGGAGTTTCATCATTGGCAGCTGCCAAGCCACTCCCTAGCAACCAAACAGAGTACTCTAGCAACCATTTTGCAAGACCTACATCTCTGCATCAGAACATCGTATAGAGATGGGGGTTGGTTTATATCATTCATACTGACAAGCAGCCTTAGGAGTTTCATCATTGGCAGCTGCCAAGCCACTCCCTAGCAACCAAACAGAGTACCCTAGCAACCAATTTGCAAGACCTACATCTCTGCATCAGAACATCGTATAGAGATGGGGGTTGGGTCTTTTGACTCATGCTAGCACACAGGACTTTCAACATGCTAAACATGCTAGCTGTGAATAGCTACATGCTAATATTGATTAGCTAAGTGCTAAATCATGCCATGAACATTATAAAAACTCTATAGTAACCAAATGTGAACACTACCAACCACCTAGTAACACCATAGCAACCATCCAGAATACCATAGCAACCACCTAAAACACCCTAGCAACCACCCAAAACACCCTAGCAACCGCCTAGCAACACCATAGCAACCACCCAGAATACCCTAGCAACCACCTAACAACACCCTAGCAACCACCCAGAATACCCTAGCAACACCATAGCAACCACTCAGAACACCCTAGCAACCGCCTAGCAACACCCTAGCAACCACCCAGAACACCCTAGTAACTGCCTAGCAACACCCTAGCAACCACCCAGAATACCCTAGCAACACCATAGCAACCACTCAGAACACCCTAGCAAACGCCTAGCAACACCCTAGCAACCACTCAGAACACCCTAGCAACCGCCTAGCAACACCCTAGCAACCACCCAGAACACCCTAGCAACCGCCTAGCAACACCATAGCAACCAGCCAAAAACCCTAGCAACCGCCTAGCAACGCCCTAGCAACCACCCATAATACCCTAGCAACCACCTAGTAACACCTTAGCAACCATGCTAGCATCATGCTAGCAACATGCTAGCATCATGCTAGCAATATGCTAATCATGCTAGCATCTACCTAAAACATGTTTGCAACATGCTTATTTTTGCAAGCATCATGCTAGCAACATGCTAATCATGCTAGCATGTTGGTAGCATGATGCTAACAACATGCTAATCATGCTAGCATGATGCTAACAACATGCTAATCATGCTAGCATCATGCTAGCAACATGCTAATCATGCTAGCAACATGCTAGCAACATGCTAATCATGCTAGCATCATGCTAGCAACATGCTATAAACATGCTAATCATGTTAGCATCATGCTAGCAACATGCTAGCAAAATGCTAATCATGCTAACATCATGCTAGTAAACATGCTAATCATGCTAGTATGTTGGTAGCATGATGCTAACAACATGCTAATCATGCTAGCATGATGCTAACAACATGCTAATCATGCTAGCATCATGCTAGCAACATGCTAATCATGCTAGCAAAATGCTAGCAAAATGCTAATCATGCTAGCATCATGCTAGCAACATGCTAATCATCATGCTAGCAACATGCTAATCATGCTAGCATCATGCTAGCAACATGCTAATCATGCTAGCAACATGCTAGCAAAATGCTAATCATGCTAGCATCATGCTAGCAACATGCTAATCATCATGCTAGCAACATTCTAATCATGCTAGCATCATGCTAGCACCATGCTAGAAACATGCTAGCATTATGCTAGCAACATGCTAATCATGCTAGCATTATGCTAGCAACATGCTAGCAAAATGCTAATCATGCTAACATCATGCTAGCAACATGCTAATCATGCTAGCAACATGCTAATAATGCTAGCATAATGCTAACAACATGCTAATCATGCTAGCATGATAATAGCAACATGCTAATCATTCTAGCATCTTGGTAAAAACTAGCTAACCGCACGCTAGCAACCGAGCGGCGAGTTTTGCCACTGCAAGCACCACTTCACATTTTCTTCTGGAAATGTACATTCTAGTTAGTGGTGCTTGCCTATGGCGAAGCAACACTATTGTTATCTCACATACTTATTATTCTTCTTTTTATTATTATTATTCTTCTGGCCACTTTTTGACGCGCTACTCCTCCCGCAGTTTTTGTCACAGACCCATGAATGAGGTGTCAAAACGTGCGGCCTGTTCGGGAATGGTGTGCTATGACTTTTCTAAGAGATCGGGGGTACGATGGTCGCCCCAGGGGCGAAAAACGGCCCAAAAAAATCCCATAGACTTAACATTGCGAAAAACTTTGACGAGCCGTAGCTCGGAACGAGGATGTCGCAGAAACGTGAAATTTGCCACATTTGAAGAGGCTGACAGGCTCTGTAAGAACATACCACACAATGGGGTAAAAGTTGCACCCCTGAGGGGCAGGAGGGGCCCAAAGTTGCCCCATTGACTTACTATGGTGTAGGACGGCCCATGAAATGGGCCGTCCTACACCATAGAAACCGCTTTTGTATTGAACATAACTCTGGATCACAGTGTCATAGAGACAAGAGGGCGGGCTCATTTTACTCAGACAACCAATCAGTCTCTCAGGATCATTGTGAAGCTATCAAGCCACGCCCTAGCAACCATTTAGAGCTCCTTAGCAACAAGTTCCATAGACTTCCATTGAAAGAGATCAAAGGGATATCTCAGGATATAAGTGTCATAGAAACATGAGGGTGGGCTCGTTTGACTCGGGCCAGCAAACAGCCAATCCTGAATCACCTCAACACTTACTGGCCACGCCCTAGCAACCATTGTCGAGCACCTTAGCAACCAAAATCCAAAAAGGGATATCTTCCATTCTGAATGTCACAAAGGCGTGGGAGTTGGTTTATATCATTCATACTGACAAGCAGCCTTTGGAGTTTCATGATAGGCAGCTGCCAAGCCACTCCCTAGCAACCAAACAGAGTACCCTAGCAACCATTTTGCAAGACCTATATCTCTGCATCAAAACATCGTATAGAGATGGGGGTTGGTTTATACATTCACATTGACTTTGGAGCTTCATGATTGGCAGCTGCCAAGCCACTCCCTAGCAACCAAACAGAGTACCCTAGCAACCATTTTGCAAGACCAATATCTCTGCATCAGAACATCGTATAGAGATGGGGGTTGGGTCTTTTGACGCATGCTGGCACACAGGACTTTCAACATGCTAAACATGCTAGCTGTGAATAGCTACATGCTAATATTGATTAGCTAAGTGCTAAATCATGCCATGAACATTATAAAAACTCTATAGTAACCAAATGTGAACACTACCAACCACCTAGTAACTCCATAGCAACCATCCAGAATACCATAGCAACCACCTAAAACACCCTAGCAACCACCCAAAACACCCTAGCAACCGCCTAGCAACACCATAGCAACCACCCAGAATACCCTAGCAACCGCCTAGCAACACCCTAGCAACCACCCAGAACACCCTAGCAACCGCCTAGCAACACCTTGGCAACCACCCAGAATACCCTAGCAACCACCTAGCAACACCCTAGCAACCACCCAGAATACCCTAGCAACCACCTAGCAACACCCTAGCAACCACTCTGAACACCCTAGCAACCACCCAGAACACCCTAGCAACCGCCTAGCAACCACCCAAAACACCTTAGCAACCACCCAGAATACCCTAGCAACCGCATAGCAACAACATAGCAACCACCCAGAACCGCCTAGCAACCGCCTAGCAACACCCTAGCAACCACCCAGAACACCCTAGCAACCGCCTAGCAACACCCTAGCAACCAACCAGAACACCCTAGCAACCCCCTGGCAACACCCTAGCAACCACCCAGAACACCCTAGCAACCGCCTAGCAACCACCCAGAATACCCTAGCAACCGCATAGCAACACCATAGCAACCACCCAGAACACCCTAGCAACCGCCTAGCAACGCCCTAGCAACCACCCATAATACCCTAGCAACCACCTAGTAACACCTTAGCAACCATGCTAGCAACATGCTAGCAACATGCTAAACATGCTAGCATGATGCTAGCAATATGCTAATCATGCTAGCATCTAGCTAAAACATGTTTGCAACATGCTTATTTTTGCTAGCATCATGCTAGCAACATGCTAATCATGCTAGCATCATGCTAGCAACATGCTAATCATGCTAGCATGTTGGTAGCATGATGCTAACAACATGCTAATCATGCTAGCATGATGCTAGCATGATGCTAACAACATGCTAATCATGCTAGCATTATGCTAGCAACATGCTAATCATGCTAGCATCATGCTAGCAACATGCTAGCAACATGCTAATCATGCTAGCATCATGCTAGCATCATGCTAGCAACATGCTAATCATGCTAGCAAAATGCTAATAATGCTAGCATAATGCTAACAACATGTTAATCATGCTAGCATGATACTAGCAACATGCTAATCATGCTAGCATCTTGGTAAAAACTAGCTTACCGCACCCTAGCAACCGAGCGGCGAGTTTTGCCACTGCAAGCACCACTTCACATTTTCTTCTGGAAATGTACATTCTAGTGTTGTGATTACTATTCACCTAGACAAAACTTCGGCACGCTACTCCTCCCGCACGTTTTGTCGTAGACCCATGAGTGAGGTGTCAAATCGACCGGTTCATTGAGGAGAGGTGTGCTATGACTTTTCTAAGCGATCGGTTGTACGATGTTCGTCCGGTGGGCGATAAATCGGCCGAAAAAAGTCCCATAGACTTAACATTGGCACAAAATTTGTGAGATCATATCTTTTGACCAGAAGGTCATAGAGACTTGGGGTTGGGCTCTTTTGACTCGGCCTATCAAGAAGCCAATAAGTAGTGACATAATAACTTCATAGCCGTGCCCTAGCAACCACTTAGGGCACCCTAGCAACCATAAAACTACATTTCCAAGCCATATTTTAGCTCCAGAATATAGTAGAAACATGGAGTTTGGCTTTTTTGACTTAGACTGTCAACTAGTCTTTAAATATCATCTCATAAACTGTATAAGCACACCATAGCAACCATATAGAGTACCCTAGTAACCATACAAACACATGAATAAGCCATAACTCAGCACCAGAATATCGTACAGATATGGTTCTTTGCTCGTATGCAATCATTTACCACACCTTAGCAACCGAGCGGCGAGTTTTGCCACTGCAAGCACCACTTCACATTTTCTTCTGGAAATGTACATTCTAGTTATTCTTCTTATTATTATTATTCTTCTGGCCACTTTTTGACGCGCTACTCCTCCCGCAGTTTTTGTCACAGACCCATGAATGAGGTGTCAAAACGTGCGGCCTGTTCGGGAATGGTGTGCTATGACTTTTCTAAGAGATCGGGGATACGATGTTCGCCCCAGGGGCGAAAAACGGCCCAAAAAAATCCCATAGACTTAACATTGCGAAAAACTTTGACGAGTCGTAGCTCGGAACGAGGATGTCGCAGAAACGTGAAATTTGCCACATTTGAAGAGGCTGACAGGCTCTGTAAGAACATACCACACAATGGGGTAAAAGTTGCACCCCTGAGGGGCAGGAGGGGCCCAAAGTTGCCCCATTGACTTACTATGGTGTAGGACGGCCCATGAAATGGGCCGTCCTACACCATAGAAACCGCTTTTGTATTGAACATAACTCTGGATCACAGTGTCATAGAGACAAGAGGGCGGGCTCATTTTACTCAGACAACCAATCAGTCTCTCAGGATCATTGTGAAGCTATCAAGCCACGCCCTAGCAACCATTTAGAGCTCCTTAGCAACAAGTTCCATAGACTTCCATTGAAAGAGATCAAAGGGATATCTCAGGATATAAGTGTCATAGAAACATGAGGGTGGGCTCGTTTGACTCGGGCCAGCAAACAGCCAATCCTGAATCACCTCAACACTTACTGGCCACGCCCTAGCAACCATTGTCGAGCACCTTAGCAACCAAAATCCAAAAAGGGATATCTTCCATTCTGAATGTCACAAAGGCGTGGGAGTTGGTTTATATCATTCATACTGACAAGCAGCCTTTGGAGTTTCATGATAGGCAGCTGCCAAGCCACTCCCTAGCAACCAAACAGAGTACCCTAGCAACCATTTTGCAAGACCTATATCTCTGCATCAAAACATCGTATAGAGATGGGGGTTGGTTTATACATTCACATTGACTTTGGAGCTTCATGATTGGCAGTTGCCAAGCCACTCCCTAGCAACCAAACAGAGTACCCTAGCAACCATTTTGCAAGACCAATATCTCTGCATCAGAACATCGTATAGAGATGGGGGTTGGGTCTTTTGACTCATGCTGGCACACAGGACTTTCAACATGCTAAACATGCTAGCTGTGAATAGCTACATGCTAATATTGATTAGCTAAGTGCTAAATCATGCCATGAACATTATAAAAACTCTATAGTAACCAAATGTGAACACTACCAACCACCTAGTAACTCCATAGCAACCATCCAGAATACCATAGCAACCACCTAAAACACCCTAGCAACCACCCAAAACACCCTAGCAACCGCCTAGCAACACCATAGCAACCACCCAGAATACCCTAGCAACCGCCTAGCAACACCCTAGCAACCACCCAGAACACCCTAGCAACCGCCTAGCAACACCCTGGCAACCACCCAGAATACCCTAGCAACCACCTGGCAACACCCTAGCAACCACCCAGAATACCCTAGCAACACCCTAGCAACCACTCAGAACACCCTAGCAACCACCCAGAACACCCTAGCAACCGCCTAGCAACCACCCAAAACACCTTAGCAACCACCCAGAATACCCTAGCAACCGCATAGCAATAACATAGCAACCACCCAGAACCGCCTAGCAACCGCCTAGCAACACCCTAGCAACCACCCAAAACACCCTAGCAACCGCCTAGCAACACCCTAGCAACCAACCAGAACACCCTAGCAACACCCTAGCAACCACCCAGAACACCCTAGTAACCGCCTAGCAACCACCCAGAATACCCTAGCAACCGCATAGCAACACCATAGCAACCACCCAGAACACCCTAGCAACCGCCTAGCAACGCCCTAGCAACCACCCATAATACCCTAGCAACCACCTAGTAACACCTTAGCAACCATGCTAGCAACATGCTAGCAACATGCTAAACATGCTAGCATGATGCTAGCAATATGCTAATCATGCTAGCATCTAGCTAAAACATGTTTGCAACATGCTTATTTTTGCTAGCATCATGCTAGCAACATGCTAATCATGCTAGCATCATGCTAGCAACATGCTAATCATGCTAGCATGTTGGTAGCATGATGCTAACAACATGCTAATCATGCTAGCATGATGCTAGCATGATGCTAACAACATGCTAATCATGCTAGTATTATGCTAGCAACATGCTAATCATGCTAGCATCATGCTAGCAACATGCTAGCAACATGCTAATCATGCTAGCATCATGCTAATCATGCTATCAACATGCTAATCATGCTAGCAAAATGCTAATAATGCTAGCATAATGCTAACAACATGCTAATCATGCTAGCATGAAACTAGCAACATGCTAATCATGCTAGCATCTTGGTAAAAACCTGCTAACCGCACCCTAGCAACCGAGCGGCGAGTTTTGCCACTGCAAGCACCACTTCACATTTTCTTCTGGAAATGTACATTCTAGTTAGTGGTGCTTGCCTATGGCGAAGCAACACTATTGTTATCTCACATACTTATTATTCTTATTCTTCTTATTCTTATTCTTCTGGCCACTTTTTGACGCGCTACTCCTCCCGCAGTTTTTGTCACAGACCCATGAATGAGGTGTCAAAACGTGCGGCCTGTTCGGGAATGGTGTGCTATGACTTTTCTAAGAGATCGGGGGTACGATGGTCGCCCCAGGGGCGAAAAACGGCCCAAAAAAATCCCATAGACTTAACATTGCGAAAAACTTTGACGAGTCGTAGCTCGGAACGAGGATGTCGCAGAAACGTGAAATTTGCCACATTTGAAGAGGCTGACAGACTCTGTAAGAACATACCACACAATGGGGTAAAAGTTGCACCCCTGTGGGGCAGGAGCTGCCCAAAGTTGCCCCATTGACTTACTATGGTGTAGGACGGCCCATGAAATGCATGCGTTTCTCCTACTATGGTAAATTACATAGGGATTTTGTATTGAACATAGCTGTGGGTCACAGTGTCATAGAGACAAGGGGGCGGACTCATTTTACTCAGACAACCAATCAGTCTCTCAGGATCATTGTGAAGCTATCAAGCCACGCCCTAGCAACCATTTAGAGCACCTTAGCAACAACTCCCATAGACTTCCATTGAAAGAGATCGAAGGGATATCTCTGGACTGAATTGTCATAGAAACATGAGGGTGGTCTCGTTTGACTCGGGCCAGCAAACAGCCAATCATGAATCACCTCAACACTTGCTAGCCACGCCCTAGCAACCATTGTCGAGCACCTTAGCAACCAAAATCCAAAAAGGAATATCGTCCATTCTGAATGTCACAGAGGCATGGGAGTTGGTTTATATCATTCATACTGACAAGCAGCCTTTGGAGTTTCATGATTGGCAGCTGCCAAGCCACTCCCTAGCAACCAAACAGAGTACCCTAGCAACCATTTTGCAAGACCTATATCTCTGCATCAGAACATCGTATAGAGATGGGGGTTGGTTTATACATTCACATTGACTTTGGAGCTTCATGATTGGCAGCTGCCAAGCCACTCCCTAGCAACCAAACAGAGTACCCTAGCAACCGTTTTGCAAGACCAATATCTCTGCATCAGAACATCGTATAGAGATGGGGGTTGGCTCTTTTGACTCATGCTAGCAAACAGGACTTGCTACATGCTAAACATGCTAGCTGTGAATAGCTACATGCTAATATTGATTAGCTAAGTGCTAAATCATGCCATGAACATTATAAAAACTCTATAGTAACCAAATGTAAACACTACCAACCACCTAGTAACACCATAGCAACCATCCAGAATACCATAGCAACCACCTAAAACACCCTAGCAACTGCCTAGCAACACCATAGCAACTACCCAGAATACCCTAGCAACCGCCTAGCAACACCCTAGCAACCACCCAGAATACCCTAGCAACCACCTAGCAACCACTCAGAACACCCTAGCAACCGCCTAGCAACACCCTAGCAACCACCCAGAACACCCTAGCAACACCCTAGCAACCACTCAGAACACCCTAGCAACCGCCTAGCAACACCCTAGCAACCACCCAAAACACCCTAGCAAACCCCTAGCAACACCCTAGCAACCACCCAGAACACCCTAGCAACCGCCTAGCAACCACCCAAAACACCTTAGCAACCACCCAGAACACCCTAACAACCGCCTACCAACACCCTAGCAACCACTCAGAACACCCTAGCAACCGCCTAGCAACACCCTAGCAACCACCCAGAACACCCTAGCAACCGCCTAGCAACACCCTAGCAACCACCTAGCAACACCCTAGCAACCACTCAGAACACCCTAGCAACCGCCTAGCAGCACCCTAGCAACCACCCAGAACACCCTAGCAACCGCTTAGCAACACCCTAGCAACCACCCAGAATACCATAGCAACCACCTAGCAACACCCTAGCAACCACTCAGAATACCATAGCAACCACTCAGAATACCATAGCAACCACCTAGCAACACCCTAGCAACCACTCAGAACACCCTAGCAACCGCCTACCAACACCCTAGCAACCACCCAGAACACCCTAGCAACCGCCTAGCAACGCCCTAGCAACCACCCATAATACCCTAGCAACCCCCTAGTAAAACCTTAGCAACCATGCTAGCATCATGCTAGCAACATGCTAATCATGCTAGCATGATGCTAGCAATATGCTAATCATGCTAGCATCTACCTAAAACATGTTTGCAACATGCTTATTTTTGCTAGCATCATGCTAACAACATGCTAATCATGCTAGCATGTTGGTAGCATGATGCTAACAACATGCTAATCATGCTAGCATGATGCTAGCATGATGCTAACAACATGCTAATCATGCTAGCATGATGCTAGCAACATGCTAATCATGCTTACAACATGCTAATCATGCTAGCATCATGCTACTAACATGCTAATCATGCTAGCATCATGCTAGCAACATGCTAATCATGCTAGCATCATGCTATCAACATGCTAGCAAAATGCTAATCATGCTAACATCATGCTAGCAACATGCTAATCATGCTAGCAACATGCTAATCACGCTACCATAATGCTAACAACATGTTAATCATTCTAGCATGATGCTAGCAACATGCTAATCATGCTACCATCTTGGTAAAAAATAGCTAACCGCACGCTAGCAACCGAGCGGCGAGTTTTGCCACTGCAAGCACCACTTCACATTTTCTTCTGGAAATGTACATTCTAGTGTTGTGATTACTATTCACCTAGACAAAACTTCGGCACGCTACTCCTCCCGCACGTTTTCTCGTAGACCCATGAATGAGGTGTCAAATCGACCGGTTCATGAGGAGAGGTGTGCTATGTCTTTTCTAAGCGTTCGGGTGTACGATGATCGTCCGGCGGGCGATAAAGCGGCCGAAAAAAGTCCCATAGACTTAACATTGGCACAACATTTGTGAGATCATATCTTTTGACCAGAAGGTCATAGAGACTTGGGATTGGGCTCTTTTGACTCGGCCTATCAAGCAGCCAATAAGTAGTGACATAATAACTTCATAGCCGTGCCCTAGCAACCACTTAGGGCAACCTAGCAACCATAAAACTACATTTCCAAGCCATATTTCAGCTCCTGAAAATACTAGAAACATGGAGTTCGGCTTTTTTGACTCACACTGTCAACTAGTCTTTAAATATCATCTCATAAACTGTATAAGCACACCATAGCAACCATATAGGGTACCCTAGTAACCATACAAACACATGAATAAGCCATATCTCAGCACTAGAACATCGTACAGACATGGTTGTTGGCTCGTATGCAATAATGTACCACACTCTAGCAACCGAGCGGCGAGTTTTGCCACTGCAAGCACCACTTCACATTTTCTTCTGGAAATGTACATTCTAGTGTTGTGATTACTATTCACCTAGACAAAACTTCGGCACGCTACTCCTCCTGCACGTTTTCTCGTAGACCCATGAATGAGGTATCAAATCGACCGGTTCATTGAGGAGAGGTGTGCTATGTCTTTTCTAAGCGATCGGTTGTACGATGATCGTCCGGCTGGCGATAAATTGGACGAAAAAAGTCCCATAGACTTAACATTGGCACAAAATTTGTGAGATCATATCTTTTGACCAGAAGGTCATGGAGACTTGGGGTTGGCCTCTTTTGACTCGGCCTATCAAGCAGCCAATAAGTAGTGACATAATAACTTCATATTCGCACCCTAGCAACCACTTAGGGCAGCCTAGCAACCATAAAACAACATATTCAAGCCATTATCTCAGCTCCAGAAAATAGAAGAAACATGGAGTTTGCCTTTTTTGACTCAGACTGTCAACTAGTCTTTAAATATCATCTCATAAACTGTATAAGCACACCATAGCAACCATATAGAGTACCCTAGTAACCATACAAACACATGAATAAGCCATATCTCAGCACTAGAACATCGTACAGACATGGTTGTTGGCTCGTATGCAATAATGTACCACACTCTAGCAACCGAGCGACGAGTTTTGCCACTGCAAGCACCACTTCACATTTTCTTCTGGAAATGTACATTCTAGTATTGTGATTACTATTCACCAAGACAAAACTTCGGCACGCTACTCCTCCCGCATTTTTTGTTGTAGACCCATGAATGAGGTGTCAAATCGACCGGTTCATTGAGGAGAGGTGTGCTATTACTTTTCTAAGTGATCGGTTTTACGATGTTCGTCCGGCGGGCGATAAATTAGCCGAAAAATGTCCCATAGACTTAACATTGGCACAAAATTTGTTTTATCATATCTTTTGACCAGAAGGTCATAGAGACTTGGGGTTGGGCTCTTTTGACTCGGCCTATCAAGCAGCCAATAAGTAGAGACATAATAACTTCATATTCCCGCCCTAGCAACCACTTAGGGCAGCTTAGCAACCATAAAACAACATATTCAAGCCATATCTCAGCTCCAGAAAATAGTAGAAACATGGAGTTTGCCTTTTTTGACTCATACAGTTTATGAGATGATATTTAAAGACTAGTTGACAGTCTAAGCACACCATAGCAACCATATAGGGTACCCTAGTAACCATACAAACACATGAATAAGCCATATCTCAGGACTTGAACATCGTACAGACATGGTTGTTGGCTCGTATGCAATAATGTACCACACTCTAGCAACCGGGCGGCGAGTTTTGCCACTGCAAGCACCACTTCACATTTTCTTCTGGAAATGTACATTCTAGTTCTTATTCTTATTCTTCTGGCCACTTTTTGACGCGCTACTCCTCCCGCAGTTTTTGTCACAGACCCATGAATGAGGTGTCAAAACGTGCGGCCTGTTCGGGAATGGTGTGCTATGACTTTTATAAGGGATCGGGGGTACGATGTTCGCCCCAGGGGCGAAAAACCGGCCGAAAAATCCCATAGACTTAACATTGCGTCAAACTTTGACGAGTCGTAGCTCGGAACGAGGATGTCGCAGAAACGTGTAATTTACCACATTTGAAGAGGCTGACAGGCTCTGTAAGAATATACCACACAATGGGGTAAAAGTTGCACCCCTGTGGGGCAGGAGCTGCCCAAATTTGCCCCATTGACTTACTATGGTGTAGGACGGCCCATGAAATGGGCCGTCCTACACCATAGAAACCGCTTTTATATTGAACATAACTCTGGATCACAGTGTCGTAGAGACAAAGGGGCGGGCACATTTTACTCAGATGACCAATCAGTCTCTCAGGATCATTGTTAAGCTTTTAAGCCACGCCCTAGCAACCATTTAGAGCACCTTAGCAACAAGTTCCATAGACTTCCATTGAAAGAGATGGAAGGGATATCTCCGGATAGAAGTGTCATAGAAACACGAGGGTGGTCTCGTTTGACTCGGGGTAGCAAACAGCCAATCATGAATGACCTCAACACTTCCTAGCCACGCCCTAGCAACCATTGTCGAGCACCTTAGCAACCAAAATCCAAAGAGGGATATCTTCCATTCTGAATGTCACAGAGGCATGGGAGTTGGTTTATATCATTTATACTGACAAGCAGCCTTTGGAGTTTCATGATTGGCAGCTGCCAAGCCACTCCCTAGCAACCAAACATAGTACCCTAGCAACCCTTTTGTAACAGCTATATCTCAGCATCAGAACATTGTATCGCGATGGGGGTTGGTTTATATCATTCATACTGACAAGCAGCCTTTGGAGTTTCATGATTGGCAGCTGCCAAGCCACTCCCTAGCAACCAAACAGAGTACCCTAGCAACCATTTTGTAACAGCTATATCTCAGCATCAGAACATTGTATCGCGATGGGGGTTGGGTCTTTTGACTCATGTTAACACACAGGACTTTCAACATGCTAAACATGCTAGCTGTGAATAGCTACATGCTAATATCGATTAGTTAAGTGCTAAATGATGCTAGCAACATGTTAATCTTGCTAGTATCTGGCTACAAACATGCTAGCAAACATGCTAATCATGCTAGCATGATGCTAGCAACATGCTAATCATGCTAGCATGATGCTATTAACATGCTAATCATGCTAGCATGATGCTAGCAATATGCTAATCATGCTAGCATGATGCTAGCAACATGCTAATCATGCTAGCATGATGCTAGCAACATGCTAATCATGCTAACATGATGCTAGCAACATGCTAATCATGCTAGCATCTAACTACAAACATGCTAACAAACATGCTAGCAACATGCTAATCATGCTAGTATAATGCTAGCAACATGCTAATCATGCTAGCATGATGCTAGCAACATGCTAATCATGCTAGCATGATGCTAGAAACATGCTAATCATGCTAGCATGATGCTAGCAACATGCTAATCATGCTAGCATGATGCTAGAAACATGCTAATCATGCTAGCATGATGCTAGCAACATGCTAATCATGCTAGCATCTAGCTACAAACATGCTAATCATGCTAGCATGATGCTAGAAACATGCTAATAATGCTAGCATGATGCTAGTAACATGCTAATCATGCTAGCATAATGCTAGCAACATGCTAATCATGCTAGCATGATGCTAGCAACATGCTAATCATGCTAGCATGATGCTAGCAACATGCTAATCATGCTAGCATCTAGCTACAAACATGCTAGCAACCTGCTAATCATGTTAGCATCATGCTAAAGACACGGTAGCATGATGCTAGCAACATGCTAATCATGCTATCATTATGCTTATTTTGTTAGCATCTTACTAAAAACTAGCTATACACACCCTAGCAACCGAGCGGCGAGTTTTGCCACTGCAAGCACCACTTCACATTTTCTTCTGGAAATGTACATTCTAGTGTTGTGATTACTATTCACCTAGACAAAACTTCGGCACGCTACTCCTCCCGCACGTTTTGTCGTAGACCCATGAATGAGGTGTCAAATCGACCGGTTCATTGAGGAGAGGTGTGCTATGTCTTTTCTAAGCGATCGGTTGTACGATGATCGTCCGGCGGCCGATAAATTGGACGAAAAAAGTCCCATAGACTTAACATTGGCACAAAATTTGTGAAATCATAACTTTTGACCAGAAGGTCATAGAAACTTTGGGTTGGGCTCTTTTGACTCGGCCTATCAAGCAGCCAATAAGTAGTGACATATTACCTTCATATTCGTGCCCTAGCAACCACTTAGGGCAGCCTAGCAACCATAATACAACATATTCAAGCCATATCTCCGCTCTAGAAAATAGTAGAAACATGGAGTTTGCCTTTTTTGACTCAGACTGTCAACTGGTCTTTAAATATCATCTTATAAACTGTATAAGCACACCATAGCAACCATATAGGGTACCCTAGTAACCATACAAACACATGAATAAGCCATATCTCAGCTCCACAATATCATACAGACATGGTTGTTGGCTCGTATGCAATCATGTACAACAACCTAGCAACAGCGCGCGAGTTTTGCCACTGCAAGCACCACTTCACATTTTCTTCTGGAAATGTACATTCTAGTTAGTGGTGCTTGCCTATGGCGAAGCAACACTATTGTTATCTCACATACTTATTATTCTTCTTCTTCTTCTTCTTCTTATTATTATTCTTCTGGCCACTTTTTGACGCGCTACTCCTCCCGCAGTTTTTGTCACAGACCCATGAATGAGGTGTCAAAACGTGCGGCCTGTTCGGGAATGGTGTGCTATGACTTTTCTAAGAGATCGGGGGTACGATGGTCGCCCCAGGGGCGAAAAACGGCCCAAAAAAATCCCATAGACTTAACATTGCGAAAAACTTTGACGAGCCGTAGCTCGGAACGAGGATGTCGCAGAAACGTGAAATTTGCCACATTTGAAGAGGCTGACAGGCTCTGTAAGAACATACCACACAATGGGGTAAAAGTTGCACCCCTGAGGGGCAGGAGGGGCCCAAAGTTGCCCCATTGACTTACTATGGTGTAGGACGGCCCATTTAACGGCCCAAAAAAATCCCATAGACTTAACATTGCGAAAAACTTTGACGAGCCGTAGCTCGGAACGAGGATGTCGCAGAAACGTGAAATTTGCCACATTTGAAGAGGCTGACAGGCTCTGTAAGAACATACCACACAATGGGGTAAAAGTTGCACCCCTGAGGGGCAGGAGGGGCCCAAAGTTGCCCCATTGACTTACTATGGTGTAGGACGGCCCATGAAATGGGCCGTCCTACACCATAGAAACCGCTTTTGTATTGAACATAACTCTGGATCACAGTGTCATAGAGACAAGAGGGCGGGCTCATTTTACTCAGACAACCAATCAGTCTCTCAGGATCATTGTGAAGCTATTAAGCCACGCCCTAGCAACCATTTAGAGCACCTTAGCAACAACTCCCATAGACTTCCATTGAAAGAGATCGAAGGGATATCTCTGGACTCAATTGTCATAGAAACATGAGGGTGGTCTCGTTTGACTCGGGGCAGCAAACAGCCAATCATGAGTCACCTCAACACTTCCTAGCCACGCCCTAGCAACCATTGTCGAGCACCTTAGCAACCAAAATCCAAAGAGGAATATCGTCCATTCTGAATGTCACAGAGGCATGGGAGTTGGTTTATATCATTCATACTGACAAGCAGCCTTTGGAGTTTCATGATTGGCAGCTGCCAAGCCACTCCCTAGCAACCAAACAGAGTACCCTAGCAACCATTTTGCAAGACCTACATCTCTGCATCAGAACATCGTATAGAGATGGGGGTTGGTTTATACATTCACATTGACTTTGGAGCTTCATGATTGGCAGCTGCCAAGCCACTCCCTAGCAACCAAACAGTGTACCCTAGCAACCGTTTTGCAAGACCGATATCTCTGCATCAGAACATCGTATAGAGATGGGGGTTGGGTCTTTTGACTCATGCTAGCAAACAGGACTTGCTACATGCTACACATGCTAGCAGTGAATAGCTACATGCTAATATTGATTAGCTAAGTGCTAAATCATGCCAATAAAATGCTACAAACTCAACAGTAACCATCTTTGACAACTACCAACCACCTAGTAACACCATAGCAACCACACAGATTACCCTAGCAACCACCCAGAACACCCTAGCAACTGCCTAGCAACGCCCTAGCAACCACCCAGAACACCCTAGCAACCGCCTAGCAACCACCCAGGATACCCTAGCAACTGCCTAGCAACACCCTAGCAACCACCCAGAACACCCTAGCAACGCCCTAGCAACCACCCAAATTACCCTAGCAACCGCCTAGCAACCACTCAGGATACCCTAGCAACTGCCTAGCAACGCCCTAGCAACCACCCAGAACACCCTAGCAACCGCCTAGCAACCACCCAGAACACCCTAGCAACCAACCAGAATACCTTAGCAACAACCTAGCAACACCCTAGCAACCACCCTGAACACCCTAGGAATGCCCTAGCAACCACACAAATTACCCTAGCAACCGCTTAGCAACCACCCAGGATACCCTAGCAACTGCCTAGCAACGCCCTAGCAACCACCCAGAACACCCTAGCAACCGCCTAGCAACACCCTAGCAACCACCTAGTAATACCTTAGCAACCATGCTAGCAACATGCTAAACATGCTAGCATCATGCTAGCAACATGCTAATCATGCTAGCATAATGCTAGCAACATGCTAATCATGCTAGCATGATGCTAGAAACATGCTAATCATGCTAGCAACTAGCTACAAACATGCTAGCAACAGGCTAATCATGCTAGCATCATGATAGCAACATGCTAATCATGCTAGTAACATGGTAGCAACATGCTAATCATGCTACAAATATGCTAGAAACATGCTAATCATGCTAGCATCATGCTAGCAACATGCTAATCATGCTAGCAACATGGTAATCATGCTAGCATCATGCTAGCATCATGCTAGCAACATGCTAATCATGCTAGCAACATGCTAGCAATATGCTAGCAACATGCTAATCATGCTAGCATCATGCTAGCAACATGCTAATCATGCTAGCATCATGCTAGCAACATGCTAGCAACATGCTAAACATGCTAGCATCATGCTAGCAACATGCTAATCATGCTAGCATCATGCTAGTAACATGCTAGCAACATGCTAAACATGCTAGCATCATGCTAGCAAGATGCTAGCAACATGCTAGCAACATGCTAAACATGCTAGCATCATGCTAGCAACATGCTAAACATGCTAGCATGATGCTAGCAATATGCTAATCATGCTAGCATGATGCTAGCAATATGCTAATCATGCTAGCATGATGCTAGCAATATGCTAATCATGCTAGCATGATGCAAATAATGCTAGCATCTAACTAAAACATGTTTGCAACATTCTTATTTTTGCTAGCATCATGCTAGCAACATGCTAGCATAATGGGAGAATCTAACTAAAACATGCTAGTAACATGCTTATAATGCTAGCATGATGCTAGCAACATGCTAATCATGCTAGCATGATGCTAGCAACATGCTAATCATGCTAGCATCTTGCTAAAAACTAGCTAACCGCACGCTAGCAACCGAGCGGCGAGTTTTGCCACTGCAAGCACCACTTCACATTTTCTTCTGGAAATGTACATTCTAGTTCTTCTTATTATTCTTCTGGCCACTTTTTGACGCGCTACTCCTCCCGCAGTTTTTGTCACAGACCCATGAATGAGGTGTCAAAACGTGCGGCCTGTTCGGGAATGGTGTGCTATGACTTTTCTAAGAGATCGGGGGTACGATGTTCGCCCCAGGGGCGAAAAACGGCCCAAAAAAATCCCATAGACTTAACATTGCGAAAAACTTTGACGAGTCGTAGCTGGGAACGAGGATGTCGCAGAAACGTGAAATTTGCCACATTTGAAGAGGATGACAGGCTCTGTAAGAACATACCACACAATGGGGTAAAAGTTGCACCCCTGAGGGGCAGGAGGGGCCCAAAGTTGCCCCATTGACTTACTATGGTGTAGGACGGCCCATGAAATGCATGTGTTTTTCCTACTATGGTAAATTGCACAGGGATTTTGTATTGAACATAACTCTGGATCACAGTGTCATAGAGACAAAGGGGCGGGCTCATTTTACTCAGACAGCCAATCAGTCTCTCAGGATCATTGTGAAGCTATCAAGCCACGCCCTAGCAACCATTTAGAGCTCCTTAGCAACAAGTTCCATAGACTTCCATTGAAACAGATCAAAGGGATATCTCAGGATATAAGTGTCATAGAAACATGAGGGTGGGCTCGTTTCACTCGGGCCAGCAAACAGCCAATCCTGAATCACCTCAACACTTACTGGCCACGCCCTAGCAACCATTGTCGAGCACCTTAGCAACCAAAATCCAAACAGGGATATCTTCCATTCTGAATGTCACAGAGGCATGGGAGTTGGTTTATATCATTTATACTGACAAGCAGCCTTTGGAGCTTCATGATTGGCAGCTGCCAAGCCACTCCCTAGCAACCAAACAGAGTACCCTAGCAACCATTTTGCAAGACCTATATGTCTGCTTTAAAACATCGTATAGAGATGGGGGTTGGTTTATACATTCACATTCACTTTGGAGCTTCATGATTGGCAGCTGCCAAGCCACTCCCTAGCAACCAAACAGAGTACCCTAGCAACCGTTTTGCAAGACCTATATCTCTGTATCAGAACATCGTATAGAGATGGGGGTTGGCTCTTTTGACTCATGCTAGCAAACAGGACTTGCTACATCCTACACATGCTAGCAGTGAATAGCTACATGCTAATATTGATTAGCTAAGTGCTAAATCATGCCAATAAAATGCTACAAACTCAACAGTAACCATCTTTGACAACTACCAACCACCTAGTAACACCATAGCAACCACCCAGATTACCCTAGCAACACCCTAGCAACTGCCTAGCAACGCCCTAGCAACCACCAGAACACCCTAGCAACCGCCTAGCAACCACCCAGGACACCATAGCAACCACCTAGCAACGCCCTAGCAACCAACCACATTACCTTAGCAACCGCCTAGCAACGCCCTAGCAACCGCATAGCAACCCCCCAGAACACCCTAGCAACCACCTAGCAACGCCCTAGCAACCACCCAAAACACCCTAGCAACCACCTAGCAACCACCCAAAACACCCTAGCAACCACCCAGAATACCCTAGCAACCGCCTAGCAACACCATAGCAACCACCCAGAACACCCTAGCAACCGCCTAGCAACGGCCTAGCAACCATTCATAATACCCTAGCAACCACCTAGTAACACCTTAGCAACCATGCTAGCAACATGCTAAACATGCTAGCATGATGCTAGCAATATGCTAATCATGCTAGCATCTAGCTAAAACATGTTTGCAACATGCTTATTTTTGCTAGCATCATGCTAGCAACATGCTAATCATGCTAGCATGTTGGTAGCAACATGCTAATCATGCCAGCATCATGCTAGCAACATGCTAACAACATGCTAATCATGCTAGCATCATGCTAGCAACATGCTAGCAATATGCTAATCATGCTAGCATCATGCTAATCATGCTAGCATGATGCTAGCAACATGCTAATCATGCTAGCAACATGCTAATAATGCTAGCATAATGCTAACAACATGCTAATCATGCTAGCATGATACTAGCAACATGCTAATCATGCTAGCATCTTGGTAAAAACTAGGTCACCGCACTCTAGCAACCGAGCGGCGAGTTTTGCCACTGCAAGCACCACTTCACATTTTCTTCTGGAAATGTACATTCTAGTTAGTGGTGCTTGCCAAAGGCAAAGCAACACTAGTGTTATTGTGCATACTTATTATTCTTATTATTCTTATTCTTCCGGCCACATTTTGACGCGCTACTCCTCCCGCAGTTTTTGTCACAGACCCATGAATGAGGTGTCAAAACGTGCGGCCTGTTCGGGAATAGTGTGCTATGACTTTTCTAAGCGATCGGGTGTACGATGTTCGCACAGCGGACGAAAAAGCGGCCAAAAAAATCCCATTGACTTAACATTGCGGAACTTTCAAAAATTCAAATCTCAACTGCCACTTTCACACACACAGACACAAAAGGGCCTGACAGCCCTGCTGTCAGGCCCTCTCTCTCTCCCTCAGAGGATTTATTTTATCAAGCAGCCAATAAGTAATGGCCTAAAATCTTCATAGCCACACCATAGCAACCAGTTACAGCACCCTAGCAACCGTAGGCCATAGGCACGAGGCCGCAGGCCGAGTGCCATACTAAATAACTCTATAAAAACTCTATAAAAACTCCATATAAAACTCCATAGTAATTATCTGTAAATAAATACATGCCGACATCACAGACCCCTGAGTGAGGCGTTAAATTGTGCGGATTATTGAGGAGAGGTGTGCTGTGACTTTTCTTACCGATCGGGGGTACGGTGTTTGCCCCAGGGGCAAATAATTGGCCGAAAAAAGTCCCATAGACTTAACATTGGCACAAAATTTGTGAGATCATATCTTTTGACCAGAAGGTCATGGAGACTTGGGGTTGGGCTCTTTTGACTCGGCCTATCAAGAAGCCAATAAGTAGTGACATAATAACTTCATGGCTACGCCCTAGCAACCACTTATGCCACCCTAGCAACCATAAAACTTTATTTCCAAGCCATATTTCAGCTCCAGAAAATAGAAGAAACATGGAGTTTGCTTTTTTTGACTTAGACTGTCAACTAGTCTTTAAATATCATCTCATAAACTGTATAAGCACACCATAGCAACCATATAGAGTACCCTAGTAACCACCTGAACGCATGAATAAGCCCTATCTCAGCACCAGAACATCGTACAGACATGGTTGTTGGCTCGTATGCAATAATGTACCACACTCTAGCAACCGAGCGGCGAGTTTTGCCACTGCAAGCACCACTTCACATTTTCTTCTGGAAATGTACATTCTAGTTAGTGGTGCTTGCCTATGGCGAAGCAACACTATTGTTATCTCACATACTTATTATTCTTATTCTTCTTATTCTTATTCTTATTCTTATTCTTCTGGCCACTTTTTGACGCGCTACTCCTCCCGCAGTTTTTGTCACAGACCCATGAATGAGGTGTCAAAACGTGCGGCCTGTTCGGGAATGGTGTGCTATGACTTTTATAAGCGATCGGGGGTACGATGTTCGCCCCAGGGGCGAAAAACCGGCCGAAAAATCCCATAGACTTAACATTGCGTCAAACTTTGACGAGTCGTAGGTCGGAACGAGGATGTCGCAGAAACCTGTAATTTACCACATTTGAAGAGGCTGACAGGCTCTGTAAGTACATACCACACAATGGGGTAAAAGTTGCACCCCTGGGGGGCAGGAGGGGCCCAAAGTTGCCCCATTGACTTACTATGGTGTAGGACGGCCCATGAAATGGGCCGTCCTACACCATAGAAACCGCTTTTATATTGAACATAACTCTGGATCCCAGTGTCGTAGAGACAAAGGGGCGGGCTCATTTTACTCAGACGACCAATCAGTCTCTCAGGATCATTGTTAAGCTTTTAAGCCACGCCCTAGCAACCATTTAGAGCACCTTAGCAACAAGTTCCATAGACTTCCATTGAAAGAGATGGAAGGGATATCTCCGGATAGAAGTGTCATAGAAACACGAGGGTGGTCTCGTTTGACTCGGGGTAGCAAACAGCCAATCATGAATGACCTCAACACTTCCTAGCCACGCCCTAGCAACCATTGTCGAGCACCTTAGCAACCAAAATCCAAAGAGGGATATCTTCCATTCTGAATGTCACAGAGGCATGGGAGTTGGTTTATATCATTCATACTGACAAGCAGCCTTTGGAGTTTCATGATTGGCAGCTGCCAAGCCACTCCCTAGCAACCAAACATAGTACCCTAGCAACCATTTTGTAACAGCTATATCTCAGCATCAGAACATTGTATCGCGATGGGGGTTGGTTTATATCATTCATACTGACAAGCAGCCTTTGGAGTTTCATGATTGGCAGCTGCCAAGCCACTCCCTAGCAACCAAACAGAGTACCCTAGCAACCATTTTGTAACAGCTATATCTCAGCATCAGAACATTGTATCGCGATGGGGGTTGGGTCTTTTGACTCATGTTAACACACAGGACTTTCAACATGCTAAACATGCTAGCTGTGAATAGCTACATGCTAATATCGATAAGTTAAGTGCTAAATGATGCTAGCAACATGCTAATCTTGCTAGTATCTGGCTACAAACATGCTAGCAAACATGCTAATCATGCTAGCATGATGCTAGCAACATGCTAATCATGCTAGCATGATGCTAGCAACATGCTAATCATGCTAGCATGATGCTAGAAACATGCTAATCATGCTAGCATGATGCTAGCAACATGCTAATCATGCTAGCATGATGCTAGCAACATGCTAATCATGCTAGCATCTAGCTACAAACATGTTAGCAAACATGCTAATCATGCTAGCATGATGCTAGCAACATGCTAATCATGCTAGCATGATGCTAGCAACATGCTAATCATGCTAGCATGATGCTAGCAACATGCTAATCATGCTAGCATCTAGCTACAAACATGCTAGCAAACATGCTAATCATGCTAGCATGATGCTAGCAACATGCTAATCATGCTAGCATGATGCTAGCAACATGCTAATCATGCTAGCATGATGCTAGCAACATGCTAATCATGCTAGCATGATGCTAGCAACATGCTAATCATGCTAGCATGATGCTAGCAACATGCTAATCATGCTAGCATGATGCTAAAAACATGCTAATCATGCTAGCATGATGCTAGCAACATGCTAATCATGCTAGCATGATGCTAGAAACATGCTAATCATGCTAGCATGAAGCTAGCAACATGCTAATCATGCTAGCATGATGCTAGCAACATGCTAATCATGCTAGCATCTAGCTACAAACATGCTAGCAAACATGCTAATCATGCTAGCATGATGCTAGCAACATGCTAATCATGCTAGCATGATGCTAGCAACATGCTAATCATGCTAGCATCATGCTAGCAACATGCTAGCAAAATGCTAATCATGCTAACATCATGCTAGTAAACATGCTAATCATGCTAGTATGTTGGTAGCATGATGCTAACAACATGCTAATCATGCTAGCATGATGCTAACAACATGCTAATCATGCTAGCATCATGCTAGCAACATGCTAGCAAAATGCTAATCATGCTAGCAACATGCTAGCAACATGCTAATCATCATGCTAGCAACATGCTAATCATGCTAGCATCATGCTAGCATCATGCTAGCAACATGCTAATCATGCTACCAACATGCTAGCAAAATGCTAATCATGCTAGCATCATGCTAGCAACATGCTAATCATCATGCTAGCAACATGCTAATCATGCTAGCATCATGCTAGCAACATGCTAGCAACATGCTAATCATGCTAGCAACATGCTAGCAAAATGCTAATCATGCTAACATCATGCTAGCAACATGCTAATCATGCTAGCAACATGCTAATAATGCTAGCATAATGCTAACAACATGCTAATCATGCTAGCATGATAATAGCAACATGCTAATCATGCTAGCATCTTGGTAAAAACTAGCTAACCGCACGCTAGCAACCGAGCGGCGAGTTTTGCCACTGCAAGCACCACTTCACATTTTCTTCTGGAAATGTACATTCTAGTTAGTGGTGCTTGCCTATGGCGAAGCAACACTATTGTTATCTCACATACTTATTATTATTCTTCTTATTATTATTCTTCTGGCCACTTTTTGACGCGCTACTCCTCCCGCAGTTTTTGTCACAGACCCATGAATGAGGTGTCAAAACGTGCGGCCTGTTCGGGAATGGTGTGCTATGACTTTTCTAAGAGATCGGGGGTACGATGGTCGCCCCAGGGGCGAAAAACGGCCCAAAAAAATCCCATAGACTTAACATTGCGAAAAACTTTGACGAGTCATAGCTCAGAGTGTGAATTTCGCAGAAACGTGAAATTTGCCACATTTGAAGAGGCTGACAGACTCTGTAAGAACATACCACACAATGGGGTAAAAGTTGCACCCCTGGGGGGCAGGAGCTGCCCAAAGTTTCCCCATTGACTTACTATGGTGTAGGACGGCCCATGAAATGGGCCGTCCTACACCATAGAAACCGCTTTTATATTGAACATAACTCTGGATCACAGTGTCATAGAGACAAGGGGGCGGGCTCATTTTACTCAGACAACCAATCAGTCTCTCAGGATCATTGTGAAGCTATCAAGCCACGCCCTAGCAACCATTTAGAGCACCTTAGCAACAACTCCCATAGACTTCCATTGAAAGAGATCGAAGGGATATCTCTGGACTGAATTGTCATAGAAACATGAGGGTGGTCTCGTTTGACTCGGGGCAGCAAACAGCCAATCATGAATCACCTCAACACTTCCTAGCCACGCCCTAGCAACCATTGTCGAGCACCTTAGCAACCAAAATCCAATGAGGGATATCTTCCATTCTGAATGTCACAAAGGCGTGGGAGTTGGTTTATATCATTCATAGTGACAAGAAGCCTTTGGAGTTTCATGATTGGCAACTGCCAAGCCACTCCCTAGCAACCAAACAGAGTACCCTAGCAACCATTTTGCAAGACCAATATCTCTGCATCAGAACATCGTATAGAGATGGGGGTTGGTTTATACATTCACATTGACTTTGGAGCTTCATGATTGGCAGCTGCCAAGCCACTCCCTAGCAACCAAACAGAGTACCCTAGCAACCGTTTTGCAAGACCAATATCTCTGCATCAGAACATCGTATAGAGATGGGGGTTGGGTCTTTTGACTCATGCTAGCAAACAGGACTTGCTACATGCTACACATACTAGCAGTGAATAGCTACATGCTAATATTGATTAGCTAAGTGCTAAATCATGCCAATAAAATGCTACAAACTCAACAGTAACCATCTTTGACAACTACCAACCACCTAGTAACACCATAGCAACCACCCAAATTACCCTAGCAACACCCTAGCAACCACCCAGAACACCCTAGCAACTGCCTAGCAACGCCCTAGCAACCACCCAGAACACCCTAGCAACCGCCTAGCAACACCCTAGCAACCACCCAGAACACCCTAGCAACCGCCTAGCAACCACTCAAAACACCCTAGCAACCACCTAGCAACACCCTAGCAACCACCCAGAACACCCTAGCAACCACCCAGAACACCCTAGCAACGCCCTAGCAACCACCCAGAACACCCTAGCAACCGCCTAGCAACACCCTAGCAACCACCCAGAACACCCTACCAACCGCCTAGCAACCACTCAAAACACCCTAGCAACCGCCTAGCAACACCATAGCAACCACCCAGAATACCCTAGCAACCGCCTAGCAACCGCACAGAACACCCTAGCAACCACCTAGCAACACCCTAGCAACCACCCAGAATACCCTAGCAACCACCTAGCAACACCCTAGCAACCACTCAGAACACCCTAGCAACCGCCTAGCAACACCCTAGCAACCACCCAGAACACCCTAGCAACCGCCTAGCAACACCCTAGCAACCACCCAGAATACCCTAGCAACCACCCAGAATACCCTAGCAACCACCCAGAACACCCTAGCAACCACTCAGAACACCCTAGCAACCACCTAGCAACACCCTAGCAACCACCCAGAACACCCTAGCAACCGCCTAGCAACACCCTAGCAACCACCCAGAATACCCTAGCAACCACCTAGCAACACCCTAGCAACCACTCAGAACACCCTAGCAACCACCTAGCAACCACCCAGAACACCCTAGCAACTGCCTTGCATCATCATAGCAAACTCCAACAACACCCTAGCAACCGAGCGGCGAGTTTTGCCACTGCAAGCACCACTTCACATTTTCTTCTGGAAATGTACATTCTAGTATTGTGATTACTATTCACCTAGACAAAACTTCGGCACGCTACTCCTCCCGCACATTTTGTCGTAGACCCATGAATGAGGTGTCAAATCGACCGGTTCATTGAGGAGAGGTGTGCTATGACTTTTCTAAGCGATCGGGTGTACGATGTTCGCACAGCGGACGAAAAAGCGGCCAAAAAAGTCCCATTGACTTAACATTGCGGAATTTTCAAAAATTTAAATCTCAACTGTCACTTTCACACACACAGACACAAAAGGGCCTGACAGCCCTGCTGTCAGGCCCTCTCTCTCTCCCTCAGAGGATTTATTTTATCAAGCAGCCAATTAGTAATGGCCTAAAATCTTCATAGCCACACCCTAGCAACCAGTTACAGCACCCTAGCAACCGTAGGCCATACTAAATAACTCTATAAAAACTCTATAAAAACTCCATATAAAACTCCATAGTAATTATCTGTAAATAAATACATGCCGACATCACAGACCCCTGAGTGAGGCGTCAAATTGTGCGGATTATTGAGGAGAGGTGTGCTGTGACTTTTCTTACTGATCGGGGGTACGGTGTTTGCCCCAGGGGCAAATAATTGGCCGAAAAAAGTCCCATAGACTTAACATTGGCACAAAATTTGTTATATCATATCTTTTCACCAGAAGGTCATAGAGACTTGGGGTTGGGCTCTTTTGATTCAGCCTATCAAGCAGCCAATATGTAGTGACATAATAACTTCATATTCGCGCCCTAGCAACCACTTAGGGCAGCCTAGCAACCATAAAACAACATTTTCAAGCCATATCTCAGCTCCAGAAAACAGTAGAGACATGGAGTTTGGCTTTTTTGACTCAGACTGTCAACTTGTCTTTAAATATCATCTCATAAACTGTATAAGCACTCCATAGCAACCATATAGGGTACCATAGTAACCATACAAACACATGAATAAGCCATATCTCAGCTCCACAATATCGTACAGACGTGGTTGTTGGCTCGTATGCAATCATTTAACACACCCTAGCAACCGAGCGGCGAGTTTTGCCACTGCAAGCACCACTTCACATTTTCTTCTGGAAATGTACATTCTAGTATTGTGATTACTATTTTACCAAGACAAAACTTCGGCACGCTACTCCTCCCGCATTTTTTGTCGTAGACCCATGAATGAGGTGTCAAATCGACCGGCTTATTGAGGAGAGGTGTGCTATGACTTTTCTAAGTGATTGGTTGTACGATGTTCGTTCAGCGGGCGATAAATCGGACGAAAAAATTCCCATAGACTTAACATTGGCACAACATTTGTGAGATCATATCTTTTGACTAGAAGGTCAAAGAGACTTGGGGTTGGGCTCTTTTGACTCGGCCTATCAAGCAGCCAATAAGTAGTTACATAACAACTTCATGGCCACGCCCTAGCAACCACTTATGCCACCCTAGCAACCATAAAACAACATTTACAAGCTATATTTCAGCTCCAGAAATTCGTAGAGACGTGGAGTTCGGCTTTTTTGACTCAGACTGTCAACTAGTCTTCTAATATCATCTAATAAACTGTATAAGCACACCATAGCAACCATATAGGGTACCCTAGTAACCATACAAACACATGAATAAGCCATATCTCAGCACCAGAACATCGTACAGACGTGTTTGTGGTCTCGTATGCAATCATGTGCCACACTCTAGCAACCGATCGGCGAATTTTGCCACTGCAAGCACCACTTCACATTTTCTTCTGGAAATGTACATTCTAGTGTTGTGATTACTATTCACCAAGACAAAACTTCGGCACGCTACTCCTCCCGCACGTTTTGTCGTAGACCCATGAGTGAGGTGTCAAATTGACCGGTTCATTGAGGAGAGGTGTGCTATGACTTTTCTAAGCGATCGGTTGTACGATGTTCGTCCGGCGGGCGATAAATTTGCCGAAAAAAGTCCCATAGACTTAACATTGGCACAAAATTTGTGAGATCATATCTTTTGACCAGAAGGTCACAGAGACTTGGGGTTGGGCTCTTTTGACTCAGCCTATCAAGCAGCCAATAAGTAGGGGCATAACAACTTCATGGCCACGCCCTAGCAACCACTTATGCCACCCTAGCAACCATAAAACAACATTTACAAGCTATATTTCAGCTCCAGAAAATCGTAGAGACGTGGAATTCGGCTTTTTTGACTCAGACTGTCAACTAGTCTTCTAATATCATCTAATAAACTGTATAAGCACACCATAGCAACCATATAAGGTACCCTAGTAACCATACAAACACATGAATAAGCCATATCTCAGCACTAGAACATCGTACAGACGTGTTTTTTGTCTCGTATGCAATCGTGTGCCACACTCTAGCAACCGAGCTGCGAATTTTGCCACTGCAAGCACCACTTCACATTTTCTTCTGGAAATGTACATTCTAGTTAGTGGTGCTTGCCTATGGCGAAGCAACACTATTGTTATCTCACATACTTATTATTATTAGTGGTGCTTGCCTATGGCGAAGCAACACTATTGTTATCTCACATACTTATTATTATTCTTCTTATTATTATTCTTCTGGCCACTTTTTGACGCGCTACTCCTCCCGCAGTTTTTGTCACAGACCCATGAATGAGGTGTCAAAACGTGCGGCCTGTTCGGGAATGGTGTGCTATGACTTTTCTAAGAGATCGGGGGTACGATGGTCGCCCCAGGGGCGAAAAACGGCCCAAAAAAATCCCATAGACTTAACATTGCGAAAAACTTTGACGAGTCATAGCTCAGAGTGTGAATTTCGCAGAAACGTGAAATTTGCCACATTTGAAGAGGCTGACAGACTCTGTAAGAACATACCACACAATGGGGTAAAAGTTGCACCCCTGGGGGGCAGGAGCTGCCCAAAGTTTCCCCATTGACTTACTATGGTGTAGGACGGCCCATGAAATGGGCCGTCCTACACCATAGAAACCGCTTTTATATTGAACATAACTCTGGATCACAGTGTCATAGAGACAAGGGGGCGGGCTCATTTTACTCAGACAACCAATCAGTCTCTCAGGATCATTGTGAAGCTATCAAGCCACGCCCTAGCAACCATTTAGAGCACCTTAGCAACAACTCCCATAGACTTCCATTGAAAGAGATCGAAGGGATATCTCTGGACTGAATTGTCATAGAAACATGAGGGTGGTCTCGTTTGACTCGGGGCAGCAAACAGCCAATCATGAATCACCTCAACACTTCCTAGCCACGCCCTAGCAACCATTGTCGAGCACCTTAGCAACCAAAATCCAATGAGGGATATCTTCCATTCTGAATGTCACAAAGGCGTGGGAGTTGGTTTATATCATTCATAGTGACAAGAAGCCTTTGGAGTTTCATGATTGGCAACTGCCAAGCCACTCCCTAGCAACCAAACAGAGTACCCTAGCAACCATTTTGCAAGACCAATATCTCTGCATCAGAACATCGTATAGAGATGGGGGTTGGTTTATACATTCACATTGACTTTGGAGCTTCATGATTGGCAGCTGCCAAGCCACTCCCTAGCAACCAAACAGAGTACCCTAGCAACCGTTTTGCAAGACCAATATCTCTGCATCAGAACATCGTATAGAGATGGGGGTTGGGTCTTTTGACTCATGCTAGCAAACAGGACTTGCTACATGCTACACATACTAGCAGTGAATAGCTACATGCTAATATTGATTAGCTAAGTGCTAAATCATGCCAATAAAATGCTACAAACTCAACAGTAACCATCTTTGACAACTACCAACCACCTAGTAACACCATAGCAACCACCCAAATTACCCTAGCAACACCCTAGCAACCACCCAGAACACCCTAGCAACTGCCTAGCAACGCCCTAGCAACCACCCAGAACACCCTAGCAACCGCCTAGCAACACCCTAGCAACCACCCAGAACACCCTAGCAACCGCCTAGCAACCACTCAAAACACCCTAGCAACCACCTAGCAACACCCTAGCAACCACCCAGAACACCCTAGCAACCACCCAGAACACCCTAGCAACGCCCTAGCAACCACCCAGAACACCCTAGCAACCGCCTAGCAACACCCTAGCAACCACCCAGAACACCCTAGCAACCGCCTAGCAACCACTCAAAACACCCTAGCAACCGCCTAGCAACACCATAGCAACCACCCAGAATACCCTAGCAACCGCCTAGCAACCGCACAGAACACCCTAGCAACCACCTAGCAACACCCTAGCAACCACCCAGAATACCCTAGCAACCACCTAGCAACACCCTAGCAACCACTCAGAACACCCTAGCAACCGCCTAGCAACACCCTAGCAACCACCCAGAACACCCTAGCAACCGCCTAGCAACACCCTAGCAACCACCCAGAATACCCTAGCAACCACCCAGAATACCCTAGCAACCACCCAGAACACCCTAGCAACCACTCAGAACACCCTAGCAACCACCTAGCAACACCCTAGCAACCACCCAGAACACCCTAGCAACCGCCTAGCAACACCCTAGCAACCACCCAGAATACCCTAGCAACCACCTAGCAACACCCTAGCAACCACTCAGAACACCCTAGCAACCACCTAGCAACCACCCAGAACACCCTAGCAACTGCCTTGCATCATCATAGCAAACTCCAACAACACCCTAGCAACCGAGCGGCGAGTTTTGCCACTGCAAGCACCACTTCACATTTTCTTCTGGAAATGTACATTCTAGTTAGTGGTGCTTGCCTATGGCAAAGCAACACTAGTGTTATTGTGCATACTTATTATTCTTCTTCTTATTATTCTTATTCTTCCGGCCACTTTTTGACGCGCTACTCCTCCCGCAGTTTTTGTCACAGACCCACGAATGAGGCGTCAAAACGTGCGGCCTGTTCGGGAATGGTGTGCTATGACTTTTATAAGGGATCGGGGGTACGATGTTCGCCCCAGGGGCGAAAAACCGGCCGAAAAATCCCATAGACTTAACATTGCGTCAAACTTTGACGAGTCGTAGCTCGGAACGAGGATTTCGCAGAAACGTGAAATTTACCACATTTGAAGAGGCTGACAGGCTCTGTAAGAACATACCACACAATGGGGTAAAAGTTGCACCCCTGAGGGGCAGGAGGGGCCCAAAGTTGCCCCATTGACTTACTATGGTGTAGGACGGCCCATGAAATGGGCCGTCCTACACCATAGAAACCGCTTTTATATTGAACATAACTCTGGATCACAGTGTCGTAGAGACAAAGGGGCGGGCTCATTTTACTCAGACGGCCAATCAGTCTCTCAGGATCATTGTGAAGCTATCTAGCCACGCCCTAGCAACCATTTAGAGCTCCTTAGCAACAAGTTCCATAGACTTCCATTGAAACAGATCAAAGGGATATCTCAGGATATAAGTGTCATAGAAACATGAGGGTGGGCTCGTTTCACTCGGGCCATCAAACAGCCAATCCTGAATCACCTCAACACTTACTGGCCACGCCTTAGCAACCATTGTCGAGCACCTTAGCAACCAAAATCCAAACAGGGATATCTTCCATTCTGAATGTCACAGAGGCATGGGAGTTGGTTTATATCATTTATACTGACAAGCAGCCTTTGGAGTTTCATGATTGGCAGCTGCCAAGCCACTCCCTAGCAACCAAACAGAGTACCCTAGCAACCATTTTGCAAGACCTATATCTCTGCATCAAAACATCGTATAGAGATGGGGGTTGGTTTATACATTCACATTCACTTTGGAGCTTCATGATTGGCAGCTGCCAAGCCACTCCCTAGCAACCAAACAGAGTACCCTAGCAACCGTTTTGCAAGACCTATATCTCTGCATCAGAACATCGTATAGAGATGGGGGTTGGCTCTTTTGACTCATGCTAGCAAACAGGACTTGCTACATGCTACACATGCTAGCAGTGAATAGCTACATGCTAATATTGATTAGCTAAGTGCTAAATCATGCCAATAAAATGCTACAAAGTCAACAGTAACCATCTTTGACAACTACCAACCACCTAGTAACACCATAGCAACCACCCAGATTACCCTAGCAACACCCTAGCAACTGCCTAGCAAAGCCCTAGCAACCACCCAGAACACCCTAGCAACCGCCTAGCAACCACCCATGACACCCTAACAACCGCCTAGCAACACCGTAGCAACCACCCAGAATACCCTAGCAACCGCCTAGCAACACCCTAGCAACCACCCAGAATACCCTAGCAACCACCTAGCAACACCCTAGCAACCACTCAGAACACCCTAGCAACCGCCTAGCAACACCCTAGCAACCACCCAGAACACCCTAGCAACCGCCTAGCAACACCCTAGCAACCACTCAGAACACCCTAGCAACCGCCTAGCAACACCCTAGCAACCACCTAGTAACACCTTAGCAACCATGCTAGCATCATGCTAGCAACATGCTAAACATCCTAGCATGATGCTAGCAATATGCCAATCATGCTAGCATCTACCTAAAACATGTTTGCAACATGCTTATTTTTGCTAGCATCATGCTAGCAACATGCTAATCATGCTAGCATGTTGGTAGCATGATGCTAACAACATGCTAATCATTCTAGCATCATGCTAGCAACATGCTAATCATGCTAGCAACATGCTAGCAACATGCTAATCATGCTAGCATCATGCTAGCAACATGCTAGCAAAATGCTAATCATGCTAACAACATGCTAATCATGCTAGCAACATGCTAATAATGCTAGCATAATGCTAACAACATGCTAATCATGCTAGCATGATACTAGCATCATGCTAGCAACATGCTAATCATGCTAGCATCATGCTAGCAACATGCTAATCATGCTAGCATCATGCTAGCAACATGCTAATCATGCTAGCATCATGCTAATCATGCTAGCATGATGCTAGCAACATGCTAATCATGCTAGCAACATGCTAATAATGCTAACATAATGCTAACAACATGCTAATCATGCTAGCATGATACTAGCAACATGCTAATCATGTTAGCATCTTGGTAAAAACTAGCTAACCGCACCCTAGCAACCGAGCGGCGAGTTTTGCCACTGCAAGCACCACTTCACATTTTCTTCTGGAAATGTACATTCTAGTTAGTGGTGCTTGCCTATGGCGAAGCAACACTATTGTTATCTCACATACTTATTATTATTCTTCTTATTATTATTCTTCTGGCCACTTTTTGACGCGCTACTCCTCCCGCAGTTTTTGTCACAGACCCATGAATGAGGTGTCAAAACGTGCGGCCTGTTCGGGAATGGTGTGCTATGACTTTTCTAAGAGATCGGGGGTACGATGTTCGCCCCAGGGGCGAAAAACGGCCCAAAAAAATCCCATAGACTTAACATTGCGTCAAACTTTGACGAGTCGTAGCTCGGAACGAGGATGTCGCAGAAACGTGAAATTTGCCAAATTTGAAGAGGCTGACAGACTCTGTAAGAACATACCACACAATGGGGTAAAAGTTGCACCCCTGGGGTGCAGGAGCTGCCCAAAGTTTCCCCATTGACTTACTATGGTGTAGGACGGCCCATGAAATGGGCCGTCCTACACCATAGAAACCGCTTTTATATTGAACATAACTCTGGATCACAGTGTCATAGAGACAAGGGGGCGGGCTCATTTTACTCAGACAACCAATCAGTCTCTCAGGATCATTGTGAAGCTATCAAGCCACGCCCTAGCAACCATTTAGAGCACCTTAGCAACAACTCCCATAGACTTCCATTGAAAGAGATCGAAGGGATATCTCTGGACTGAATTGTCATAGAAACATGAGGGTGGTCTCGTTTGACTCGGGCCAGCAAACAGCCAATCATGAATCACCTCAACACTTGCTAACCACGCCCTAGCAACCATTGTCGAGCACCTTAGCAACCAAAATCCAAAGAGGAATATCGTCCATTCTGAATGTCACAGAGGCATGGGAGTTGGTTTATATCTTTCATAGTGACAAGCAGCCTTTGGAGTTTCATGATTGGCAGCTGCCAAGCCACTCCCTAGCAACCAAACAGAGTACCCTAGCAACCATTTTGCAAAACCAATATCTCTGGATCAGAACATCGTATAGAGATGGGGGTTGGTTTATACATTCACATTGACTTTGGAGCTTCATGATTGGCAGCTGCCAAGCCACTCCCTAGCAACCAAACAGAGTACCCTAGCAACCGTTTTGCAAGACCAATATCTCTGCATCAGAACATCGTATAGAGATGGGGGTTGGCTCTTTTGACTCATGCTAGCAAACAGGACTTGCTACATGCTACACATGCTAGCAGTGAATAGCTACATGCTAATATTGATTAGCTAAGTGCTAAATCATGCCAATAAAATGCTACAAACTCAACAGTAACCATCTTTGACAACTACCAACCACCTAGTAACACCATAGCAACCACCCAAATTACCCTAGCAACACCCTAGCAACCACCCAGAACACCCTAGCAACCGCCTAGCAACCACCCAGGATACCCTAGCAACCACCTAGCAACGCCCTAGCAACCACCCAGATTACCCTAGCAACCGCCTAGCAACGCCCTAGCAACCGCCTAACAACCACCCAGAACACCCTAGCAACTGCCTAGCAACCACCCAGAACACCCTAGCAACCGCCTAGCAACCGCCCAGGATACCCTAGCAACTGCCTAGCAACGCCCTAGCAACCACCCTCGAACACCATAGCAACGGCCTAGCAACACCCTAGCAACCACTCAGAACACCCTACTAACCACCTAGCAACACCCTAGCAACCACTCAGAACACCCTAGCAACCACCTAGCAACACCCTAGCAACCACCCAGAACACCCTAGCAAGCGCCTAGCGACACCATAGCAACCACCCAGAACACCCTATCAACCACCTAGCAACACCCTAGCAACCACCTAGTAATACCTTAGCAACCATGCTAGCAACATACTAAACTTGCTAGCATCATGCTAGCAACATGCTAATCATGCTAGCAAACATGCTAATCATGCTAGCATCATGCTAGCAACATGCTAGCAACATGCTAAACATGCTAGCATCATGCTAGCAACATGCTAAACATGCTAGCGTCATGCTAGCAACATGCTAATCATGCTAGCATAATGCTAGCAACATGCTAATCATGTTAGCATGATGCTAGAAACATGCTAATCATGCTAGCAACTAGCTACAAACATGCTAGCAACAGGCTAATCATGCTAGCATCATGCTAGCAACATGCTAATCATGCTAGTAACATGCTAGCAACATGCTAATCATGCTAGCAAAATGCTAGAAACATGCTAATCATGCTAGCATCATGCTAGCAACATGCTAATCATGCTAGCATCATGCTAGCAACATGTTAATCATGCTAGCAACATGCTAGCAATATGCTAGCAACATGCTAATCATGCTAGCATCATGCTAGCAACATGCTAATCATGCTAGCAACATGTTAATCATGCTAGCATCATGCTAGCAACATGCTAGCAACATGCTAAACATGCTAGCATCATGCTAGCAAGATGCTAAACATGCTAGCATGATGCTAGCAATATGCTAATCATGCTAGCATGATGCTAGCAATATGCTAATCATGCTAGCATGATGCAAATAATGCTAGCATCTAGCTAAAACATGTTTGCAACATGCTTATTTTTGCTAGCATCATGCTAGCAACATGCTAGAATAATGGGAGAATCTAACTAAAACATGTTAGTAACATGCTTATAATGCTAGCATGATGCTAGCAACATGCTAATCATGCTAGCATGATGCTAGCAACATGCTAATCATGCTAATCATGCTAGCATCTTGGTAAAAACTAGCTAACCGCACGCTAGCAACCGAGCGGCGAGTTTTGCCACTGCAAGCACCACTTCACATTTTCTTCTGGAAATGTACATTCTAGTATTGTGATTACTATTCACCAAGACAAAACTTCGGCACGCTACTCCTCCCGCATTTTTTGTCGTAGACCCATGAATGAGGTGTCAAATCGACCGGCTCATTGAGGAGAGGTGTGCTATGACTTTTCTAAGTGATCGGTTGTACGATGTTCGTTCAGCAGCCGATAAATCGGACGAAAAAATTCCCATAGACTTAACATTGGGACAACATTTGTGAGATCATATCTTTTGACTAGAAGGTCACAGAGACTTGGGGTTGGGCTCTTTTGACTCGGCCTATCAAGCAGCCAATAAGTAGTGACATAATAACTTCATATTCCCGCCCTAGCAACCACTTATGCCACCCTAGCAACTATAAAACAACATATTCAAGCCATATCTCAGCTCCAGAAAATAGAGGAAACATGGAGTTTGCCTTTTTTGACTCAGACAGTCAACTAGTCTTTAAATATCATCTCATAAACTGTATAAGCACACCATAGCAACCATTTAGGGTACCCTAGTAACCATACAAACACATGAATAAGCCATATCTCAGCACCAGAACATCGTACAGACGTGTTTGTTGTCTCGTATGCAATAATGTACCACACTCTAGCAACCGAGCGGCGAGTTTTGCCACTGCAAGCACCACTTCACATTTTCTTCTGGAAATGTACATTCTAGTATTGTGATTACTATTCACCAAGACAAAACTTCGGCACGCTACTCCTCCCGCATTTTTTGTCGTAGACCCATGAATGAGGTGTCAAATCGACCGGCTCATTGAGGAGAGGTGTGCTATGACTTTTCTAAGTGATCGGTTGTACGATGTTCGTTCAGCAGCCGATAAATCGGACTAAAAAATTCCCATAGACTTAACATTGGCACAACATTTGTGAGATCATATCTTTTGACTAGAAGGTCACAGAGACTTGGGGTTGGGCTCTTTTGACTCGGCCTATCAAGCAGCCAATAAGTAGGGGCATAACAACTTCATGGCCACGACCTAGCAACCACTTATGCCACCCTAGCAACCATAAAACAACATTTACAAGCTATATTTCAGCTCCAGAAAATCGTAGAGACGTGGAATTCGGCTTTTTTGACTCAGACTGTCAACTAGCCTTCTAATATCATCTAATAAACTGTATAAGCACACCATAGCAACCACATAAGGTACCCTAGTAACCATACAAACACATAAATAAGCCATATCTCAGCACCAGAACATCGTACAGACGTGTTTTTTGTCTCGTATGCAATCGTGTGCCACACTCTAGCAACCGAGCTGCGAATTTTGCCACTGCAAGCACCACTTCACATTTTCTTCTGGAAATGTACATTCTAGTTAGTGGTGCTTGCCTATGGCGAAGCAACACTATTGTTATCTCACATACTTATTATTCTTATTCTTCTTATTCTTATTCTTATTCTTATTCTTCTGGCCACTTTTTGACGCGCTACTCCTCCCGCAGTTTTTGTCACAGACCCACGAATGAGGTGTCAAAACGTGCGGCCTGTTCGGGAATGGTGTGCTATGACTTTTATAAGGGATCGGGGGTACGATGTTCGCCCCAGGGGCGAAAAACCGGCCGAAAAATCCCATAGACTTAACATTGCGTCAAACTTTGACGAGTCGTAGCTCGGAACGAGGATGTCGCAGAAACGTGTAATTTACCACATTTGAAGAGGCTGACAGGCTCTGTAAGAATATACCACACAATGGGGTAAAAGTTGCACCCCTGTGGGGCAGGAGCTGCCCAAAGTTGCCCCATTGACTTACTATGGTGTAGGACGGCCCATGAAATGGGCCGTCCTACACCATAGAAACCGCTTTTATATTGAACATAACTCTGGATCACAGTGTCGTAGAGACAAAGGGGCGGGCTCATTTTACTCAGATGACCAATCAGTCTCTCAGGATCATTGTTAAGCTTTTAAGCCACGCCCTAGCAACCATTTAGAGCACCTTAGCAACAAGTTCCATAGACTTCCATTGAAAGAGATGGAAGGGATATCTCCGGATAGAAGTGCCATAGAAACACGAGGGTGGTCTCGTTTGACTCGGGGTAGCAAACAGCCAATCATGAATCACCTCAACACTTCCTAGCCACGCCCTAGCAACCATTGTCGAGCACCTTAGCAACCAAAATCCAAAGAGGGATATCTTCCATTCTGAATGTCACAGAGGCATGGGAGTTGGTTTATATCATTCATACTGACAAGCAGCCTTTGGAGTTTCATGATTGGCAGCTGCCAAGCCACTCCCTAGCAACCAAACATAGTACCCTAGCAACCATTTTGTAACAGCTATATCTCAGCATCAGAACATTGTATCGCGATGGGGTTTGGTTTATATCATTCATACTGACAAGCAGCCTTTGGAGTTTCATGATTGGCAGCTGCCAAGCCACTCCCTAGCAACCAAACAGAGTACCCTAGCAACCATTTTGTAACAGCTATATCTCAGCATCAGAACATTGTATCGCGATGGGGGTTGGGTCTTTTGACTCATGTTAACACACAGGACTTTCAACATGCTAAACATGCTAGCTGTGAATAGCTACATGCTAATATCGATTAGTTAAGTGCTAAATGATGCTAGCAACATGCTAATCTTGCTAGTATCTGGCTAAAAACATGCTAGCAAACATGCTAATCATGCTAGCATGATGCTAGCAACATGCTAATCATGCTAGCATGATGCTGGCAACATGCTAATCATGCTAGCATGATGCTAGCAACATGCTAATCATGCTAGCTTGATGCTAGCAACATGCTAATCATGCTAACATGATGCTAGCAACATGCTAATCATGCTAACATCTAACTACAAACATGCTAACAAACATGCTAATCATGCTAGCATGATGCTAGCAACATGCTAATCATGCTAGCATGATGCTAGCAACATGCTAATCATGTTAGCATGATGCTAGCAACATGCTAATCATGCTAGCATGATGCTAGCAACATGCTAATCATGTTAGCATGATGCTAGCAACATGCTAATCATGCTAGCATGATGCTAGCAACATGCTAATCATGCTAGCATGATGCTAGAAACATGCTAATCATGCTAGCATGATGCTAGCAACATGCTAATCATGCTAGCATCTAGCTACAAACATGCTAATCATGCTAGCATGATGCTAGCAACATGCTAATCATGCTAGCATGATGCTAACAACATGCTAATCATGCTAGCATGATGCTAGAAACATGATAATCATGCTAGCATGATGCTAGAAGCATGCTAATCATGCTAGCATTATGCTAGCAACATGCCAATCATGCTAACATGATGCTAGCAACATGCTAATCATGCTAACATGATGCTAGAAACATGCTAATCATGCTAGCATGATGTTAGCAACATGCTAATCATGCTAGCATAATGCTAGCATAATGCTAGCAACATGCTAATCATGCTAGCATAATGCTAGCAACATGCTAATCATGCTAGCATGATGCTAGCAACATGCTAATCATGCTAGCATCTAGCTACAAACATGCTAGCAACCTGCTAATCATGTTAGCATCATGCTAAAGACACGGTAGCATGATGCTAGCAACATGCTAATCATGCTATCATTATGCTTATTTTGTTAGCATCTTACTAAAAACTAGCTATACACACCCTAGCAACCGAGCGGCGAGTTTTGCCACTGCAAGCACCACTTCACATTTTCTTCTGGAAATGTACATTCTAGTTAGTGGTGCTTGCCTATGGCGAAGCAACACTATTGTTATCTCACATACTTATTATTCTTCTTCTTATTATTCTTCCGGCCACTTTTTGACGCGCTACTCCTCCCGCAGTTTTTGTCACAGACCCATGAATGAGGTGTCAAAACGTGCGGCCTGTTCGGGAATGGTGTGCTATGACTTTTCTAAGAGATCGGGGGTACGATGGTCGCCCCAGGGGCGAAAAACGGCCCAAAAAAATCCCATAGACTTAACATTGCGAAAAACTTTGACGAGTCGTAGCTCGGAACGAGGATGTCGCAGAAACGTGAAATTTGCCACATTTGAAGAGGCTGACAGACTCTGTAAGAACATACCACACAATGGGGTAAAAGTTGCACCCCTGGGGTGCAGGAGCTGCCCAAAGTTTCCCCATTGACTTACTATGGTGTAGGACGGCCCATGAAATGGGCCGTCCTACACCATAGAAACCGCTTTTATATTGAACATAACTCTGGATCACAGTGTCATAGAGACAAGGGGGCGGGCTCATTTTACTCAGACAACCAATCAGTCTCTCAGGATCATTGTGAAGCTATCAAGCCACGCCCTAGCAACCATTTAGAGCACCTTAGCAACAACTCCCATAGACTTCCATTGAAAGAGATCGAAGGGATATCTCTGGACTGAATTGTCATAGAAACATGAGGGTGGTCTCGTTTGACTCGGGCCAGCAAACAGCCAATCATGAATCACCTCAACACTTGCTAGCCACGCCCTAGCAACCATTGTCGAGCACCTTAGCAACCAAAATCCAAAGAGGAATATCGTCCATTCTGAATGTCACAGAGGCATGGGAGTTGGTTTATATCTTTCATAGTGACAAGCAGCCTTTGGAGTTTCATGATTGGCAGCTGCCAAGCCACTCCCTAGCAACCAAACAGAGTACCCTAGCAACCATTTTGCAAAACCAATATCTCTGCATCAGAACATCGTATAGAGATGGGGGTTGGTTTATACATTCACATTGACTTTGGAGCTTCATGATTGGCAGCTGCCAAGCCACTCCCTAGCAACCAAACAGAGTACCCTAGCAACCATTTTGCAAGACCTACATCTCTGCATCAGAACATCGTATAGAGATGGGGGTTGGGTCTTTTGACTCATGCTAGCAAACAGGACTTGCTACATGCTACACATGCTAGCAGTGAATAGCTACATGCTAATATTGATTAGCTAAGTGCTAAATCATGCCATGAACATTATAAAAACTCTATAGTAACCAAATGTGAACACTACCAACCACCTAGTAACACCATAGCAACCATCCAGAATACCATAGCAACCACCTAAAACACCCTAGCAACCACCCAAAACACCCTAGCAACCGCCTAGCAACACCATAGCAACCACCCAGAATACCCTAGCAACCGCCTAGCAACCACCCAGAACACCCTAGCAACCGCCTAGCAACACCCTAGCAACCACTCAGAACACCCTAGCAACCACCTAGCAACACCCCAGCAACCACCCAGAACACCCTAGCAACCGCCTAGCAACACCCTAGCAACCACCCAGAACACCCTAGCAACCACCTAGCAACACCCTAGCAACCACCCAAAACACCTTAGCAACCACCTAGCAACCCCCTAGCAACCACCCAGAACACCCTAGCAACCACCTAGCAACACCCTAGCAACCACCCAAAACACCCTAGCAACACCCTAGCAAACACCCAGAACACCCTAGCAACCGCCTAGCAACACCCTAGCAACCACCCAGAACACCCTAGCAACCACCTAGCAACACCCTAGCAACCACCCAAAACACCCTAGCAACCACCTAGCAACCACCCAGAACACCCTAGCAACTGCCTAGCAACACCCTAGCAACCACCCAGAACACCCTAGCAACCACATAGCAACACCCTAGCAACCACCCAGAACACCCTAGCAACCACCTAGCAACACCCTAGCAACCACCCAAAACACCCTAGCAACACCCTAGCAACCACCCAGAACACCCTAGCAACCGCCTAGCAACCACCCAAAACACCCTAGCAACCACCCAGAATACCCTAGCAACCACATAGCAACACCATAGCAACCACCCAGAACACCCTAGCAACTGCCTAGCAACACCATAGCAACCACCCAGAACACCCTAGCAACAACCCTGAACACCCTAGCAACTGCCTAGCAACGCCCTAGCAACCACCCAGCACACCCTAGCAACCATATAGCGTACCCTAGTAACCATACAAACACATGAATAAGCCATATCTCAGCTCCACAATATCGTACAGACATGATTGTTGGCTCGTATGCAATAATGTACCACACCCTAGCAACCGAGCGGCGAGTTTTGCCACTGCAAGCACCACTTCACATTTTCTTCTGGAAATGTACCTTCTAGTATTGTGATTACTATTCACCTAGACAAAACTTCGGCACGCTACTCCTCCCGCACCTTTTCTCGTAGACCCATGAATGAGGTATCAAATCGACCGGTTCATTGAGGAGAGGTGTGCTATGTCTTTTCTAAGCGATCGGTTGTACGATGATCGTCCGGCGGGCGATAAATTGGATGAAAAAAGTCCCATAGACTTAACATTGGCACAAAATTGTGAGATCATATCTTTTGACCAGAAGGTCATAGAGACTTGGGGTAGGGCTCTTTTGACTCGGCTTATCAAGAAGCATAGTGGTTGCTAACCATTGGAGTTCCATGATTGGCAGCTGCCAAGCCACTCCCTAGCAACCAAACAGAGTACCCTAGCAACCATTTTGCAAGACCTATATCTCTGCATCAAAACATCGCATAGAGATGGGGGTTGGTTTATACATACACATTGACTTTGGAGCTTCATGATTGGCAGCTGCCAAGCCACTCCCTAGCAACCAAACAGAGTACCCTAGCAACCGTTTTGCAAGACCAATATCTCTGCATCAGAACATCGTACAGAGATGGGGGTTGGCTATTTTGACTCATGCTAGCAAACAGGACTTGCTACATGCTACACATGCTAGCAGTGAATAGCTACATGCTAATATTGATTAGCTAAGTGCTAAATCAGCCAATAAAATGCTACAAACTCAATAGTAACCATCTTTGACAACTACCAACCACCTAGTAACACCATAGCAACCACCCAGATTACCCTAGCAACACCTTAGCAACCACCCAGAACACCCTAGCAACTGCTTAGCAACGCCCTAGCAACCAACCAGAACACCCTAGAAACCGCCTAGCAACACCCTAACAACCACCCAGAACACCCTAGCAACCACCTAGCAACACCCTAGCAACCACCCAGAATACCCTAGCAACCACCTAGAAACACCCTAGCAACCACCCAGAACACCCTAGCAACCGCCTAGCAACCACCCACAATACCCTAGCAACACCATAGCAACCACCCAGAATACCCTAGCAACCGCCTAGCAACACCCTAGCAACCACCCAGAATACCCTGGCAACCGCCTAGCAACACCCTAGCAACCACCCAGAATACCCTAGCAACACCATAGCAACCATCCAGAATACCCTAGCAACCGCCTAGCAACACCCTAGCAACCACCCAGAATACCCTGGCAACCGCCTAGCAACACCCTAGCAACCACCCAGAATACCCTAGCAACACCATAGCAACCATCCAGAATACCCTAGCAACCGCCTTGCAACACCCTAGCAACTACCTAGAACACCCTAGCAACCGCCTAGCAACACCATAGCAACCACCCAGAATACCCTAGCAACTGCCTAGCAACACCCTAGCAACCACCCAGAACACCCTAGCAACCGCCTAGCAACACCATAGCAACCACCCAGAATACCCTAGCAACTGCCTAGCAACACCATAGCAACTACCCAGAACACCCTAGCAACTGCCTAGCAACACCCTAGCAACCACCCAGAACACCCTAGCAACCACCCACAATACCCTAGCAACCGCCTAGCAACACCATAGCAACTACCCAGAACACCCTAGCAACTGCCTAGCAACACCCTAGCAACCACCCAGAACACCCTAGCAACCACCCACAATACCCTAGCAACCGCCTAGCAACACCATAGCAACTACCCAGAACATCCTAGCAACCGAGCGGCGAGTTTTGCCACTGCAAGCACCACTTCACATTTTCTTCTGGAAATGTACATTCTAGTGTTGTGATTACTATTCACCTAGACAAAACTTCGGCACGCTACTCCTCCCGCATTTTTTGTCGTAGACCCATGAGTGAGGTGTCAAATCGACCGGTTCATTGAGGAGAGGTGTGCTATGACTTTTCTAAGTGATCGGTTGTACGATGTTCGTCCGGCGGGCGATAAATCGGCCGAGAAAAGTCCCATAGACTTAACATTGGCACAAAATTTGTTATATCATATCTTTTCACCAGAAGGTCATAGAGACTTGGGGTTGGGCTCTTTTGACTCGGCCTATCAAGCAGCCAATAAGTAGTGACATAATAACTTCAGATTCGTGCCCTAACAACCACTTAGGGCAGCCTAGCAACCATAAAACAACATATTCAAGCCATATCTCAGCTCCAGAAAATAGAAGAAACATGGAGTTTGCCTTTTTTGACTCAGACTGTCAACTAGTCTTTAAATATCATCTTATAAACTGTATAAGCACACCATAGCAACCATATAGGGTACCCTAGTAACCATACAAACACATGAATAAGCCATATCTCAGCTCCACAATATCGTACAGACATGGTTGTTGGCTCGTATGCAATCATGTACAACAACCTAGCAACTGAGCGGCGAGTTTTGCCACTGCAAGCACCACTTCACATTTTCTTCTGGAAATGTACATTCTAGTTATTCTTCTTCTTCTTCTTATTATTATTATTCTTCTGGCCACTTTTTGACGCGCTACTCCTCCCGCAGTTTTTGTCACAGACCCATGAATGAGGTGTCAAAACGTGCGGCCTGTTCGGGAATGGTGTGCTATGACTTTTCTAAGAGATCGGGGGTACGATGGTCGCCCCAGGGGCGAAAAACGGCCCAAAAAAATCCCATAGACTTAACATTGCGAAAAACTTTGACGAGTCGTAGCTCGGAACGAGGATGTCGCAGAAACGTGAAATTTGCCACATTTGAAGAGGCTGACAGACTCTGTAAGAACATACCACACAATGGGGTAAAAGTTGCACCCCTGGGGTGCAGGAGCTGCCCAAAGTTTCCCCATTGACTTACTATGGTGTAGGACGGCCCATGAAATGGGCCGTCCTACACCATAGAAACCGCTTTTATATTGAACATAACTCTGGATCACAGTGTCATAGAGACAAGGGGGCGGGCTCATTTTACTCAGACAACCAATCAGTCTCTCAGGATCATTGTGAAGCTATCAAGCCACGCCCTAGCAACCATTTAGAGCACCTTAGCAACAACTCCCATAGACTTCCATTGAAAGAGATCGAAGGGATATCTCTGGACTGAATTGTCATAGAAACATGAGGGTGGTCTCGTTTGACTCGGGCCAGCAAACAGCCAATCATGAATCACCTCAACACTTGCTAGCCACGCCCTAGCAACCATTGTCGAGCACCTTAGCAACCAAAATCCAAAGAGGAATATCGTCCATTCTGAATGTCACAGAGGCATGGGAGTTGGTTTATATCTTTCATAGTGACAAGCAGCCTTTGGAGTTTCATGATTGGCAGCTGCCAAGCCACTCCCTAGCAACCAAACAGAGTACCCTAGCAACCATTTTGCAAAACCAATATCTCTGCATCAGAACATCGTATAGAGATGGGGGTTGGTTTATACATTCACATTGACTTTGGAGCTTCATGATTGGCAGCTGCCAAGCCACTCCCTAGCAACCAAACAGAGTACCCTAGCAACCATTTTGCAAGACCTACATCTCTGCATCAGAACATCGTATAGAGATGGGGGTTGGGTCTTTTGACTCATGCTAGCAAACAGGACTTGCTACATGCTACACATGCTAGCAGTGAATAGCTACATGCTAATATTGATTAGCTAAGTGCTAAATCATGCCAATAAAATGCTACAAACTCAACAGTAACCATCTTTGACAACTACCAACCACCTAGTAACACCATAGCAACCACCCAAATTACTCTAGCAACACCCTAGCAACCACCCAGAACACCCTAGCAACTGCCTAGCAACGCCCTAGCAACCACCCAGAACACCCTAGCAACCGCCTAGCAACCACCCAGGATACCCTAGCAACCACCTAGCAACGCCCTAGCAACAACCCAGATTACCCTAGCAACCGCCTAGCAACGCCCTAGCAACCGCCTAGCAACCACCCAAAACACCCTAGCAACTGCCTAGCAACCACCCAGAACACCCTAGCAACCGCCTAGCAACCGCCCAGGATACCCTAGCAACTGCCTAGCAACGCCCTAGCAACCACCCTCGAACACCCTAGCAACGGCCTAGCAACACCCTAGCAACCACTCAGAACACCCTAGCAACCACCTAGCAACACCCTAGCAACCACTCAGAACACCCTAGCAACCACCTAGCAACACCCTAGCAACCACCCAGAATACCCTAGCAACCACCTAGCAACACCCTAGCAACCACCCAGAACACCCTAGCAACCACCTAGCAACACCCTAGCAACCACTCAGAACACCCTAGCAACCACCTAGCAACACCCTAGCAACCACCCAGAACACCCTAGCAACCGCCTAGCAACACCCTAGCAACCACCCAGAACACCCTAGCAACCGCCTAGCAACACCCTAGCAACCACCCAAAACACCCTAGCAACCACCTAGCAACAAACTAGCAACACCCTAGCAACCACCCAGAACACCCTAGAAACCGCCTAGCAACCACCCAAAACACCTTAGCAACCACCCAGAATACCCTAGCAACCGCATAGCAACACCATAGCAACCACCCAGAACACCCTAGCAACTGCCTTGCATCATCATAGCAAACTCCAAGAACACCCTAGCAACCGAGCGGCGAGTTTTGCCACTGCAAGCACCACTTCACATTTTCTTCTGGAAATGTACATTCTAGTTCTTATTCTTATTCTTCTGGCCACTTTTTGACGCGCTACTCCTCCCGCAGTTTTTGTCACAGACCCACGAATGAGGTGTCAAAACGTGCGGCCTGTTCGGGAATGGTGTGCTATGACTTTTATAAGGGATCGGGGGTACGATGTTCGCCCCAGGGGCGAAAAACCGGCCGAAAAATCCCATAGACTTAACATTGCGTCAAACTTTGACGAGTCGTAGCTCGGAACGAGGATGTCGCAGAAACGTGAAATTTACCACATTTGAAGAGGCTGACAGGCTCTGTAAGAATATACCACACAATGGGGTAAAAGTTGCACCCCTGTGGGGCAGGAGCTGCCCAAAGTTGCCCCATTGACTTACTATGGTGTAGGACGGCCCATGAAATGGGCCGTCCTACACCATAGAAACCGCTTTTATATTGAACATAACTCTGGATCACAGTGTCGTAGAGACAAAGGGGCGGGCTCATTTTACTCAGACAACCAATCAGTCTCTCAGGATCATTGTGAAGCTATCTAGCCACGCCCTAGCAACCATTTAGAGCTCCTTAGCAACAAGTTCCATAGACTTCCATTGAAAGAGATCGAAGGGATATCTCTGGACTGAATTGTCATATAAACATGAGGGTGGTCTCGTTTGACTCGGGGCAGCAAACAGCCAATCATGAATCACCTCAACACTTCCTAGCCACGCCCTAGCAACCATTGTCGAGCACCTTAGCAACCAAAATCCAAAGAGGAATATCGTCCATTCTGAATGTCACAGAGGCACGGGAGTTGGTTTATATCATTCATACTGACAAGCAGCCTTTGGAGTTTCATGATTGGCAGCTGCCAAGCCACTCCCTAGCAACCAAACAAGGTACCCTAGCAACCATTTTGCAAGACCTATATCTCTGCATCAAAACATCGTATAGAGATGGGGGTTGGTTTATACATTCACATTGACTTTGGAGCTTCATGATTGGCAGCTGCCAAGCCACTCCCTAGCAACCAAACAGAGTACCCTAGCAACCGTTTTGCAAGACCAATATCTCTGCATCAGAACATCATATAGAGATGGGGGTTGGCTCTTTTGACTCATGCTAGCAAACAGGACTTGCTACATGCTAAACATGCTAGCTGTGAATAGCTACATGCTAATATTGATTAGCTAAGTGCTAAATCATGCCATGAACATTATAAAAACTCTATAGTAACCAAATGTAAACACTACCAACCACCTAGTAACACCATAGCAACCATCCAGAATACCATAGCAACCACCTAAAACACCCTAGCAACTGCCTAGCAACACCATAGCAACCACCCAGAATACCCTAGCAACCGCCTAGCAACACCCTAGCAACCACCCAGAATACCCTAGCAACCACCTAGCAACCACTCAGAACACCCTAGCAACCGCCTAGCAACACCCTAGCAACCACCCAGAACACCCTAGCAACCACCTAGCAACACCCTAGCAACCACTCAGAACACCCTAGCAACCGCCTAGCAACACCCTAGCAACCACCCAAAACACCCTAGCAACACCCTAGCAACCACCCAGAACACCCTAGCAACCGCCTAGCAACCACCCAAAACACCTTAGCAACCACCCAGAACACCCTAACAACCGCCTAGCAACACCCTAGCAACACCCTAGCAACCACTCAAAAACCCTAGCAACCGCCTAGCAACACCCTAGCAACCACCCAGAACACCCTAGCAACCGCTTAGCAACACCCTAGCAACCACCCAGAATACCATAGCAACCACCTAGCAACACCCTAGCAACCACTCAGAATACCATAGCAACCACCTAGCAACACCCTAGCAACCACTCAGAACACCCTAGCAACCGCCTAGCAACACCCTAGCAACCACCCAGAACACCCTAGCAACCGCCTAGCAACGCCCTAGCAACCACCCATAATACCCTAGCAACCCCCTAGTAACACCTTAGCAACCATGCTAGCATCATGCTAGCAACATGCTAATCATGCTAGCATGATGCTAGCAATATGCTAATCATGCTAGCATCTACCTAAAACATGTTTGCAACATGCTTATTTTTGCTAGCATCATGCTAACAACATGCTAATCATGCTAGCATGTTGGTAGCATGATGCTAACAACATGCTAATCATGCTAGCATGATGCTAGCATGATGCTAACAACATGCTAATCATGCTAGCATGATGCTAGCAACATGCTAATCATGCTAGCAACATTTTAATCATGCTAGCATCATGCTAGCAACAAGCTAATCATGCTAGCAACATTTTAATCATGCTAGCATCATGCTAGCAACAAGCTAATCATGCTAGCAACATGCTAATCATGCTAGCATCATGCTATCAACATGCTAGCAAAATGCTAATCATGCTAACATCATGCTAGCAACATGCTAATCATGCTAGCAACATGCTAATCACGCTAGCATAATGCTAACAACATGTTAATCATTCTAGCATGATGCTAGCAACATGCTAATCATGCTAGCATCTTGGTAAAAACTAGCTAACCGCACGCTAGCAACCGAGCGGCGAGTTTTGCCACTGCAAGCACCACTTCACATTTTCTTCTGGAAATGTACATTCTAGTTAGTGGTGCTTGCCTATGGCAAAGCAACACTAGTGTTATTGTGCATACTTATTATTCTTATTCTTATTATTATTCCGGACAAAAGTTTGACGCGCTACTCCTCCCGCAGTTTTTGTCACAGACCCATGAATGAGGTGTCAAAACGTGCGGCCTGTTCGGGAATGGTGTGCTATGACTTTTCTAAGAGATCGGGTGTACGATGTTCGCACAGCGGACGAAAAAGCGGCCGAAAAAGTCCCATTGACTTAACATTGCGGAATGTTCGGAAATTTGAATCCAACTGTCACTTTTTCACACACACCCAAGAAAAGGGCCTGACAGCCCTGCTGTCAGGCCCTCTCTCTCTCCCTCAGAGGATTTATTTTATCAAGCAGCCAATAAGTAATGGCCCTAAATCTTCAAAGCCACACCATAGCAACCAGTTACAGCACCCTAGCAACCGTTGGTGATAGGCACGAGGCCGCAGGCCTCGTGCCATACTAAATAACTCTATAAAAACTCTATAAAACTCTATAAAAACTCCAAATAAAAACTCCACAGTAATTATCTGTTAAAAAATACACGCCGACATCACACACCCCTGATTGAGGCGTCAAATTGTGCGGATTATTGAGGAGAGGTGTGGTATGATTTTTCTTAGCGATCAGGGGTACGGTGTTTGCCCCAGGGGCAAATCATTGGGTAAAAAAGTCCCATAGACTTAACATTGGCACAAAATTTGTGAGATCATATCTTTTGACTAGAAGGTCATAGAGACTTGGGCTTGGGCTCTTTTGACTCGGCTTATGAAGCAGCCAATAAGTAGGGACATAACAACTTCATGGCCACGCCCTAGCAACCACTTATGCCACCCTAGCAACCATAAAACTACATTTCCAAGCTATATTTTAGCTCCAGAAAATCGTAGAGACGTGGAGTTCGGCTTTTTTGACTCAGACTGTCAACTAGTCTTCTAATATCATCTAATAAACTGTATGAGCACACCATAGCAACCATATAGGGTACCCTAGTAACCATACAAACACATAAATAAGCCATATCTCAGCACCAGAACATCGTACAGACGTGTTTGTTGTCTCGTATGCAATCATGTACCACACTCTAGCAACCGAGCGACGAATTTTGCCACTGCAAGCACCACTTCACATTTTCTTCTGGAAATGTACATTCTAGTTAGTGGTGCTTGCCTATGGCGAAGCAACACTATTGTTATCTCACATACTTATTAGTGGTGCTTGCCTATGGCGAAGCAACACTATTGTTATCTCACATACTTATTATTCTTATTCTTCTTATTAGTGGTGCTTGCCTATGGCGAAGCAACACTATTGTTATCTCACATACTTATTATTCTTATTCTTCTTATTCTTCTGGCCACTTTTTGACGCGCTACTCCTCCCGCAGTTTTTGTCACAGACCCATGAATGAGGTGTCAAAACGTGCGGCCTGTTCGGGAATGGTGTGCTATGACTTTTCTAAGAGATCGGGGGTACGATGGTCGCCCCAGGGGCGAAAAACGGCCCAAAAAAATCCCATAGACTTAACATTGCGAAAAACTTTGACGAGTCGTAGCTCGGAACGAGGATGTCGCAGAAATGTGTAATTTACCACATTTGAAGAGGCTGACAGGCTCTGTAAGAACATACCACACAATGGGGTAAAAGTTGCACCCCTGGGGTGCAGGAGCTGCCCAAAGTTTCCCCATTGACTTACTATGGTGTAGGACGGCCCATGAAATGGGCCGTCCTACACCATAGTAAGCGATTTTCTATTGAACATAACTCTGGATCACAGTGTCATAGAGACAAGGGGGCGGGCTCATTTTACTCAGACGACCAATCAGTCTCTCAGGATCATTGTGAAGCTATTAAGCCACGCCCTAGCAACCATTTAGAGCACCTTAGCAACAAGTTCCATAGACTTCCATTGAAACAGATCAAAGGAATATCTCAGGATATAAGAGTCATAGAAACATGAGGGTGGGCTCGTTTGACTCGGGGCAGCAAACAGCCAATCCTGAATCACCTCAACACTTCCTAACCCCTCCCTAGCAACCATTGTCAAGCACCTTAGCAACCAAAATCCAGACAGGGATATCTTCCATTCTGAATGTCACAAATGCGTGGGAGTTGGTTTATATCATTCATACTGACAAGAAGCCTTTGGAGTTTCATGATTGGCAGCTGCCAAGCCACTCCCTAGCAACCAAACAGAGTACCCTAGCAACCATTTTTGCAAGACCTATATCTCTGCATCAAAACATCGTATAGAGATGGGGGTTGGTTTATACATTCACATTGACTTTGGAGTTTCATGATTGGCAGCTGCCAAGCCACTCCCTAGCAACCAAACAGAGTACCCTAGCAACCATTTTTGCAAGACCTATATCTCTGCATCAAAACATCGTATAGAGATGGGGGTTGGTTTATACATTCACATTGACTTTGGAGCTTCATGATTGGCAGCTGCCAAGCCACTCCCTAGCAACCAAACAGAGTACCCTAGCAACCGTTTTGCAAGACCAATATCTCTGCATCAGAACATCGTATAGAGATGGGAGTTGGCTCTTTTGACTCATGCTAGCAAACAGGACTTGCTACATGCTACACATGCTAGCAGTGAATAGCTACATGCTAATATTGATTAGCTAAGTGCTAAATCATGCCAATAAAATGCAACAAACTCAATAGTAACCAACTTTGACAACTACCAACCACCTAGTAACGCCATAGCAACCACCCAGATTACCCTAGCAACACCCTAGCAACCACTCAGAATACCATAGCAACTGCCTAGCAACGCACTAGCAACCACCCAAAACACCCTAGCAACCGCCTAGCAACCAGCCAGGATACCCTAGCAACCACCTAGCAACGCCCTAGCAACCACCCAGATTACCCTAGCAACCGCCTAGCAACCACCCAGGACACCCTAGCAACCACCTAGCAACACCCTAGCAACCACCCAGGTTACCCTAGCAACCACCCAGAACACCCTAGCAACCGCCTAGCAACGCCCTAGCAACCACCCAGATTACCCTAGCAACCGCCTAGCAACCACCCAGGATACCCTAGCAACCACCTAGCAACGCCCTAGCAACCACCCAGGATACCCTAGCAACCACCTAGCAACGCCCTAGCAACCACCAAGATTACCCTAGCAACCGCCTAGCAACCACCCAGAACACCCTAGCAACCGCCTAGCAACCACCCAGGATACCCTAGCAACCACCTAGCAACGCCCTAGCAACCACCCAGGATACCCTAGCAACCACCTAGCAACGCCCTAGCAACCACCAAGATTACCCTAGCAACCGCCTAGCAACCACCCAGAACACCCTAGCAACCGCCTAGCAACCACCCAGAATACCATAGCAACCGACTAGCGACACCCTAGCAACCACCTAGAACACCCTAGCAACCGCCTAGCAACCACCCAGAACACCCTAGCAACCACCCACAATACCCTAGCAACCGACCAGAACACCCTAGCAACCGCCTAGCAACCACCCAGAACACCCTAGCAACCACCTAGCAACGCCCTAACAACCACCTACAACACCCTAGCATCCGCCTAGCAACCAACCATAACACCCTAGCAACCACCTAGCCACGCCCTGGCAACCACCCAGAACACCCTAGCAACCGCCTAGCAACCACCAAGAATACCCTAGCAACGACCTAGAAAAAATCTAGCAACCACCCATAACACCCTAGCAACCACCTAGCAACCACCCAGAACACCCTAGCAACTGCCTTGCATCATCATAGCAAACTCCAAGAACACCCTAGCAACCGGGTGGTGTTTTTTGCCACTGCAAGCACCACTTCACATTTTCTTCTGGAAATGTACATTCTAGTTAGTGGTGCTTGCCTATGGCAAAGCAACACTAGTGTTATTGTGCATACTTATTATTCTTATTCTTCTTATTCTTCTTATTCTTCTTCTTATTCTTCTGGCCACTTTTTGACGCGCTACTCCTCCCGTAGTTTTTGTCACAGACCCATGAATGAGGTGTCAAAACGTGCGGCCTGTTCGGGAATGGTGTGCTATGACTTTTATAAGGGATCGGGGGTACGATGGTCGCCCCAGGGGCGAAAAACCGGCCGAAAAATCCCATAGACTTAACATTGCGTCAAACTTTGACGAGTCGTAGCTCGGAACGAGGATGTCGCAGAAACGTGAAATTTACCACATTTGAAGAGGCTGACAGGCTCTGTAAGAATATACCACACAATGGGGTAAAAGTTGCACCCCTGTGGGGCAGGAGCTGCCCAAATTTGCCCCATTGACTTACTATGGTGTAGGACGGCCCATGAAATGGGCCGTCCTACACCATAGAAACCGCTTTTATATTGAACATAACTCTGGATCACAGTGTCGTAGAGACAAAGGGGCGGGCTCATTTTACTCAGATGACCAATCAGTCTCTCAGGATCATTGTTAAGCTTTTAAGCCACGCCCTAGCAACCATTTAGAGCACCTTAGCAACAAGTTCCATAGACTTCCATTGAAAGAGATGGAAGGGATATCTCCGGATAGAAGTGCCATAGAAACACGAGGGTGGTCTCGTTTGACTCGGGGTAGCAAACAGCCAATCATGAATGACCTCAACACTTCCTAGCCACGCCCTAGCAACCATTGTCGAGCACCTTAGCAACCAAAATCCAAAGAGGGATATCTTCCATTCTGAATGTCACAGAGGCATGGGAGTTGGTTTATATCATTCATACTGACAAGCAGCCTTTGGAGTTTCATGATTGGCAGCTGCCAAGCCACTCCCTAGCAACCAAACAGATTACCCTAGCAACCATTTTGTAACAGCTATATCTCAGCATCAGAACATTGTATCGCGATGGGGGTTGGGTCTTTTGACTCATGTTAGCACACAGGACTTTCAACATGCTAAACATGCTAGCTGTGAATAGCTACATGCTAATATCGATTAGTTAAGTGCTAAATGATGCTAGCAACATGCTAATCTTGCTAGTATCTAGCTACAAACATGCTAGCAAACATGCTAATCATGCTAGCATGATGCTAGCAACATGCTAATCATACTAGCATGATGCTAGCAACATGCTAATCATGCTAGCATGATGCTAGCAACATGCTAATCATGCTAGCATGATGCTAGCAACATGCTAATCATGCTAACATGATGCTAGTAACATGCTAATCATGCTAGCATCTAGCTACAAACATGCTAGCAAACATGCTAATCATGCTAGCATGATGCTAGCAACATGCTAATCATGCTAGCATGATGCTAGCAACATGCTAATCATGCTAGCATGATGCTAGCACCATGCTAATCATGCTAGCATGATGCTAGAAACATGGTAATCATGCTAGCATTATGCTAGCAACATGCTAATCATGCTAGCATGATGCTAGCAACATGCTAATCATGCTAGCATGATGCTAGAAACATGCTAATCATGCTAGCATTATGCTAGCAACATGCTAATCATGCTAGCATGATGCTAGCAACATGCTAATCATGCTAGCATGATGCTATAAACATGCTAATCATGCTAGCATTATGCTAGCAACATGCTAATCATGCTAGCATGATGCTAGCAACATGCTAATCATGCTAGCATGATGCTAGCGACATGCTAATCATGCTAGCATGATGCAAGCAACATGCTAATCATGCTAGCATGATGCTAGCAACATGCTAATCATGCTAGCATCTAGCTACAAACATGCTAGCAACCTGCTAATCATGTTAGCATCATGCTAAAGACACGGTAGCATGATGCTAGCAACATGCTAATCATGCTATCATTATGCTTATTTCGTTAGCATCTTACTAAAAACTAGCTATACACACCCTAGCAACCGAGCGGCGAGTTTTGCCACTGCAAGCACCACTTCACATTTTCTTCTGGAAATGTACATTCTAGTATTGTGATTACTATTCACCTAGACAAAACTTCGGCACGCTACTCCTCCCGCACCTTTTGTCGTAGACCCATGAATGAGGTGTCAAATCGACCGGTTCATTGAGGAGAGGTGTGCTATGACTTTTCTAAGCGATCGGTTTTACGATGTTCGTCCGGCGGCCGATAAATTAGCCGAAAAAAGTCCCATAGACTTAACATTGGCACAACATTTGTGAGATCATATCTTTTGACCAGAAGGTCATAGAGACTTGGGGTTGTGCTCTTTTGACTCGGCCTATCAAGCAGCCAATAAGTAATGACATAATAACTTCATATTCGCGCCCTAACAACCATTTAGGGCAGCCTAGCAACCATAAAACTACATTTACAAGCCATATCTCAGCTCCAGAAAATAGTAGAAACATGGAGTTGGCCTTTTTTGACTCAGACTGTCAACTAGTCTTTAAATATCATCTTATAAACTGTATAAGCGCACCATAGCAACCATATAGGGTACCCTAGTAATCATACAAACCCATGAATAAGCCATATCTCAGCTCCACTATATCGTACAGACATGTTTGTTGGCTCGTATGCAATCATGTACCACACCGTAGCAACCGAGCGGCGAGTTTTGCCACTGCAAGCACCACTTCACATTTTCTTCTGGAAATGTACATTCTAGTGTTGTGATTACTATTCACCAAGACAAAACTTCGGCACGCTACTCCTCCCGCATTTTTTGTCGTAGACCCATGAATGAGGTGTCAAATCGACCGGCTCATTGAGGAGAGGTGTGCTATGACTTTTCTAAGTGATCGGTTGTACGATGTTCGTTCAGCAGCCGATAAATCGGACGAAAAAATTCCCATAGACTTAACATTGGCACAACATTTGTGAGATCATATCTTTTGACCAGAAGGTCATAGAGACTTGGGGTTGGGCTCTTTTGACTCGGCCTATCAAGAAGCCAATAAATAGTGATACAATAACTTCATAGCCGTGCCCTAGCAACCACTTAGGGCACCCTAGCAACCATCAAACTACATTTCCAACCCATATTTCAGCCCCAGAAAATAGTAGAAACATGGAGTTTGGCTTTTTTGACTCAGACTGTCAACTAGTCTTTGAATATCATCTCATAAACTGTATAAGCACACCATAGCAACCATATAGAGTACCCTAGTAACCACCTGAACACATGAATAAGCCATATCTCAGCACCAGAACATCGTACAGACGTATTTTTTGTCTTGTATGCAATCATGTACCACACCCTAGCAACCGAGCGGCGAGTTTTGCCACTGCAAGCACCACTTCACATTTTCTTCTGGAAATGTACATTCTAGTATTGTGATTACTATTCACCTAGACAAAACTTCGGCACGCTACTCCTCCCGCATTTTTTGTCGTAGACCCATGAATGAGGTGTCAAATCGACCGGCTCATTGAGGAGAGGTGTGCTATGACTTTTCTAAGTGATCGATTGTACGATGTTCGTTCAGCGGGCGATAAATCGGACGAAAAAATTCCCATAGACTTAACATTGGCACAACATTTATGAGATCATATCTTTTGACTAGAAGGTCATAGAGACTTGGGGTTGGGCTCTTTTGACTCGGCCTATCAAGCAGCCAATAAGTAGGGGCATAACAACTTCATGGCCACGCCCTAGCAACCACTTATGCCACCCTAGCAACCATAAAACAACATTTACAAGCTATATTTCAGCTCCAGAAAATCGTAGAGACGTGGAGTTCGGCTTTTTTGACTCAGACTGTCAACTAGTCTTTAAATATCATCTCATAAACTGTATAAGCACACCATAGCAACCATATAGAGTACCCTAGTAACCATACAAACACATGAATAAGCCATATCTCAGCACCAGAATATCGTACAGACATGGTTTTTTGCTCGTATGCAATCACTTACCACACCGTAGCAACCGAGCGGCGAGTTTTGCCACTGCAAGCACCACTTCACATTTTCTTCTGGAAATGTACATTCTAGTGTTGTGATTACTATTCACCTAGACAAAACTTCGGCACGCTACTCCTCCCGCACCTTTTGTCGTAGACCCATGAGTGAGGTGTCAAATCGACCGGTTCATTGAGGAGAGGTGTGCTATGTCTTTTCTAAGCGATCGGTTGTACGATGTTCGTCCGGCGGGTGATAAATCGGCCGAAAAAAGTCCCATAGACTTAACATTGGCACAAAATTTGTTATATCATATCTTTTCACCAGAAGGTCATAGAGACTTGGGGTTGGGCTCTTTTGACTCAGCCTATCAAGCAGCCAATAAGTAGTGACATAATAACTTCATATTCGCGCCATAACAACCACTTAGGGCAGCCTAGCAACCATAAAACAACATATTCAAGCCATATCTCCGCTCTAGAAAATAGTAGAAACATGGAGTTTGCCTTTTTTGACTGAGACTTTCAACTAGTCTTTAAATATCATCTTATAAACTGAATAAGCACACCATAGCAACCATATAGGGTACCCTAGTAACCATACAAACACATGTATAAGCCATATCTCAGCTCCACAATATCGTACAGACATGGTTGTTGGCTCGTATGCAATCATGTACAACAACCTAGCAACCGAGCGGCGAGTTTTGCCACTGCAAGCACCACTTCACATTTTCTTCTGGAAATGTACATTCTAGTTCTTATTCTTATTCTTATTCTTATTCTTCTGGCCACTTTTTGACGCGCTACTCCTCCCGCAGTTTTTGTCACAGACCCATGAATGAGGTGTCAAAACGTGCGGCCTGTTCGGGAATGGTGTGCTATGACTTTTATAAGCGATCGGGGGTACGATGTTCGCCCCAGGGGCGAAAAACCGGCCGAAAAATCCCATAGACTTAACATTGCGTCAAACTTTGACGAGTCGTAGGTCGGAACGAGGATGTCGCAGAAACCTGTAATTTACCACATTTGAAGAGGCTGACAGGCTCTGTAAGAACATACCACACAATGGGGTAAAAGTTGCACCCCTGGGGGGCAGGAGGGGCCCAAAGTTGCCCCATTGACTTACTATGGTGTAGGACGGCCCATGAAATGGGCCGTCCTACACCATAGAAACCGCTTTTATATTGAACATAACTCTGGATCCCAGTGTCGTAGAGACAAAGGGGCGGGCTCATTTTACTCAGACGACCAATCAGTCTCTCAGGATCATTGTTAAGCTTTTAAGCCACGCCCTAGCAACCATTTAGAGCACCTTAGCAACAAGTTCCATAGACTTCCATTGAAAGAGATGGAAGGGATATCTCCAGATAGAAGTGTCATAGAAACACGAGGGTGGTCTCGTTTGACTCGGGGTAGCAAACAGCCAATCATGAATGACCTCAACACTTCCTAGCCACGCCCTAGCAACCATTGTCGAGCACCTTAGCAACCAAAATCCAAAGAGGGATATCTTCCATTCTGAATGTCACAGAGGCATGGGAGTTGGTTTATATCATTCATACTGACAAGCAGCCTTTGGAGTTTCATGATTGGCAGCTGCCAAGCCACTCCCTAGCAACCAAACATAGTACCCTAGCAACCATTTTGTAACAGCTATATCTCAGCATCAGAACATTGTATCGCGATGGGGGTTGGTTTATATCATTCATACTGACAAGCAGCCTTTGGAGTTTCATGATTGGCAGCTGCCAAGCCACTCCCTAGCAACCAAACAGAGTACCCTAGCAACCATTTTGTAACAGCTATATCTCAGCATCAGAACATTGTATCGCGATGGGGGTTGGGTCTTTTGACTCATGTTAACACACAGGACTTTCAACATGCTAAACATGCTAGCTGTGAATAGCTACATGCTAATATCGATTAGTTAAGTGCTAAATGATGCTAGCAACATGCTAATCTTGCTAGTATCTGGCTACAAACATGCTAGCAAACATGCTAATCATGCTAGCATGATGCTAGCAACATGCTAATCATGCTAGCATGATGCTAGCAACATGCTAATCATGCTAGCATGATGCTAGAAACATGCTAATCATGCTAGCATGATGCTAGAAACATGCTAATCATGCTAGCATGATGCTAGCAACATGCTAATCATGCTAGCATAATGCTAGCAACATGCTAATCATGCTAGCATCTAGCTACAAACATGTTAGCAAACATGCTAATCATGCTAGCATGATGCTAGCAACATGCTAATCATGCTAGCATGATGCTAGCAACATGCTAATCATGCTAGCATGATGCTAGCAACATGCTAATCATGCTAGCATCTAGCTACAAACATGCTAGCAAACATGCTAATCATGCTAGCATGATGCTAGCAACATGCTAATCATGCTAGCATGATGCTAGCAACATGCTAATCATGCTAGCATCTAGCTACAAACATGTTAGCAAACATGCTAATCATGCTAGCATGATGCTAGCAACATGCTAATCATGCTAGCATGATGCTAGCAATATGCTAATCATGCTAGCATGATGCTAGCAACATGCTAATCATGCTAGCATCTAGCTACAAACATGCTAGCAAACATGCTAATCATGCTAGCATGATGCTAGCAACATGCTAATCATGCTAGCAAACATGCTAATCATGCTAGCATGATGCTAGCAACATGCTAATCATGCTAGCATGATGCTAGCAACATACTAATCATGCTAGCATGATGCTAGCAACATGCTAATCATGCTAGCATGATGCAAGCAACATGCTAATCATGCTAGCATGATGCTAGAAACATGCTAATCATGCTAGCATGATGCTAAAAACATGATATTCATGCTAGCATGATGCTAGAAACATGCTAATCATGCTAGCATGATGCTAGCAACATGCTAATCATGCTAGCATGATGCTAGCAACATGCTAATCATGCTAGCATCTAGCTACAAACATGCTAGCAAACATGCTAATCATGCTAGCATGATGCTAGCAACATGCTAATCATGCTAGCATTATGCTAGCAACATGCTAATCATGCTAGCATGATGCTAGCAACATGCTAATCATGCTAGCATCATGCTAGCAACATGCTAGCAAAATGCTAATCATGCTAGCATCATGCTAGCAACATGCTAATAATGCTAACAGAATGTTAACAACATGCTAATCATGCTAGCATGATGTTAGCAACATGCTAATCATGCTAGCATCTTGGTAATAACTAGCTAACCGCACGCTAGCAACCGAGCGGCGAGTTTTGCCACTGCAAGCACCACTTCACATTTTCTTCTGGAAATGTACATTCTAGTTAGTGGTGCTTGCCTATGGCGAAGCAACACTATTGTTATCTCACATACTTATTATTCTTATTCTTCTTATTCTTATTCTTCTGGCCACTTTTTGACGCGCTACTCCTCCCGCAGTTTTTGTCACAGACCCATGAATGAGGTGTCAAAACGTGCGGCCTGTTCGGGAATGGTGTGCTATGACTTTTCTAAGAGATCGGGGGTACGATGGTCGCCCCAGGGGCGAAAAACGGCCCAAAAAAATCCCATAGACTTAACATTGCGAAAAACTTTGACGAGTCGTAGCTCGGAACGAGGATGTCGCAGAAACGTGAAATTTGCCACATTTGAAGAGGCTGACAGGCTCTGTAAGAACATACCACACAATGGGGTAAAAGTTGCACCCCTGTGGGGCAGGAGGGGCCCAAAGTTGCCCCATTGACTTACTATGGTGTAGGACGGCCCATGAAATGGGCCGTCCTACACCATAGAAACCGCTTTTGTATTGAACATAACTCTGGATCACAGTGTCATAGAGACAAGAGGGCGGGCTCATTTTACTCAGACAACCAATCACTCTCTCAGGATCATTGTGAAGCTATCAAGCCACGCCCTAGCAACCATTTAGAGCACCTTAGCAACAACTCCCATAGACTTCCATTGAAAGAGATCGAAGGGATATCTCTGGACTGAATTGTCATAGAAACATGAGGGTGGGCTCGTTTGACTCGGGGCAGCAAACAGCCAATCCTGAATCACCTCAACACTTACTGGCCACGCCCTAGCAACCATTGTCGAGCACCTTAGCAACCAAAATCCAAAGAGGAATATCGTCCATTCTGAATGTCACAGAGGCATGGGAGTTGGTTTATATCATTCATACTGACAAGCAGCCTTTGGAGTTTCATGATTGGCAGCTGCCAAGCCACTCCCTAGCAACCAAACAGAGTACCCTAGCAACCATTTTGCAAGACCTACATCTCTATATCAGAACATCGTATAGAGATGGGGGTTGGTTTATATCATTCATACTGACAAGCAGCCTTAGGAGTTCCATCATTGGCAGCTGCCAAGCCACTCCCTAGCAACCAAACAGAGTACCCTAGCAACCATTTTGCAAGACCTACATCTCTGCATCAGAACATCGTATAGAGATGGGGTTTGGGTCTTTTGACTCATGCTAGCACACAGGACTTTCAACATGCTAAACATGCTAGCTGTGAATAGCTACATGCTAATATTGATTAGCTAAGTGCTAAATCATGCCATGAACATTATAAAAACTCTATAGTAACCAAATGTGAACACTACCAACCACCTAGTAACACCATAGCAACCATCCAGAATACCATAGCAACCACCTAAAACACCCTAGCAACCACCCAAAACACCCTAGCAACCGCCTAGCAACACCATAGCAACCACCCAGAATACCCTAGCAACCGCCTAGCAACCACCCAGAACACCCTAGCAACCGCCTAGCAACACCCTAGCAACCACTCAGAACACCCTAGCAACCGCCTAGCAACACCCTAGCAACCACCCAGAACACCCTAGCAACCGCCTAGCAACACCCTAGCAACCACCCAGAACACCCTAGCAACCACCTAGCAACACCCTAGCAACCACCCAAAACACCCTAGCAACCACCTAGCAACCCCCTAGCAACCCCCCAGAACACCCTAGCAACCGCCTAGCAACCACCCAGAATACCCTAGCAACCACCTAACAACACCCTAGCAACCACCCAGAATACCCTAGCAACACCATAGCAACCACTCAGAACACCCTAGCAACCGCCTAGCAACACCCTAGCAACCACCCAGAACACCCTAGCAACTGCCTAGCAACACCCTAGCAACCACCCAGAATACCCTAGCAACCACTCAGAACACCCTAGCAACCGCCTAGCAACACCTAGCAACCACCCAGAACACCCTAGCAACCGCCTAGCAACACCATAGCAACCAGCCAAAAACCCTAGCAACCGCCTAGCAACGCCCTAGCAACCACCCATAATACCCTAGCAACCACCTAGTAACACCTTAGCAACCATGCTAGCATCATGCTAGCAACATGCTAAACATGCTAGCATCATGCTAGCAATATGCTAATCATGCTAGCATCTACCTAAAACATGTTTGCAACATGCTTATTTTTGCTAGCATCATGCTAGCAACATGCTAATCATGCTAGCATGTTGGTAGCATGATGCTAACAACATGTTAATCATGCTAGCATGATGCTAACAACATGCTAATCATGCTAGCATCATGCTAGCAACATGCTAATCATGCTAGCAACATGCTAGCAACATGCTAATCACGCTAGCATCATGCTAGCAACATGCTAATCATGCTAGCAACATGCTATAAACATGCTAATCATGCTAGCATCATGCTAGCAACATGTTAATCATGCTAGCAACATGCTAGAAACATGCTAATCATGCTAGCATCATGCTAGCAACATGCTAATCATCATGCTAGCAACATGCTAATCATGCTAGCAACATGCTAGCAAAATGCTAATCATGCTAGCAACATGCTAATCATCATGCTAGCAACATGCTAATCATGCTAGCATCATGCTAGCAACATGCTAGAAACATGCTAACAACATGCTAGCATCATGCTAATCATGCTAGCATCATGCTAGCAACATGCTAGCAAAATGCTAATCATGCTAACATCATGCTAGCAACATGCTAATCATGCTAGCAACATGCTAATAATGCTAGCATAATGCTAACAACATGTTAATCATGCTAGCATGATAATAGCAACATGCTAATCATGCTAGCATCTTGGTAAAAACTAGCTAACCGCACGCTAGCAACCGAGCGGCGAGTTTTGCCACTGCAAGCACCACTTCACATTTTCTTCTGGAAATGTACATTCTAGTATTGTGATTACTATTCACCAAGACAAAACTTCGGCACGCTACTCCTCCCGCATTTTTTGTCGTAGACCCATGAATGAGGTGTCAAATCGACCGGCTCATTGAGGAGAGGTGTGCTATGACTTTTCTAAGTGATCGGTTGTACGATGTTCGTTCAGCAGCCGATAAATCGGACGAAAAAATTCCCATAGACTTAACATTGGGACAACATTTGTGAGATCATATCTTTTGACTAGAAGGTCACAGAGACTTGGGGTTGGGCTCTTTTGACTCGGCCTATCAAGCAGCCAATAAGTAGTGACATAATAACTTCATATTCCCGCCCTAGCAACCACTTATGCCACCCTAGCAACTATAAAACAACATATTCAAGCCATATCTCAGCTCCAGAAAATAGAGGAAACATGGAGTTTGCCTTTTTTGACTCAGACAGTCAACTAGTCTTTAAATATCATCTCATAAACTCTATAAGCACACCATAGCAACCATATAGGGAACCCTAGTAACCATACAAACACATGAATAAGCCATATCTCAGCACCACAATATCGTACAGACATGGTTCTTTGCTCGTATGCAATCATTTACCACACCGTAGCAACCGAGCAGCGAGTTTTGCCACTGCAAGCACCACTTCACATTTTCTTCTGGAAATGTACATTCTAGTTCTTATTCTTATTCTTCTGGCCACTTTTTGACGCGCTACTCCTCCCGCAGTTTTTGTCACAGACCCACGAATGAGGTGTCAAAACGTGCGGCCTGTTCGGGAATGGTGTGCTATGACTTTTATAAGGGATCGGGGGTACGATGTTCGCCCCAGGGGCGAAAAACCGGCCGAAAAATCCCATAGACTTAACATTGCGTCAAACTTTGACGAGTCGTAGCTCGGAACGAGGATGTCACAGAAACGTGAAATTTGCCACATTTGAAGAGGCTGACAGGCTCTGTAAGAACATACCACACAATGGGGTAAAAGTTGCACCCCTGAGGGGCAGGAGCTGCCCAAAGTTGCCCCATTGACTTACTATGGTGTAGGACGGCCCATGAAATGGGCCGTCCTACACCATAGAAACCGCTTTTATATTGAACATAACTCTGGATCACAGTGTCGTAGAGACAAAGGGGCGGGCTCATTTTACTCAGACAACCAATCAGTCTCTCAGGATCATTGTGAAGCTATCAAGCCACGCCCTAGCAACCATTTAGAGCACCTTAGCAACAACTCCCATAGACTTCCATTGAAAGAGATCGAAGGGATATCTCTGGACTGAATTGTCATAGAAACATGAGGGTGGTCTCGTTTGACTCGGGGCAGCAAACAGCCAATCATGAATCACCTCAACACTTCCTAGCCACGCCCTAGCAACCATTGTCGAGCACCTTAGCAACCAAAATCCAAAGAGGAATATCGTCCATTCTGAATGTCACAGAGGCATGGGAGTTGGTTTATATCATTCATACTGACAAGCAGCCTTTGGAGTTTCATGATTGGCAGCTGCCAAGCCACTCCCTAGCAACCAAACAGAGTACCCTAGCAACCATTTTGCAAGACCTACATCTCTATATCAGAACATCGTATAGAGATGGGGGTTGGTTTATATCATTCATACTGACAAGCAGCCTTAGGAGTTTCATCATTGGCAGCTGCCAAGCCACTCCCTAGCAACCAAACAGAGTACCCTAGCAACCAATTTGCAAGACCTACATCTCTGCATCAGAACATCGTATAGAGATGGGGGTTGGGTCTTTTGACTAATGCTAGCACACAGGACTTTCAACATGCTAAACATGCTAGCTGTGAATAGCTACATGCTAATATTGATTAGCTAAGTGCTAAATCATGCCATGAACATTATAAAAACTCTATAGTAACCAAATGTGAACACTACCAACCACCTAGTAACACCATAGCAACCATCCAGAATACCATAGCAACCACCTAAAACACCCTAGCAACCACCCAAAACACCCTAGCAACCACCTAGCAACACCATAGCAACCACCCAGAATACCCTAGCAACCACCTAACAACACCCTAGCAACCACCCAGAATACCCTAGCAACACCATAGCAACCACTCAGAACACCCTAGCAACCGCCTAGCAACACCCTAGCAACCACCCAGAACACCCTAGCAACTGCCTAGCAACACCCTAGCAACCACCCAGAATACCCTAGCAACCACCTAGCAACACCCTAGCAACCACCCAGAACACCCTAGCAACTGCCTAGCAACACCCTAGCAACCACCCAGAATACCCTAGCAACCACCTAGCAACACCCTAGCAACCACTCAGAACACCCTAGCAACCACCTAGCAACACCCTAGCAACCACCCAGAACACCCTAGCAACCGCCTAGCAACACCATAGCAACCAGCCAAAAACCCTAGCAACCGCCTAGCAACACCCTAGCAACCACCCATAATACCCTAGCAACCACCTAGTAACACCTTAGCAACCATGCTAGCATCATGCTAGCAACATGCTAAACATGCTAGCATCATGCTAGCAACATGCTAATCAAGCTAGCAACATGCTAGCAACATGCTAATCATGCTAGCAACATGCTAGCAACATGCTAATCATGCTAGCATCATGCTAGCAACATGCTAATCATGCTAGCAACATGCTATAAACATGCTAATCATGCTAGCATCATGCTAGCAAAATGCTAATCATGCTAACATCATGCTAGTAAACATGCTAATCATGCTAGCATAATGCTAACAACATGCTAATCATGCTAGTATGTTGGTAGCATGATGCTAACAACATGCTAATCATGCTAGCATGATGCTAACAACATGCTAATCATGCTAGCATCATGCTAGCAACATGCTAATCATGCTAGCAACATGCTAGCAAAATGCTAATCATGCTAGCATCATGCTAGCAACATGCTAATCATCATGCTAGCAACATGCTAATCATGCTAGCAACATGCTATAAACATGCTAATCATGCTAGCATCATGCTAGCAACATGCTAGCAAAATGCTAATCATGCTAACATCATGCTAGCAACATGCTAATCATGCTAGGAACATGCTAATAATGCTAGCATAATGCTAAAAACATGCTAATCATGCTAGCATGATGTACGCAACATGCTAATCATGCTAGCATCTTGGTAAAAACTAGCTAACCGCACGCTAGCAACCGAGCGGCGAGTTTTGCCACTGCAAGCACCACTTCACATTTTCTTCTGGAAATGTACATTCTAGTTATTCTTCTTCTTCTTCTTATTATTCTTCTGGCCACTTTTTGACGCGCTACTCCTCCCGCAGTTTTTGTCACAGACCCATGAATGAGGTGTCAAAACGTGCGGCCTGTTCGGGAATGGTGTGCTATGACTTTTCTAAGAGATCGGGGGTACGATGGTCGCCCCAGGGGCGAAAAACGGCCCAAAAAAATCCCATAGACTTAACATTGCGAAAAACTTTGACGAGCCGTAGCTCGGAACGAGGATGTCGCAGAAACGTGAAATTTGCCACATTTGAAGAGGCTGACAGGCTCTGTAAGAACATACCACACAATGGGGTAAAAGTTGCACCCCTGAGGGGCAGGAGGGGCCCAAAGTTGCCCCATTGACTTACTATGGTGTAGGACGGCCCATGAAATGGGCCGTCCTACACCATAGAAACCGCTTTTGTATTGAACATAACTCTGGATCACAGTGTCATAGAGACAAGAGGGTGGGCTCATTTTACTCAGACAACCAATCAGTCTCTCAGGATCATTGTGAAGCTATTAAGCCACGCCCTAGCAACCATTTAGAGCACCTTAGCAACAACTCCCATAGACTTCCATTGAAAGAGATCGAAGGGATATCTCTGGACTCAATTGTCATAGAAACATGAGGGTGGTCTCGTTTGACTCGGGGCAGCAAACAGCCAATCATGAGTCACCTCAACACTTCCTAGCCACGCCCTAGCAACCATTGTCGAGCACCTTAGCAACCAAAATCCAAAGAGGAATATTGTCCATTCTGAATGTCACAGAGGCATGGGAGTTGGTTTATATCATTCATACTGACAAGCAGCCTTTGGAGTTTCATGATTGGCAGCTGCCAAGCCACTCCCTAGCAACCAAACAGAGTACCCTAGCAACCATTTTGCAAGACCTACATCTCTGCATCAGAACATCGTATAGAGATGGGGGTTGGCTATTTTGACTCATGCTAGCAAACAGGACTTGCTACATGCTACACATGCTAGCAGTGAATAGCTACATGCTAATATTGATTAGCTAAGTGCTAAATCATGCCAATAAAATGCTACAAACTCAACAGTAACCATCTTTGACAACTACCAACCACCTAGTAACACCATAGCAACCACACAGATTACCCTAGCAACCACCCAGAACACCCTAGCAACTGCCTAGCAACGCCCTAGCAACCACCCAGAACACCCTAGCAACCGCCTAGCAACCACCCAGGATACCCTAGCAACTGCCTAGCAACACCCTAGCAACCACCCAGAACACCCTAGCAACGCCCTAGCAACCACCCAAATTACCCTAGCAACCGCCTAGCAACCACCCAGGATACCCTAGCAACTGCCTAGCAACGCCCTAGCAACCACCCAGAACACCCTAGCAACCGCCTAGCAACCACCCAGAACACCCTAGCAACCAACCAGAATACCTTAGCAACAACCTAGCAACACCCTAGCAACCACCCTGAACACCCTAGGAATGCCCTAGCAACCACACAAATTACCCTAGCAACCGCTTAGCAACCACCCAGGATACCCTAGCAACTGCCTAGCAACGCCCTAGCAACCACCCAGAACACCCTAGCAACCGCCTAGCAACACCCTAGCAACACCCTAGCAACCACCTAGTAATTACTTAGCAACCATGCTAGCAACATGCTAAACATGCTAGCATCATGCTAGCAACATGCTAATCATGCTAGCATAATGCTAGCAACATGCTAATCATGCTAGCATGATGCTAGAAACATGCTAATCATGCTAGCAACTAGCTACAAACATGCTAGCAACAGGCTAATCATGCTAGCATCATGCTAGCAACATGCTAATCATGCTAGTAACATGGTAGCAACATGCTAATCATGCTACAAATATGCTAGAAACATGCTAATCATGCTAGCATCATGCTAGCAACATGCTAATCATGCTAGCAACATGGTAATCATGCTAGCATCATGCTAGCATCATGCTAGCAACATGCTAATCATGCTAGCAACATGCTAGCAATATGCTAGCAACATGCTAATCATGCTAGCATCATGCTAGCAACATGCTAATCATGCTAGCATCATGCTAGCAACATGCTAGCAACATGCTAAACATGCTAGCATCATGCTAGCAACATGCTAATCATGCTAGCATCATGCTAGCAACATGCTAGCAACATGCTAAACATGCTAGCATCATGCTAGCAAGATGCTAGCAACATGCTAAACATGCTAACATCATGCTAGCAACATGCTAAACATGCTAGCATGATGCTAGCAATATGCTAATCATGCTAGCATGATGCTAGCAATATGCTAATCATGCTAGCATGATGCTAGCAATATGCTAATCATGCTAGCATGATGCAAATAATGCTAGCATCTAACTAAAACATGTTTGCAACATTCTTATTTTTGCTAGCATCATGCTAGCAACATGCTAGCATAATGGGAGAATCTAACTAAAACATGCTAGTAACATGCTTATAATGCTAGCATGATGCTAGCAACATGCTAATCATGCTAGCATGATGCTAGCAACATGCTAATCATGCTAATCATGCTAGCATCTTGGTAAAAACTAGCTAACCGCACGCTAGCAACCGAGCGACGAATTTTGCCACTGCAAGCACCACTTCACATTTTCTTCTGGAAATGTACATTCTAGTTAGTGGTGCTTGCCTATGGCAAAGCAACACTAGTGTTATTGTGCATACTTATTATTAGTGGTGCTTGCCTATGGCAAAGCAACACTATTGTTATCTCACATACTTATTATTCTTCTTCTTCTTCTTCTTCTTATTATTATTCTTCTGGCCACTTTTTGACGCGCTACTCCTCCCGCAGTTTTTGTCACAGACCCATGAATGAGGTGTCAAAACGTGCGGCCTGTTCGGGAATGGTGTGCTATGACTTTTCTAAGAGATCGGGGGTACGATGGTCGCCCCAGGGGCGAAAAACGGCCCAAAAAAATCCCATAGACTTAACATTGCGAAAAACTTTGACGAGCCGTAGCTCGGAACGAGGATGTCGCAGAAACGTGAAATTTGCCACATTTGAAGAGGCTGACAGGCTCTGTAAGAACATACCACACAATGGGGTAAAAGTTGCACCCCTGAGGGGCAGGAGGGGCCCAAAGTTGCCCCATTGACTTACTATGGTGTAGGACGGCCCATGAAATGGGCCGTCCTACACCATAGAAACCGCTTTTGTATTGAACATAACTCTGGATCACAGTGTCATAGAGACAAGAGGGCGGGCTCATTTTACTCAGACAACCAATCAGTCTCTCAGGATCATTGTGAAGCTATTAAGCCACGCCCTAGCAACCATTTAGAGCACCTTAGCAACAACTCCCATAGACTTCCATTGAAAGAGATCGAAGGGATATCTCTGGACTCAATTGTCATAGAAACATGAGGGTGGTCTCGTTTGACTCGGGGCAGCAAACAGCCAATCATGAGTCACCTCAACACTTCCTAGCCACGCCCTAGCAACCATTGTCGAGCACCTTAGCAACCAAAATCCAAAGAGGAATATCGTCCATTCTGAATGTCACAGAGGCATGGGAGTTGGTTTATATCTTTCATAGTGACAAGAAGCCTTTGGAGTGTCATGATTGGCAGCTGCCAAGCCACTCCCTAGCAACCAAACAGAGTACCCTAGCAACCAATTTGCAAGACCTACATCTCTGCATCAGAACATCGTATAGAGATGGGGGTTGGGTCTTTTGACTCATGCTAGCACACAGGACTTTCAACATGCTAAACATGCTAGCTGTGAATAGCTACATGCTAATATTGATTAGCTAAGTGCTAAATCATGCCATGAACATTATAAAAACTCTATAGTAACCAAATGTGAACACTACCAACCACCTAGTAACACCATAGCAACCATCCAGAATACCATAGCAACCACCTAAAACACCCTAGCAACCACCCAAAACACCCTAGCAACCGCCTAGCAACACCATAGCAACCACCCAGAATACCCTAGCAACCACCTAACAACACCCTAGCAACCACCCAGAATACCCTAGCAACACCATAGCAACCACTCAGAACACCCTAGCAACCGCCTAGCAACACCCTAGCAACCACCCAGAATACCCTAGCAACCGCCTAGCAACACCCTAGCAACCACCCAGAACACCCTAGCAACTGCCTAGCAACACCCTAGCAACCACCCAGAATACCCTAGCAACCGCCTAGCAACACCCTAGCAACCACTCAGAACACCCTAGCAACCGCCTAGCAACACCCTAGCAACCACCCAGAACACCCTAGCAACCGCCTAGCAACACCATAGCAACCAGCCAAAAACCCTAGCAACGCCCTAGCAACCACCCATAATACCCTAGCAACCACCTAGTAACACCTTAGCAACCATGCTAGCATCATGCTAGCAACATGCTAAACATGCTAGCATCATGCTAGCAATATGCTAATCATGCTAGCATCTACCTAAAACATGTTTGCAACATGCTTATTTTTGCTAGCATCATGCTAGCAACATGCTAATCATGCTAGCATGTTGGTAGCATGATGCTAACAACATGCTAATCATGCTAGCATGATGCTAACAACATGCTAATCATGCTAGCATCATGCTAGCAACATGCTAATCATGTTAGCATCATGCTAGCAACATGCTAATCATGCTAATCATGCTAGCAACATTCTAGCAAAATGCTAATCATGCTAGCATCATGCTAGCAACATGCTAATCATCATGCTAGCAACATGCTAATCATGCTAGCAACATGCTAATCATGCTAGCAACATGCTAGAAACATGCTAATCATGCTAGCATCATGCTAGCAACATGCTAGCAAAATGCTAATCATGCTAACATCATGCTAGCAACATGCTAATCATGCTAGCAACATGCTAATAATGCTAGCATAATGCTAACAACATGCTAATCATGCTAGCATGATAATAGCAACATGCTAATCATGCTAGCATCTTGGTAAAAACTAGCTAACCGCACGCTAGCAACCGAGCGGCGAGTTTTGCCACTGCAAGCACCACTTCACATTTTCTTCTGGAAATGTACATTCTAGTTCTTATTCTTATTCTTATTATTCTTCTGGCCACTTTTTGACGCGCTACTCCTCCCGCAGTTTTTGTCACAGACCCACGAATGAGGCGTCAAAACGTGCGGCCTGTTCGGGAATGGTGTGCTATGACTTTTATAAGGGATCGGGGGTACGATGTTCGCCCCAGGGGCGAAAAACCGGCCGAAAAATCCCATAGACTTAACATTGCGTCAAACTTTGACGAGTCGTAGCTCGGAACGAGGATGTCGCAGAAACATGTAATTTACCACATTTGAAGAGGCTGACAGGCTCTGTAAGAACATACCACACAATGGGGTAAAAGTTGCACCCCTGGGGTGCAGGAGCTGCCCAAAGTTTCCCCATTGACTTACTATGGTGTAGGACGGCCCATGAAATGGGCCGTCCTACACCATAGAAACCGCTTTTATATTGAACATAACTCTGGATCACAGTGTCGTAGAGACAAAGGGGCGGGCTCATTTTACTCAGACAACCAATCAGTCTCTCAGGATCATTGTGAAGCTGTCAAGCCACGCCCTAGCAACCATTTAGAGCTCCTTAGCAACAAGTTCCATAGACTTCCATTGAAACAGATCAAAGGGATATCTCAGGATATAAGAGTCATAGAAACGTGAGGGTGGGCTCGTTTCACTCGGGGCAGTAAACAGCCAATCCTGAATCACCTCAACACATCCTAACCCCTCCCTAGCAACCATTGTCAAGCACCTTAGCAACCAAAATCCAATGAGGAATATCTTCCATTCTGAATGTCACAAAGGCGTGGGAGTTGGTTTATATCATTCATACTGACAACAAGCCTTCGGAGTTTCATGATTGGCAACTGCCAAGCCACTCCCTAGCAACCAAACAGAGTACCCTAGCAACCATTTTGCAAGACCTATATCTCTGCATCAAAACATCGTATATAGATGGGGGTTGGTTTATACATTCTCATTGACTTTGGAGCTTCATGATTGGCAGCTGCCAAGCCACTCCCTAGCAACCAAACAGAGTACCCTAGCAACCGTTTTGCAAGACCGATATCTCTGCATCAGAACATCGTATAGAGATGGGGGTTGGCTCTTTTGACTCATGCTGGCAAACAGGACTTGCTACATGCTACACATGCTAGCAGTGAATAGCTACATGCTAATATCGATTAGCTAAGCGCTAAATCATGCCAATAAAATGCTACAAACTCAACAGTAACCATCTTTGACAACTACCAACCACCTAGTAACACCATAGCAACCACCCAGATTACCCTACCAACACCCTAGCAACTGCCTAGCAACGCCCTAGCAACCACCCAGAACACCCTAGCAACCGCGTAGCAACCACCCAGGACACCCTAGCAACCACCTAGCAACGCCCTAGCAACCACCCACAATACCCTAGCAACCGCCTAGCAACGCCCTAGCAACCGCCTAGCAACCACCCCGAATACCATAGCAACCGACTAGCGACACCCTAGCAACCACCCAGAATACCCTAGCAACCACCTAGCAACACCCTAGCAACCACTCAGACCACCCTAGCAACCGCCTAGCAACACCCTAGCAACACCCTAGCAACCACTCAGAACACCCTAGCAACCGCCTAGCAACACCCTAGCAACCACCCAGAACACCCTAGCAACCGCCTAGCAACACCCTAGCAACCACCCAGAATACCCTAGCAACCACCTAGCAACACCCTAGCAACCACTCAGAACACCCTAGCAACCGCCTAGCAACACCCTAGCAACCACCCAGAACACCCTAGCAACCGCTTAGCAACACCCTAGCAACCACCCAGAATACCATAGCAACCACCTAGCAACACCCTAGCAACCACTCAGAATACCATAGCAACCACCTAGCAACACCCTAGCAACCACTCAGAACACCCTAGCAACCGCCTAACAACACCCTAGCAACCACCCAGAACACCCTAGCAACCGCCTAGCAACGCCCTAGCAACCACCCATAATACCCTAGCAACCCCCTAGTAACACCTTAGCAACCATGCTAGCATCATGCTAGCATCATGCTAATCATGCTAGCATGATGCTAGCAATATGCTAATCATGATAGCATCTACCTAAAACATGTTTGCAACATGCTTATTTTTGCTAGCATCATGCTAACAACATGCTAATCATGCTAGCATGTTGGTAGCATGATGCTAACAACATGCTAATCATGCTAGCATGATGCTAGCATGATGCTAACAACATGCTAATCATGCTAGCATGATGCTAGCAACATGCTAATCATGCTAGCAACATGCTAATCATGCTAGCATCATGCTAGCAACAAATGCTAATCATGCTAGCATCATGCTAGCAACATGCTAATCATGCTAGCATCATGCTATCAACATGCTAGCAAAATGCAAATCATGCTAACATCATGCTAGCAACATGCTAATCATGCTAGCAACATGCTAATCATGCTAGCAACATGCTAATCACGCTAGCATAATGCTAACAACATGTTAATCATTCTAGCATGATGCTAGCAACATGCTAATCATGCTAGCATCTTGGTAAAAACTAGCTAACCGCACGCTAGCAACCGAGCGGCGAGTTTTGCCACTGCAAGCACCACTTCACATTTTCTTCTGGAAATGTACATTCTAGTTAGTGGTGCTTGCCTATGGCGAAGCAACACTATTGTTATCTCACATACTTATTATTCTTATTCTTCTTATTCTTCTGGCCACTTTTTGACGCGCTACTCCTCCCGCAGTTTTTGTCACAGACCCATGAATGAGGTGTCAAAACGTGCGGCCTGTTCGGGAATGGTGTGCTATGACTTTTCTAAGAGATCGGGGGTACGATGGTCGCCCCAGGGGCGAAAAACGGCCCAAAAAAATCCCATAGACTTAACATTGCGAAAAACTTTGACGAGTCGTAGCTCGGAACGAGGATGTCGCAGATATGTGTAATTTACCACATTTGAAGAGGCTGACAGGCTCTGTAAGAACATACCACACAATGGGGTAAAAGTTGCACCCCTGGGGTGCAGGAGCTGCCCAAAGTTTCCCCATTGACTTACTATGGTGTAGGACGGCCCATGAAATGGGCCGTCCTACACCATAGAAACCGCTTTTATATTGAACATAACTCTGGATCACAGTGTCATAGAGACAAGGGGGCGGGCTCATTTTACTCAGACAACCAATCAGTCTCTCAGGATCATTGTGAAGCTATCAAGCCACGCCCTAGCAACCATTTAGAGCACCTTAGCAACAACTCCCATAGACTTCCATTGAAAGAGATCGAAGGGATATCTCTGGACTGAATTGTCATAGAAACATGAGGGTGGTCTCGTTTGACTCGGGCCAGCAAACAGCCAATCATGAATCACCTCAACACTTGCTAGCCACGCCCTAGCAACCATTGTCGAGCACCTTAGCAACCAAAATCCAAAGAGGAATATCGTCCATTCTGAATGTCACAGAGGCATGGGAGTTGGTTTATATCTTTCATAGTGACAAGCAGCCTTTGGAGTTTCATGATTGGCAGCTGCCAAGCCACTCCCTAGCAACCAAACAGAGTACCCTAGCAACCATTTTGCAAAACCAATATCTCTGCATCAGAACATCGTATAGAGATGGGGGTTGGTTTATACATTCACATTGACTTTGGAGCTTCATGATTGGCAGCTGCCAAGCCACTCCCTAGCAACCAAACAGAGTACCCTAGCAACCGTTTTGCAAGACCAATATCTCTGCATCAGAACATCGTATAGAGATGGGGGTTGGCTCTTTTGACTCATGCTAGCAAACAGGACTTGCTACATGCTACACATGCTAGCAGTGAATAGCTACATGCTAATATTGATTAGCTAAGTGCTAAATCATGCCAATAAAATGCTACAAACTCAACAGTAACCATCTTTGACAACTACCAACCACCTAGTAACACCATAGCAACCACCCAAATTACCCTAGCAACACCCTAGCAACCACCCAGAACACCCTAGCAACTGCCTAGCAACGCCCTAGCAACCACCCAGAACACCCTAGCAACCGCCTAGCAACCACCCAGGATACCCTAGCAACCACCTAGCAACGCCCTAGCAACAACCCAGATTACCCTAGCAACCGCCTAGCAACGCCCTAGCAACCGCCTAGCAACCACCCAGAACACCCTAGCAACTGCCTAGCAACCACCCAGAACACCCTAGCAACCGCCTAGCAACCGCCCAGGATACCCTAGCAACTACCTAGCAACGCCCTAGCAACCACCCTCGAACACCATAGCAACGGCCTAGCAACACCCTAGCAACCACTCAGAACACCCTAGCAACCACCTAGCAACACCCTAGCAACCACCCAGAACACCCTAGCAACCACCTAGCAACACCCTAGCAACCACCCAGAATACCCTAGCAACCACCTAGCAACACCCTAGCAACCACTCAGAACACCCTAGCAACCACCTAGCAACACCCTAGCAACCACCCAGAACACCCTAGCAACCGCCTAGCAACACCCTAGCAACCACCCAAAACACCCTAGCAACCACCTAGCAACACCATGGCAACACCCTAGCAACCACCCAGAACACCCTAGAAACCGCCTAGCAACCACCCAAAACACCTTAGCAACCACCCAGAATACCCTAGCAACCGCATAGCAACACCATAGCAACCACCCAGAACACCCTAGCAACTGCCTTGCATCATCATAGCAAACTCCAAGAACACCCTAGCAACCGAGCGGCGAGTTTTGCCACTGCAAGCACCACTTCACATTTTCTTCTGGAAATGTACATTCTAGTGTTGTGATTACTATTCACCAAGACAAAACTTCGGCGCGCTACTCCTCCCGCACGTTTTGTCGTAGACACATGAATGAGGTGTCAAATCGACCGGTTCATTGAGGAGAGGTGTGCTATGTCTTTTCTAAGCGATCGGTTGTACGATGTTCGTCCGGCGGGTGATAAATTGGCCGAAAAAAGTCCCATAGACTTAACATTGGCACAAAATTTGTGAGATCATATCTTTTGACCAGAAGGTCATAAAGACTTGGGGTTGGGCTCTTTTGACTCGGCCTATCAAGCAGCCAATAAGTAGTGACATATTACCTTCATATTCACGCCCTAGCAACCACTTAGGGCACCCTAGCAACCATAAAACTACATTTCCAAGCCATATTTCAGCTCCAGAAAATAGTAGAATCATGGAGTTTTGCTTTTTTGACTCAGACTGTCAACTAGTCTTTAAATATCATCTCATAAACTGTCTAAGCACACCATAGCAACCATATAGGGTACCCTAGTAACCACCTGAACACATGAATAAGACATTTCTCAGCATTAGAACATCGTACAGACGTGTTTGTTGGCTCGTATGCAATCATGTACAACACCCTAGCAACCGAGCGGCGAGTTTTGCCACTGCAAGCACCACTTCACATTTTCTTCTGGAAATGTACATTCTAGTTAGTGGTGCTTGCCTATGGCGAAGCAACACTATTGTTATCTCACATACTTATTATTCTTCTTCTTCTTCTTCTTATTATTCTTCTGGCCACTTTTTGACGCGCTACTCCTCCCGCAGTTTTTGTCACAGACCCATGAATGAGGTGTCAAAACGTGCGGCCTGTTCGGGAATGGTGTGCTATGACTTTTCTAAGAGATCGGGGGTACGATGGTCGCCCCAGGGGCGAAAAACGGCCCAAAAAAATCCCATAGACTTAACATTGCGAAAAACTTTGACGAGCCGTAGCTCGGAACGAGGATGTCGCAGAAACGTGAAATTTGCCACATTTGAAGAGGCTGACAGGCTCTGTAAGAACATACCACACAATGGGGTAAAAGTTGCACCCCTGAGGGGCAGGAGGGGCCCAAAGTTGCCCCATTGACTTACTATGGTGTAGGACGGCCCATGAAATGGGCCGTCCTACACCATAGAAACCGCTTTTGTATTGAACATAACTCTGGATCACAGTGTCATAGAGACAAGAGGGCGGGCTCATTTTACTCAGACAACCAATCAGTCTCTCAGGATCATTGTGAAGCTATTAAGCCACGCCCTAGCAACCATTTAGAGCACCTTAGCAACAACTCCCATAGACTTCCATTGAAAGAGATCGAAGGGATATCTCTGGACTCAATTGTCATAGAAACATGAGGGTGGTCTCGTTTGACTCGGGGCAGCAAACAGCCAATCATGAGTCACCTCAACACTTCCTAGCCACGCCCTAGCAACCATTGTCGAGCACCTTAGCAACCAAAATCCAAAGAGGAATATTGTCCATTCTGAATGTCACAGAGGCATGGGAGTTGGTTTATATCATTCATACTGACAAGCAGCCTTTGGAGTTTCATGATTGGCAGCTGCCAAGCCACTCCCTAGCAACCAAACAGAGTACCCTAGCAACCATTTTGCAAGACCTACATCTCTGCATCAGAACATCGTATAGAGATGGGGGTTGGTTTATACATTCACATTGACTTTGGAGCTTCATGATTGGCAGCTGCCAAGCCACTCCCTAGCAACCAAACAGTGTACCCTAGCAACCGTTTTGCAAGACCGATATCTCTGCATCAGAACATCGTATAGAGATGGGGGTTGGCTATTTTGACTCATGCTAGCAAACAGGACTTGCTACATGCTACACATGCTAGCAGTGAATAGCTACATGCTAATATTGATTAGCTAAGTGCTAAATCATGCCAATAAAATGCTACAAACTCAACAGTAACCATCTTTGACAACTACCAACCACCTAGTAACACCATAGCAACCACACAGATTACCCTAGCAACCACCCAGAACACCCTAGCAACTGCATAGCAACGCCCTAGCAACCACCCAGAACACCCTAGCAACCGCCTAGCAACCACCCAGGATACCCTAGCAACTGCCTAGCAACACCCTAGCAACCACCCAGAACACCCTAGCAACGCCCTAGCAACCACCCAAATTACCCTAGCAACCGCCTAGCAACCACCCAGGATACCCTAGCAACTGCCTAGCAACGCCCTAGCAACCACCCAGAACACCCTAGCAACCGCCTAGCAACCACCCAGAACACCCTAGCAACCAACCAGAATACCTTAGCAACAACTTAGCAACACCTTAGCAACCACCCTGAACACCCTAGGAATGCCCTAGCAACCACACAAATTACCCTAGCAACCGCTTAGCAACCACCCAGGATACCCTAGCAACTGCCTAGCAGCGCCCTAGCAACCACCCAGAACACCCTAGCAACCGCCTAGCAACACCCTAGCAACCACCTAGTAATACCTTAGCAACCATGCTAGCAACATGCTAAACATGCTAGCATCATGCTAGCAACATGCTAATCATGCTAGCATAATGCTAGCAACATGCTAATCATGCTAGCATGATGCTAGAAACATGCTAATCATGCTAGCAACTAGCTACAAACATGCTAGCAACAGGCTAATCATGCTAGCATCATGCTAGCAACATGCTAATCATGCTAGTAACATGGTAGCAACATGCTAATCATGCTACAAATATGCTAGAAACATGCTAATCATGCTAGCATCATGCTAGCAACATGCTAATCATGCTAGCAACATGCTAGCAATATGCTAGCAACATGCTAATCATGCTAGCATCATGCTAGCAACATGCTAATCATGCTAGCATCATGCTAGCAACATGCTAGCAACATGCTAAACATGCTAGCATCATGCTAGCAACATGCTAATCATGCTAGCATCATGCTAGCAACATGCTAGCAACATGCTAAACATGCTAGCATCATGCTAGCAAGATGCTAGCAACATGCTAAACATGCTAGCATCATGCTAGCAACATGCTAAACATGCTAGCATGATGCTAGCAATATGCTAATCATGCTAGCATGATGCTAGCAATATGCTAATCATGCTAGCATGATGCTAGCAATATGCTAATCATGCTAGCATGATGCAAATAATGCTAGCATCTAACTAAAACATGTTTGCAACATTCTTATTTTTGCTAGCATCATGCTAGCAACATGCTAGCATAATGGGAGAATCTAACTAAAACATGCTAGTAACATGCTTATAATGCTAGCATGATGCTAGCAACATGCTAATCATGCTAGCATGATGCTAGCAACATGCTAATCATGCTAATCATGCTAGCATCTTGGTAAAAACTAGCTAACCGCACGCTAGCAACCGAGCGGCGAGTTTTGCCACTGCAAGCACCACTTCACATTTTCTTCTGGAAATGTACATTCTAGTTAGTGGTGCTTGCCTATGGCAAAGCAACACTAGTGTTATTGTGCAAACTTATTAGTGGTGCTTGCCTATGGCAGAGCAACACTATTGTTATCTCACATACTTATTATTCTTATTCTTATTCTTATTCTTATTATTCTTCTGGCCACTTTTTGACGCGCTACTCCTCCCGCAGTTTTTGTCACAGACCCATGAATGAGGTGTCAAAACGTGCGGCCTGTTCGGGAATGGTGTGCTATGACTTTTCTAAGAGATCGGGGGTACGATGGTCGCCCCAGGGGCGAAAAACGGCCCAAAAAAATCCCATAGACTTAACATTGCGAAAAATTTTGACGAGTCATAGCTCAGAGTGTGAATTTCGCAGAAACGTGAAATTTGCCACATTTGAAGAGGCTGACAGACTCTGTAAGAACATACCACACAATGGGGTAAAAGTTGCACCCCTGGGGGGCAGGAGCTGCCCAAAGTTTCCCCATTGACTTACTATGGTGTAGGACGGCCCATGAAATGGGCCGTCCTACACCATAGAAACCGCTTTTATATTGAACATAACTCTGGATCACAGTGTCATAGAGACAAGGGGGCGGGCTCATTTTACTCAGACAACCAATCAGTCTCTCAGGATCATTGTGAAGCTATCAAGCCACGCCCTAGCAACCATTTAGAGCACCTTAGCAACAACTCCCATAGACTTCCATTGAAAGAGATCGAAGGGATATCTCTGGACTGAATTGTCATAGAAACATGAGGGTGGTCTCGTTTGACTCGGGGCAGCAAACAGCCAATCATGAATCACCTCAACACTTCCTAGCCACGCCCTAGCAACCATTATCGAGCACCTTAGCAACCAAAATCCAAATAATGATATCTTCCATTCTGAATGTCACAAAGGCGTGGGAGTTGGTTTATATCATTCATACTGACAAGAAGCCTTTGGAGTTTCATGATTGGCAGCTGCCAAGCCACTCCCTAGCAACCAAACAGAGTACCCTAGCAACCATTTTGCAAAACCAATATCTCTGCATCAGAACATCGTATAGAGATGGGGGTTGGTTTATACATTCACATTGACTTTGGAGCTTCATGATTGGCAGCTGCCAAGCCACTCCCTAGCAACCAAACAGAGTACCCTAGCAACCATTTTGCAAGACCTACATCTCTGCATCAGAACATCGTATAGAGATGGGGGTTGGGTCTTTTGACTCATGCTAGCAAACAGGACTTGCTACATGCTACACATGCTAGCAGTGAATAGCTAAATGCTAATATTGATTAGCTAAGTGCTAAATCATGCCAATAAAATGCTACAAACTCAACAGTAACCATCTTTGACAACTACCAACCACCTAGTAACACAATAGCAACCACCCAAATTACCCTAGCAACACCCTAGCAACCACCCAGAACACCCTAGCAACTGCCTAGCAACGCCCTAGCAACCACCCAGAACACCCTAGCAACCACCCAGAATACCCTAGCAACCGCCTAGCAACACCCTAGCACCCACTCAGAACACCCTAGCAACCGCCTAGCAACACCCTAGCAACCACCCAGAACACCCTAGCAACCGCCTAGCAACACCATAGCAACCAGCCAAAAACCCTAGCAACCGCCTAGCAACGCCCTAGCAACCACCCATAATACCCTAGCAACCACCTAGTAACACCTTAGCAACCATGCTAGCATCATGCTAGCAACATGCTAAACATGCTAGCATCATGCTAGCAATATGCTAAACATGCTAGCATCTACCTAAAACATGTTTGCAACATGCTTATTTTTGCTAGCATCATGCTACCAACATGCTAATCATGTTAGCATGTTGGTAGCATGATGCTAACAACATGCTAATCATGCTAGCATGATGCTAACAACACGCTAATCATGCTAGCATCATGCTAGCAATATGCTAATCATGCTAGCAACATGCTAATCATGCTAGCATCATGCTAGCAACATGCTAATCATGCTAGCAACATGCTATAAACATGCTAATCATGTTAGCATCATGCTAGCAACATGCTAGCAAAATGCTAATCATGCTAACATCATGCTAGTAAACATGCTAATCATGCTAGTATGTTGGTAGCATGATGCTAACAACATGCTAATCATGCTAGCATGATGCTAACAACATGCTAATCATGCTAGCATCATGCTAGCAACATGCTAATCATGCTAGCAACATGCTAGCAAAATGCTAATCATGCTAGCATCATGCTAGCAACATGCTAATCATCATGCTAGCAACATGCTAATCATGCTAGCATCATGCTAGCAACATGCTAATCATGCTAGCAACATGCTAGAAACATGCTAATCATGCTAGCATCATGCTAGCAACATGCTAGCAAAATGCTAATCATGCTAACATCATGCTAGCAACATGCTAATCATGCTAGCAACATGCTAATAATGCTAGCATAATGCTAACAACATGCTAATCATGCTAGCATGATAATAGCAACATGCTAATCATGCTAGCATGATAATAGCAACATGTTAATCTTGCTAGCATCTTGGTAAAAACTAGCTAACCGCACGCTAGCAACCGAGCGGCGAGTTTTGCCACTGCAAGCACCACTTCACATTTTCTTCTGGAAATGTACATTCTAGTTAGTGGTGCTTGCCTATGGCGAAGCAACACTATTGTTATCTCACATACTTATTATTCTTCTTCTTCTTCTTCTTATTATTCTTCTGGCCACTTTTTGACGCGCTACTCCTCCCGCAGTTTTTGTCACAGACCCATGAATGAGGTGTCAAAACGTGCGGCCTGTTCGGGAATGGTGTGCTATGACTTTTCTAAGAGATCGGGGGTACGATGGTCGCCCCAGGGGCGAAAAACGGCCCAAAAAAATCCCATAGACTTAACATTGCGAAAAACTTTGACGAGCCGTAGCTCGGAACGAGGATGTCGCAGAAACGTGAAATTTGCCACATTTGAAGAGGCTGACAGGCTCTGTAAGAACATACCACACAATGGGGTAAAAGTTGCACCCCTGAGGGGCAGGAGGGGCCCAAAGTTGCCCCATTGACTTACTATGGTGTAGGACGGCCCATGAAATGGGCCGTCCTACACCATAGAAACCGCTTTTGTATTGAACATAACTCTGGATCACAGTGTCATAGAGACAAGAGGGTGGGCTCATTTTACTCAGACAACCAATCAGTCTCTCAGGATCATTGTGAAGCTATTAAGCCACGCCCTAGCAACCATTTAGAGCACCTTAGCAACAACTCCCATAGACTTCCATTGAAAGAGATCGAAGGGATATCTCTGGACTCAATTGTCATAGAAACATGAGGGTGGTCTCGTTTGACTCGGGGCAGCAAACAGCCAATCATGAGTCACCTCAACACTTCCTAGCCACGCCCTAGCAACCATTGTCGAGCACCTTAGCAACCAAAATCCAAAGAGGAATATCGTCCATTCTGAATGTCACAGAGGCATGGGAGTTGGTTTATATCATTCATACTGACAAGCAGCCTTTGGAGTTTCATGATTGGCAGCTGCCAAGCCACTCCCTAGCAACCAAACAGAGTACCCTAGCAACCATTTTGCAAGACCTACATCTCTGCATCAGAACATCGTATAGAGATGGGGGTTGGTTTATACATTCACATTGACTTTGGAGCTTCATGATTGGCAGCTGCCAAGCCACTCCCTAGCAACCAAACAGTGTACCCTAGCAACCGTTTTGCAAGACCGATATCTCTGCATCAGAACATCGTATAGAGATGGGGGTTGGCTATTTTGACTCATGCTAGCAAACAGGACTTGCTACATGCTACACATGCTAGCAGTGAATAGCTACATGCTAATATTGATTAGCTAAGTGCTAAATCATGCCAATAAAATGCTACAAACTCAACAGTAACCATCTTTGACAACTACCAACCACCTAGTAACACCATAGCAACCACACAGATTACCCTAGCAACCACCCAGAACACCCTAGCAACTGCCTAGCAACGCCCTAGCAACCACCCAGAACACCCTAGCAACCGCCTAGCAACCACCCAGGATACCCTAGCAACTGCCTAGCAACACCCTAGCAACCACCCAGAACACCCTAGCAACTGCCTAGCAACGCCCTAGCAACCACCCAAATTACCCTAGCAACCGCCTAGCAACCACCCAGGATACCCTAGCAACTGCCTAGTAACCACCCAGAACACCCTAGCAACCGCCTAGCAACCACCCAGAACACCCTAGCAACCATCCAGAATACCTTAGCAACAACCTAGCAACACCCTAGCAACCACCCTGAACACCCTAGGAATGCCCTAGCAACCACACAAATTACCCTAGCAACCGCTTAGCAACCACCCAGGATACCCTAGCAACTGCCTAGCAACGCCCTAGCAACCACCCAGAACACCCTAGCAACCGCCTAGCAACACCCTAGCAACCACCTAGTAATACCTTAGCAACCATGCTAGCAACATGCTAAACATGCTAGCATCATGCTAGCAACATGCTAATCATGCTAGCATAATGCTAGCAACATGCTATTCATGCTAGCATGATGCTAGAAACATGCTAATCATGCTAGCAACTAGCTACAAACATGCTAGCAACAGGCTAATCATGCTAGCAACATGCTAGCAACATGCTAATCATGCTAGTAACATGGTAGCAACATGCTAATCATGCTACAAATATGCTAGAAACATGCTAATCATGCTAGCATCATGCTAGCATCATGCTAGCAACATGCTAATCATGCTAGCATCATGCTAGCAAAATGCTAATCATGCTAGCATCATGCTAGCATCATGCTAGCAACATGCTAGCAATATGCTAGCAACATGCTAATCATGCTAGCATCATGCTAGCAACATGCTAATCATGCTAGCATCATGCTAGCAACATGCTAGCAACATGCTAAACATGCTAGCATCATGCTAGCAACATGCTAATCATGCTAGCATCATGCTAACAACATGCTAGCAACATGCTAAACATGCTAGCATCATGCTAGCAAGATGCTAGCAACATGCTAGCAACATGCTAAACATGCTAGCATCATGCTAGCAACATGCTAAACATGCTAGCATGATGCTAGCAATATGCTAATCATGCTAGCATGATGCTAGCAATATGCTAATCATGCTAGCATGATGCTAGCAATATGCTAATCATGCTAGCATGATGCAAATAATGCTAGCATCTAACTAAAACATGTTTGCAACATTCTTATTTTTGCTAGCATCATGCTAGCAACATGCTAGCATAATGGGAGAATCTAACTAAAACATGCTAGTAACATGCTTATAATGCTAGCATGATGCTAGCAACATGCTAATCATGCTAGCATGATGCTAGCAACATGCTAATCATGCTAATCATGCTAGCATCTTGGTAAAAACTAGCTAACCGCACGCTAGCAACCGAGCGGCGAGTTTTGCCACTGCAAGCACCACTTCACATTTTCTTCTGGAAATGTACATTCTAGTGTTGTGATTACTATTCACCTAGACAAAACTTCGGCACGCTACTCCTCCCGCACCTTTTGTCGTAGACCCATGAATGAGGTATCAAATCAACCGGTTCATTGAGGAGAGGTGTGCTATGTCTTTTCTAAGCGATCGGTTGTACGATGATCGTCCGGCGGGTGATAAATTGGACGAAAAAAGTCCCATAGACTTAACATTGGCACAAAATTTGTGAGATTATATCTTTTGACCAGAAGGTCATAGAGACTTGGCGTTGGCTCTTTTGACTCGGCCTATCAAGCAGCCAATAAGTAGTGACATAATAACTTCATATTTGCGCCCTAGCAACCACTTAGGGCAGCATAGCAACAATAAAACAACATATTCAAGCCATTATGTCAGCTCCAGAAAATAGAAGAAACATGAAGTTTGCCTTTTTTGACTCAGACTGTCAACTAGTCTTTTAAAATAATCTCTTAAACTGTATAAGCACACCATAGCAACCATATAGGGTACCCTAGTAACCATACAAACACATGAATAAGCCATATCTCAGCACCAGAACATCGTACAGACATGGTTGTTGGCTCGTATGCAATAATGTACCACACTCTAGCAACCGAGCGGCGAGTTTTGCCACTGCAAGCACCACTTCACATTTTCTTCTGGAAATGTACATTCTAGTTAGTGGTGCTTGCCTATGGCAAAGCAACACTAGTGTTATTGTCCATACTTATTATTCTTATTCTTATTAGTGGTGCTTGCCTATGGCGAAGCAACACTATTGTTATCTCACATACTTATTATTATTCTTCTTATTATTATTCTTCTGGCCACTTTTTGACGCGCTACTCCTCCCGCAGTTTTTGTCACAGACCCATGAATGAGGTGTCAAAACGTGCGGCCTGTTCGGGAATGGTGTGCTATGACTTTTCTAAGAGATCGGGGGTACGATGGTCGCCCCAGGGGCGAAAAACGGCCCAAAAAAATCCCATAGACTTAACATTGCGAAAAACTTTGACGAGTCATAGCTCAGAGTGTGAATTTCGCAGAAACGTGAAATTTGCCACATTTGAAGAGGCTGACAGACTCTGTAAGAACATACCACACAATGGGGTAAAAGTTGCACCCCTGGGGGGCAGGAGCTGCCCAAAGTTTCCCCATTGACTTACTATGGTGTAGGACGGCCCATGAAATGGGCCGTCCTACACCATAGAAACCGCTTTTATATTGAACATAACTCTGGATCACAGTGTCATAGAGACAAGGGGGCGGGCTCATTTTACTCAGACAACCAATCAGTCTCTCAGGATCATTGTGAAGCTATCAAGCCACGCCCTAGCAACCATTTAGAGCACCTTAGCAACAACTCCCATAGACTTCCATTGAAAGAGATCGAAGGGATATCTCTGGACTGAATTGTCATAGAAACATGAGGGTGGTCTCGTTTGACTCGGGGCAGCAAACAGCCAATCATGAATCACCTCAACACTTCCTAGCCACGCCCTAGCAACCATTGTCGAGCACCTTAGCAACCAAAATCCAATGAGGGATATCTTCCATTCTGAATGTCACAAAGGCGTGGGAGTTGGTTTATATCATTCATAGTGACAAGAAGCCTTTGGAGTTTCATGATTGGCAACTGCCAAGCCACTCCCTAGCAACCAAACAGAGTACCCTAGCAACCATTTTGCAAGACCAATATCTCTGCATCAGAACATCGTATAGAGATGGGGGTTGGTTTATACATTCACATTGACTTTGGAGCTTCATGATTGGCAGCTGCCAAGCCACTCCCTAGCAACCAAACAGAGTACCCTAGCAACCGTTTTGCAAGACCAATATCTCTGCATCAGAACATCGTATAGAGATGGGGGTTGGGTCTTTTGACTCATGCTAGCAAACAGGACTTGCTACATGCTACACATACTAGCAGTGAATAGCTACATGCTAATATTGATTAGCTAAGTGCTAAATCATGCCAATAAAATGCTACAAACTCAACAGTAACCATCTTTGACAACTACCAACCACCTAGTAACACCATAGCAACCACCCAAATTACCCTAGCAACACCCTAGCAACCACCCAGAACACCCTAGCAACTGCCTAGCAACGCCCTAGCAACCACCCAGAACACCCTAGCAACCGCCTAGCAACACCCTAGCAACCACCCAGAACACCCTAGCAACCGCCTAGCAACCACTCAAAACACCCTAGCAACCACCTAGCAACACCCTAGCAACCACCCAGAACACCCTAGCAACCACCCAGAACACCCTAGCAACGCCCTAGCAACCACCCAGAACACCCTAGCAACCGCCTAGCAACACCCTAGCAACCACCCAGAACACCCTAGCAACCGCCTAGCAACCACTCAAAACACCCTAGCAACCGCCTAGCAACACCATAGCAACCACCCAGAATACCCTAGCAACCGCCTAGCAACCGCACAGAACACCCTAGCAACCACCTAGCAACACCCTAGCAACCACCCAGAATACCCTAGCAACCACCTAGCAACACCCTAGCAACCACTCAGAACACCCTAGCAACCGCCTAGCAACACCCTAGCAACCACCCAGAACACCCTAGCAACCGCCTAGCAACACCCTAGCAACCACCCAGAATACCCTAGCAACCACCCAGAATACCCTAGCAACCACCCAGAACACCCTAGCAACCACTCAGAACACCCTAGCAACCACCTAGCAACACCCTAGCAACCACCCAGAACACCCTAGCAACCGCCTAGCAACACCCTAGCAACCACCCAGAATACCCTAGCAACCACCTAGCAACACCCTAGCAACCACTCAGAACACCCTAGCAACCACCTAGCAACCACCCAGAACACCCTAGCAACTGCCTTGCATCATCATAGCAAACTCCAACAACACCCTAGCAACCGAGCGGCGAGTTTTGCCACTGCAAGCACCACTTCACATTTTCTTCTGGAAATGTACATTCTAGTTCTTCTTATTATTCTTCTGGCCACTTTTTGACGCGCTACTCCTCCCGCAGTTTTTGTCACAGACCCACGAATGAGGCGTCAAAACGTGCGGCCTGTTCGGGAATGGTGTGCTATGACTTTTATAAGAGATCGGGGGTACGATGTTCGCCCCAGGGGCGAAAAACCGGCCGAAAAATCCCATAGACTTAACATTGCGTCAAACTTTGACGAGTCGTAGCTCGGAACGAGGATGTCGCAGAAACGTGTAATTTACCACATTTGAAGAGGCTGACAGGCTCTGTAAGAACATACCACACAATGGGGTAAAAGTTGCACCCCTGGGGCGCAGGAGCTGCCCAAAGTTGCCCCATTGACTTACTATGGTGTAGGACGGCCCATGAAATGGGCCGTCCTACACCATAGAAACCGCTTTTATATTGAACATAGCTCTGGATCACAGTGTCATAGAGACAAGGGGGCGGGCTCATTTTATTCAGACAACCAATCAGTCTCTCAGGATCATTGTGAAGCTATCAAGCCACGCCCTAGCAACCATTTAGAGCACCTTAGCAACAAGTTCCATAGACTTCCATTGAAAGAGATGGAAGGGATATCTCAGGATAGAAGTGTCATAGAAACACGAGGGTGGTCTCGTTTGACTCGGGGTAGCAAACAGCCAATCATGAATCACCTCAACACTTCCTAGCCACGCCCTAGCAACCATTGTCGAGCACCTTAGCAACCAAAATCCAAAGAGGGATATCTTCCATTCTGAATGTCACAGAGGCATGGGAGTTGGTTTATATCATTCATACTGACAAGCAGCCTTTGGAGTTTCATGATTGGCAGCTGCCAAGCCACTCCCTAGCAACCAAACATAGTACCCTAGCAACCATTTTGTAACAGCTATATCTCAGCATCAGAACATTGTATCGCGATGGGGGTTGGTTTATATCATTCATACTGACAAGCAGCCTTTGGAGTTTCATGATTGGCAGCTGCCAAGCCACTCCCTAGCAACCAAACAGAGTACCCTAGCAACCATTTTGTAACAGCTATATCTCAGCATCAGAACATTGTATCGCGATGGGGGTTGGGTCTTTTGACTCATGTTAACACACAGGACTTTCAACATGCTAAACATGCTAGCTGTGAATAGCTACATGCTAATATCGATTAGTTAAGTGCTAAATGATGCTAGCAACATGCTAATCTTGCTAGTATCTGGCTACAAACATGCTAGCAAACATGCTAATCATGCTAGCATGATGCTAGCAACATGCTAATCATGCTAGCATGATGCTAGCAACATGCTAATCATGCTAGCATGATGCTAGCAACATGCTAATCATGCTAGCATGATGCTAGCAACATGCTAATCATGCTAGCATGATGCTAGCAACATGCTAATCATGCTAACATGATGCTAGCAACATGCTAATCATGCTAGCATCTAACTACAAACATGCTAGCAAACATGCTAATCATGCTAGCATGATGCTAGCAACATGCTAATCATGCTAGCATGATAATAGCAACATGCTAATCATGCTAGCATGATGCTAGCAACATGCTAATCATGCTAGCATGATGCTAGCAACATGCTAATCATGCTAGCATCTAGCTACAAACATGCTAGCAAACATGCTTATCATGCTAGCATGATGCTAGCAACATGCTAATAATGCTAGCATGATGCTAGAAACATGCTAATCATGCTAGCATGATGCTAGAAACATGCTAATCATGCTAGCATGATGCTAGCAACATGCTAATCATGCTAGCATGATGCTAGCAACATGCTAATCATGCTAGCATGATGCTAGCAACATGCTAATCATGCTAGCATGATGCTAGCAACATGCTAATCATGCTAGCATGATGTTAGAAACATGCTAATCATGCTAGCATGATGCTAGAAACATGCTAATCATGCTAGCATTATGCTAGCAACATGCCAATCATGCTAGCATGATGCTAGCAACATGCTAATCATGCTAGCATGATGCTAGAAACATACTAATCATGCTAGCATGATGCTAGCAACATGCTAATCATGCTAGCATAATGCTAGCAACATGCTAATCATGCTAGCATGATGCTAGCAACATGCTAATCATGCTAGCATGATGCTAGCAACATGCTAATCATGCTAGCATGATGCTAGCAACATGCTAATCATGCTAGCATCTAGCTACAAACATGCTAGCAACCTGCTAATCATGTTAGCATCATGCTAAAGACACGGTAGCATGATGCTAGCAACATGCTAATCATGCTATCATTATGCTTATTTTGTTAGCATCTTACTAAAAACTAGCTATACACACCCTAGCAACCGAGCGGCGAGTTTTGCCACTGCAAGCACCACTTCACATTTTCTTCTGGAAATGTACATTCTAGTGTTGTGATTACTATTCACCTAGACAAAACTTCGGCACGCTACTCCTCCCGCACCTTTTCTCGTAGACCCATGAATGAGGTATCAAATCGACCGGTTCATTGATGAGAGGTGTGCTATGTCTTTTCTAAGCGATCGGTTGTACAATGTTCGTCCGGCGGGCGATAAATCAGCCGAAAAAAGTCCCATAGACTTAACATTGGCACAACATTTGTGAAATCATATCTTTTCACCAGAAGGTCATAGAGACTTGGGGTTGGGCTCTTTTGACTCAGCCCATAGAGAAGCCAATAAGTAGTGACATAATAACTTCATAGCCGTGCCCTAGCAACCACTTAGGGCACCCTAGCAACCATAAAACAACATTTGCAAGCCATATTTCAGCTCCAGAAAATAGTAGAAACATGGAGTTCAACTTTTTTGACTCAGACTGTCAACTGGTCTTTAAATATCATCTCATAAACTGTATAAGCACACCATAGCAACCATATAGGGAACCCTAGTAACCATACAAACACATGAATAAGCCATATCTCAGCACTAGAACATCGTACAGACATGGTTGTTGGCTCGTATGCAATCATGTACCACACTCTAGCAACCGAGCGGTGAGTTTTGCCACTGCAAGCACCACTTCACATTTTCTTCTGGAAATGTACATTCTAGTTAGTGATGCTTGCCTATGGCGAAGCAACACTATTGTTATCTCACATACTTATTATTCTTATTCTTCTTATTCTTCTGGCCACTTTTTGACGCGCTACTCCTCCCGCAGTTTTTGTCACAGACCCACGAATGAGGCGTCAAAACGTGCGGCCTGTTCGGGAATGGTGTGCTATGACTTTTCTAAGGGATCGGGGGTACGATGGTCGCCCCAGGGGCGAAAAACGGCCCAAAAAAATCCCATAGACTTAACATTGCGAAAAACTTTGACGAGTCGTAGCTCGGAACGAGGATGTCGCAGAAATGTGTAATTTACCACATTTGAAGAGGCTGACAGGCTCTGTAAGAACATACCACACAATGGGGTAAAAGTTGCACCCCTGGGGCGCAGGAGCTGCCCAAAGTTTCCCCATTGACTTACTATGGTGTAGGACGGCCCATGAAATGGGCCGTCCTACACCATTGAAACCGCTTTTATATTGAACATAACTCTGGATCACAGTGTCGTAGAGACAAAGGGGCGGGCTCATTTTACTCAGACGGCCAATCAGTCTCTCAGGATCATTGTGAAGCTATCAAGCCACGCCCTAGCAACCATTTAGAGCACCTTAGCAACAACTCCCATAGACTTCCATTGAAAGAGATCGAAGGGATATCTCTGGACTGAATTGTCATAGAAACATGAGGGTGGTCTCGTTTGACTCGGGCCAGCAAACAGCCAATCATGAATCACCTCAACACTTGCTAGCCACGCCCTAGCAACCATTGTCAAGCACCTTAGCAACCAAAATCCAAAGAGGAATATCGTCCATTCTGAATGTCACAGAGGCATGGGAGTTGGTTTATATCTTTCATAGTGACAAGCAGCCTTTGGAGTTTCATGATTGGCAGCTGCCAAGCCACTCCCTAGCAACCAAACAGAGTACCCTAGCAACCATTTTGCAAAACCAATATCTCTGCATCAGAACATCGTATAGAGATGGGGGTTGGCTCTTTTGACTCATGCTAGCAAACAGGACTTGCTACATGCTACACATGCTAGCAGTGAATAGCTACATGCTAATATTGATTAGCTAAGTGCTAAATCATGCCAATAAAATGCTACAAACTCAACAGTAACCATCTTTGACAACTACCAACCACCTAGTAACACCATAGCAACCACCCAAATTACCCTAGCAACACCCTAGCAACCACCCAGAACACCCTAGCAACTGCCTAGCAACGCCCTAGCAACCACCCAGAACACCCTAGCAACCGCCTAGCAACCACCCAGGATACCCTAGCAACCACCTAGCAACGCCCTAGCAACAACCCAGATTACCCTAGCAACCGCCTAGCAACGCCCTAGCAACCGCCTAGCAACCACCCAGAACACCCTAGCAACTGCCTAGCAACCACCCAGAACACCCTAGCAACCGCCAAGCAACCGCCCAGGATACCCTAGCAACTGCCTAGCAACGCCCTAGCAACCACCCTCGAACACCATAGCAACGGCCTAGCAACACCCTAGCAACCACTCAGAACACCCTAGCAACCACCTAGCAACACCCTAGCAACCACCTAGCAACACCCTAGCAACCACCCAGAACACCCTAGCAACCACCTAGCAACACCCTAGCAACCACCCAGAATACCCTAGCAACCACCTAGCAACACCCTAGCAACCTCTCAGAACACCCTAGCAACCACCTAGCAACACCCTAGCAACCACCCAGAACACCCTAGCAACCACCTAGCAACACCCTAGCAACCACCCAGAATACCCTAGCAACCACCTAGCAACACCCTAGCAACCTCTCAGAACACCCTAGCAACCACCTAGCAACACCCTAGCAACCACCCAGAACACCCTAGCAATCGCCTAGCAACACCCTAGCAACCACCCAAAACACCCTAGCAACCACCTAGCAACACCCTAGCAACCACCCAGAACACCCTAGAAACCGCCTAGCAACCACCCAAAACACCTTAGCAACCACCCAGAATACCCTAACAACCGCATAGCAACACCATAGCAACCACCCAGAACACCCTAGCAACTGCCTTGCATCATCATAGCAAACTCCAAGAACACCCTAGCAACCGAGCGGCGAGTTTTGCCACTGCAAGCACCACTTCACATTTTCTTCTGGAAATGTACATTCTAGTTAGTGGTGCTTGCCTATGGCAAAGCAACACTAGTGTTATTGTGCATACTTATTATTCTTATTCTTCTTATTCTTCTTATTCTTCTGGCCACTTTTTGACGCGCTACTCCTCCCGCAGTTTTTGTCACAGACCCATGAATGAGGTGTCAAAACGTGCGGCCTGTTCGGGAATGGTGTGCTATGACTTTTATAAGGGATCGGGGGTACGATGTTCGCACCAGGGGCGAAAAACCGGCCGAAAAATCCCATAGACTTAACATTGCGTCAAACTTTGACGAGTCGTAGCTCGGAACGAGGATGTCGCAGAAACGTGTAATTTACCACATTTGAAGAGGCTGACAGGCTCTGTAAGAATATACCACACAATGGGGTAAAAGTTGCACCCCTGTGGGGCAGGAGCTGCCCAAAGTTGCCCCATTGACTTACTATGGTGTAGGACGGCCCATGAAATGGGCCGTCCTACACCATAGAAACCGCTTTTATATTGAACATAACTCTGGATCACAGTGTCGTAGAGACAAAGGGGCGGGCTCATTTTACTCAGACGGCCAATCAGTCTCTCAGGATCATTGTGAAGCTATCTAGCCACGCCCTAGCAACCATTTAGAGCTCCTTAGCAACAAGTTCCATAGACTTCCATTGAAACAGATCAAAGGGATATCTCAGAATATAAGAGTCATAGAAACATGAGGGTGGGCTCGTTTGACTCGGGGCAGCAAACAGCCAATCCTGAATCACCTCAACACCTACTGGCCACGCCCTAGCAACCATTGTCGAGCACCTTAGCAACCAAAGTCCAAACAGGGATATCTTCCATTCTGAATGTCACAGAGGCATGGGAGTTGGTTTATATCATTTATACTGACAAGCAGCCTTTGGAGTTTCATGATTGGCAGCTGCCAAGCCACTCCCTAGCAACCAAACAGAGTACCCTAGCAACCATTTTGCAAGACCTATATCTCTGCATCAAAACATCGTATAGAGATGGGGGTTGGTTTATACATTCACATTGACTTTGGAGCTTCATGATTGGCAGCTGCCAAGCCACTCCCTAGCAACCAAACAGAGTACCCTAGCAACCATTTTGCAAGACCTACATCTCTGCATCAGAACATCGTATAGAGATGGGGGTTGGGTCTTTTGACTCATGCTAGCACACAGGACTTTCAACATGCTAAACATGCTAGCTGTGAATAGCTACATGCTAATATTGATTAGCTAAGTGCTAAATCATGCCATGAACATTATAAAAACTCTATAGTAACCAAATGTGAACACTACCAACCACCTAGTAACACCATAGCAACCATCCAGAATACCATAGCAACCACCCAAAACACCCTAGCAACCGCCTAGCAACACCATAGCAACCACCCAGAATACCCTAGCAACCGCCTAGCAACACCCTAGCAACCACCCAGAATACCCTAGCAACCACCTAGCAACACCCTAGCAACCACTCAGAACACCCTAGCAACCGCCTAGCAACACCCTAGCAACCACCAAGAACATCCTAGCAACCGCCTAGCAACACCCTAGCAACCACCCAGAATACCCTAGCAACCACCTAGCAAAACCCTAGCAACCACTCAGAACACCCTAGCAACCGCCTAGCAACACCATAGCAACCACCCAGACTGCCCTAGCAACCGTCTAGCAACACCCTAGCAACCACCCAGAAGACCCTAGCAACCGCCTATTAACACCCTAGCAACCACCCAAAACACCCTAGCAACACCCTAGCAACACCCTAGCAACCACCCAGAACACCCTAGCAACCGCCTAGCAACCACCCAAAACACCTTAGCAACCACCCAGAACACCCTAGCAACCGCCTAGCAACACCCTAGCAACACCCTAGCAACCACTCAGAACACCCTAGCAACCGCCTAGCAACACCCTAGCAACCACCCAGAACACCCTAGCAACCGCCTAGCAACCACCCAGAACACCCTAGCAACCGCCTAGCAACACCCTAGCAACCACCCAGAACACCCTAGCAACCGCCTAGCAACCACCCAGAACACCCTAGCAACCGCCTAGCAACACCCTAGCAACCACCCAAAACACCCTAGCAACCCCCTAGCAACACCCTAGCAAACACCCAGAACACCCTAGCAACATGTTGGTAGCATGATGCTAACAACATGCTAATCATGCTAGCATGATGCTAGCAACATGCTAATCATGCTAGCAACATGCTACTCATGCTAGCATCATGCTAGCAACATGCTGGCAAAATGCTAATCATGCTAGCATCATGCTAGCAACATGCTAATAATGCTAACAGAATGCTAACAACATGCTAATCATGCTAGCATGATGTTAGCAACATGCTAATCATGCTAGCATCTTGGTAAAAACTAGCTAACCGCACGCTAGCAACCGAGCGGCGAGTTTTGCCACTGCAAGCACCACTTCACATTTTCTTCTGGAAATGTACATTCTAGTGTTGTGATTACTATTCACCCAGACAAAACTTCGGCACGCTACTCCTCCCGCACCTTTTGTCGTAGACCCATGAGTGAGGTGTCAAAACGACCGGTTCATTGAGGAGAGGTGTGCTATGACTTTTCTAAGTGATCGGTTGTACGATGTTCGTCCGGCGGGCGATAAATCGGCCAAAAAAAGTCCCATAGACTTAACATTGGCACAAAATTTGTTATATCATATCTTTTCACCAGAAGGTCATAGAGACTTGGGGTTGGGCTATTTTGACTCGGCCTATCAAGCAGCCAATAAGTAGGGGCATAACAACTTCATGGCCACGCCCTAGCAACCACTTATGCCACCCTAGCAACCATAAAACAACATTTACAAGCTATATTTCAGCTCCAGAAAATCGTAGAGACGTGGAGTTCGGCTTTTTTGACTCACACTGTCAACTAGTCTTCTAATATCATCTAATAAACTGTATAAGCACACCATAGCAACCATATAAGGTACCCTAGTAACCATACAAACACATAAATAAGCTATATCTCAGCACCAGAACATCGTACAGACGTGTTTTTTGTCTCGTATGCAATCGTGTGCCACACGCTAGCAACCGAGCGGCGAGTTTTGCCACTGCAAGCACCACTTCACATTTTCTTCTGGAAATGTACATTCTAGTTATTCTTATTATTCCACACAAAGTTTGGCGCGCTACTCCTCCCGCAGCTTTTGTCACAGACCCACGAATGAGGCGTCAAAACGTGCGGCCTGTTCGGGAATGGTGTGCTATGACTTTTATAAGGGATCGGGGGTACGATGTTCGCCCCAGGGGCGAAAAACCGGCCGAAAAATCCCATAGACTTAACATTGCGTCAAACTTTGACGAGTCGTAGCTCGGAACGAGGATGTCGCAGAAACGTGTAATTTACCACATTTGGAGAGGCTGACAGGCTCTGTAAGAACACACCACACAATGGGGTAAAAGTTGCACCCCTGGGGGGCAAGAGGGGCCCAAAGTTTCCCCATTGACTTACTATGGTGTAGGACGGCCCATGAAATGGGCCGTCCTACACCATAGAAACCGCTTTTGTATTGAACATAACTCTGGATCACAGTGTCATAGAGACAAGAGGGCGGGCTCATTTTACTCAGACAACCAATCAGTCTCTCAGGATCATTGTGAAGCTATCAAGCCACGCCCTAGCAACCATTTAGAGCACCTTAGCAACAACTCCCATAGACTTCCATTGAAAGAGATCGAAGGGATATCTCTGGACTGAATTGTCATAGAAACATGAGGGTGGTCTCGTTTGACTCGGGGCAGCAAACAGCCAATCCTGAATCACCTCAACACTTACTGGCCACGCCCTAGCAACCATTGTCGAGCACCTTAGCAACCAAAATCCAAACAGGGATATCTTCCATTCTGAATGTCACAGAGGCATGGGAGTTGGTTTATATCATTTATACTGACAAGCAGCCTTTGGAATTTCATGATTGGCAGCTGCCAAGCCACTCCCTAGCAACCAAACAGAGTACCCTAGCAACCATTTTGCAAGACCTACATCTCTATATCAGAACATCGTATAGAGATGGGGGTTGGTTTATATAATTCATACTGACAAGCAGCCTTTGGAGTTTCATTATTGGCAGCTTCCAAGCCACTCCCTAGCAACCAAACAGAGTACCCTAGCAACCATTTTGCAAGACCTACATCTCTGCATCAGAACATCGTATAGAGATGGGGTTTGGGTCTTTTGACTCATGCTAGCACACAGGACTTTCAACATGCTAAACATGCTAGCTGTGAATAGCTACATGCTAATATTGATTAGCTAAGTGCTAAATCATGCCATGAACATTATAAAAACTCTATAGTAACCAAATGTGAACACTACCAACCACCTAGTAACACCATAGCAACCATCCAGAATACCATAGCAACCACCTAAAACACCCTAGCAACCACCCAAAACACCCTAGCAACCGCCTAGCAACACCATAGCAACCACCCAGAATACCCTAGCAACCGCCTAGCAACACCCTAGCAACCACCCAGAACACCCTAGCAACCGCCTAGCAACACCCTGGCAACCACCCAGAATACCTTAGCAACCACCTAGCAACACCCTAGCAACCACCCAGAATACCCTAGCAACCACCTAACAACACCCTAGCAACCACTCAGAACACCCTAGCAACCACCCAGAACACCCTAGCAACCGCCTAGCAACCACCCAAAACACCTTAGCAACCACCCAGAATACCCTAGCAACCGCATAGCAACAACATAGCAACCACCCAGAACCGCCTAGCAACCGCCTAGCAACACCCTAGCAACCACCCAGAACACCCTAGCAACCGCCTAGCAACACCCTAGCAACCAACCAGAACCCCCTAGCAACCCCCTAGCAACACCCTAGCAACCACCCAGAACACCCTAGCAACCGCCTAGCAACCACCCAGAATACCCTAGCAACCGCATAGCAACACCATAGCAACCACCCAGAACACCCTAGCAACCGCCTAGTAACGCCCTAGCAACCACCCATAATACCCTAGCAACCACCTAGTAACACCTTAGCAACCATGCTAGCAACATGCTAGCAACATGCTAAACATGCTAGCATGATGCTAGCAATATGCTAATCATGCTAGCATCTAGCTAAAACATGTTTGCAACATGCTTATTTTTGCTAGCATCATGCTAGCAACATGCTAATCATGCTAGCATCATGCTAGCAACATGCTAATCATGCTAGCATGTTGGTAGCATGATGCTAACAACATGCTAATCATGCTAGCATGATGCTAGCATGATGCTAACAACATGCTAATCATGCTAGCATTATGCTAGCATCATGCTAATCATGCTAGCATCATGCTAGCATCATGCTAGCAACATGCTAATCATGCTAGCAAAATGCTAATAATGCTAGCATAATGCTAACAACATGCTAATCATGCTAGCATGATACTAGCAACATGCTAATCATGCTAGCATCTTGGTAAAAACTAGCTAATCGCACCCTAGCAACCGAGCGGCGAGTTTTGCCACTGCAAGCACCACTTCACATTTTCTTCTGGAAATGTACATTCTAGTTAGTGGTGCTTGCCTATGGCAAAGCAACACTAGTGTTATTGTGCATACTTATTATTCTTATTCTTATTAGTGGTGCTTGCCTATGGCGAAGCAACACTATTGTTATCTCACATACTTATTATTCTTATTCTTCTTATTCTTCTGGCCACTTTTTGACGCGCTACTCCTCCCGCAGTTTTTGTCACAGACCCATGAATGAGGTGTCAAAACGTGCGGCCTGTTCGGGAATGGTGTGCTATGACTTTTCTAAGAGATCGGGGGTACGATGGTCGCCCCAGGGGCGAAAAACGGCCCAAAAAAATCCCATAGACTTAACATTGCGAAAAACTTTGACGAGTCGTAGCTCGGAACGAGGATGTCGCAGAAATGTGTAATTTACCACATTTGAAGAGGCTGACAGACTCTGTAAGAACATACCACACAATGGGGTAAAAGATGCACCCCTGGGGTGCAGGAGCTGCCCAAAGTTTCCCCATTGACTTACTATGGTGTAGGACGGCCCATGAAATGGGCCGTCCTACACCATAGAAACCGCTTTTATATTGAACATAACTCTGGATCACAGTGTCATAGAGACAAGGGGGCGGGCTCATTTTACTCAGACAACCAATCAGTCTCTCAGGATCATTGTGAAGCTATCAAGCCACGCCCTAGCAACCATTTAGAGCACCTTAGCAACAACTCCCATAGACTTCCATTGAAAGAGATCGAAGGGATATCTCTGGACTGAATTGTCATAGAAACATGAGGGTGGTCTCGTTTGACTCGGGCCAGCAAACAGCCAATCATGAATCACCTCAACACTTGCTAGCCACGCCCTAGCAACCATTGTCGAGCACCTTAGCAACCAAAATCCAAAGAGGAATATCGTCCATTCTGAATGTCACAGAGGCATGGGAGTTGGTTTATATCTTTCATAGTGACAAGCAGCCTTTGGAGTTTCATGATTGGCAGCTGCCAAGCCACTCCCTAGCAACCAAACAGAGTACCCTAGCAACCATTTTGCAAAACCAATATCTCTGCATCAGAACATCGTATAGAGATGGGGGTTGGTTTATACATTCACATTGACTTTGGAGCTTCATGATTGGCAGCTGCCAAGCCACTCCCTAGCAACCAAACAGAGTACCCTAGCAACCATTTTGCAAGACCTACATCTCTGCATCAGAACATCGTATAGAGATGGGGGTTGGGTCTTTTGACTCATGCTAGCAAACAGGACTTGCTACATGCTACACATGCTAGCAGTGAATAGCTACATGCTAATATTGATTAGCTAAGTGCTAAATCATGCCAATAAAATGCTACAAACTCAACAGTAACCATCTTTGACAACTACCAACCACCTAGTAACACCATAGCAACCACCCAAATTACTCTAGCAACACCCTAGCAACCACCCAGAACACCCTAGCAACTGCCTAGCAACGCCCTAGCAACCACCCAGAACACCCTAGCAACCGCCTAGCAACCACCCAGGATACCCTAGCAACCGCCTAGCAACGCCCTAGCAACAACCCAGATTACCCTAGCAACCGCCTAGCAACGCCCTAGCAACCGCCTAGCAACCACCCAAAACACCCTAGCAACTGCCTAGCAACCACCCAGAACACCCTAGCAACCGCCTAGCAACCGCCCAGGATACCCTAGCAACTGCCTAGCAACGCCCTAGCAACCACCCTCGAACACCATAGCAACGGCCTAGCAACACCCTAGCAACCACTCAGAACACCCTAGCAACCACCTAGCAACACCCTAGCAACCACTCAGAACACCCTAGCAACCACCTAGCAACACCCTAGCAACCACCCAGAATACCCTAGCAACCACCTAGCAACACCCTAGCAACCACCCAGAACACCCTAGCAACCACCTAGCAACACCCTAGCAACCACTCAGAACACCCTAGCAACCACCTAGCAACACCCTAGCAACCACCCAGAACACCCTAGCAACCGCCTAGCAACACCCTAGCAACCACCCAGAACACCCTAGCAACCGCCTAGCAACACCCTAGCAACCACCCAAAACACCCTAGCAACCACCTAGCAACAAACTAGCAACACCCTAGCAACCACCCAGAACACCCTAGAAACCGCCTAGCAACCACCCAAAACACCTTAGCAACCACCCAGAATACCCTAGCAACCGCATAGCAACACCATAGCAACCACCCAGAACACCCTAGCAACTGCCTTGCATCATCATAGCAAACTCCAAGAACACCCTAGCAACCGAGCGGCGAGTTTTGCCACTGCAAGCACCACTTCACATTTTCTTCTGGAAATGTACATTCTAGTTAGTGGTGCTTGCCTATGGCGAAGCAACACTATTGTTATCTCACATACTTATTATTCTTCTTCTTCTTATTATTATTATTCTTCTGGCCACTTTTTGACGCGCTACTCCTCCCGCAGTTTTTGTCACAGACCCATGAATGAGGTGTCAAAACGTGCGGCCTGTTCGGGAATGGTGTGCTATGACTTTTCTAAGAGATCGGGGGTACGATGGTCGCCCCAGGGGCGAAAAACGGCCCAAAAAAATCCCATAGACTTAACATTGCGAAAAACTTTGACGAGTCGTAGCTCGGAACGAGGATGTCGCAGAAACGTGAAATTTGCCACATTTGAAGAGGCTGACAGGCTCTGTAAGAACATACCACACAATGGGGTAAAAGTTGCACCCCTGAGGGGCAGGAGGGGCCCAAAGTTGCCCCATTGACTTACTATGGTGTAGGACGGCCCATGAAATGGGCCGTCCTACACCATAGAAACCGCTTTTGTATTGAACATAACTCTGGATCACAGTGTCATAGAGACAAGAGGGCGGGCTCATTTTACTCAGACAACCAATCAGTCTCTCAGGATCATTGTGAAGCTATCAAGCCACGCCCTAGCAACCATTTAGAGCACCTTAGCAACAACTCCCATAGACTTCCATTGAAAGAGATCGAAGGGATATCTCTGGACTGAATTGTCATAGAAACATGAGGGTGGGCTCGTTTGACTCGGGGCAGCAAACAGCCAATCCTGAATCACCTCAACACTTACTGGCCACGCCCTAGCAACCATTGTCGAGCACCTTAGCAACAAAAATCCAAAGAGGAATATCGTCCATTCTGAATGTCACAGAGGCATGGGAGTTGGTTTATATCATTCATACTGACAAGCAGCCTTTGGAGTTTCATGATTGGCAGCTGCCAAGCCACTCCCTAGCAACCAAACAGAGTACCCTAGCAACCATTTTGCAAGACCTACATCTCTATATCAGAACATCGTATAGAGATGGGGGGTGGTTTATATCATTCATACTGACAAGCAGCCTTTGGAGTTTCATCATTGGCAGCTGCCAAGCCACTCCCTAGCAACCAAACAGAGTACCCTAGCAACCATTTTGCAAGACCTACATCTCTGCATCAGAACATCGTATAGAGATGGGGGTTGGTTTATATCATTCATACTGACAAGCAGCCTCAGGAGTTTCATCATTGGCAGCTGCCAAGCCACTCCCTAGCAACCAAACAGAGTACCCTAGCAACCAATTTGCAAGACCTACATCTCTGCATCAGAACATCGTATAGAGATGGGGGTTGGGTCTTTTGACTCATGCTAGCACACAGGACTTTCAACATGCTAAACATGCTAGCTGTGAATAGCTACATGCTAATATTGATTAGCTAAGTGCTAAATCATGCCATGAACATTATAAAAACTCTATAGTAACCAAATTTGAACACTACCAACCACCTAGTAACACCATAGCAACCATCCAGAATACCATAGCAACCACCTAAAACACCCTAGCAACCACCCAAAACACCCTAGCAACCGCCTAGCAACACCATAGCAACCACCCAGAATACCCTAGCAACCACCTAACAACACCCTAGCAACCACCCAGAATACCCTAGCAACACCATAGCAACCACTCAGAACACCCTAGCAACCGCCTAGCAACACCCTAGCAACCACCCAGAACACCCTAGCAACTGCCTAGCAACACCCTAGCAACCACCCAGAATACCCTAGCAACCGCCTAGCAACACCCTAGCAACCACTCAGAACACCCTAGCAACCGCCTAGCAACACCCTAGCAACCGCCTAGCAACACCATAGCAACCAGCCAAAAACCCTAGCAACCGCCTAGCAACGCCCTAGCAACCACCCATAATACCCTAGCAACCACCTAGTAACACCTTAGCAACCATGCTAGCATCATGCTAGCAACATGCTAAACATGCTAGCATCATGCTAGCAATATGCTAATCATGCTAGCATCTACCTAAAACATGTTTGCAACATGCTTATTTTTGCTAGCATCATGCTAGCAACATGCTAATCATGCTAGCATGTTGGTAGCATGATGCTAACAACATGCTAATCATGCTAGCATGATGCTAACAACATGCTAATCATGCTAGCATCATGCTAGCAACATGCTAATCATGCTAGCAACATGCTAGCAACATGCTAATCATGCTAGCATCATGCTAGCAACATGCTAATCATGCTAGCAACATGCTATAAACATGCTAATCATGCTAGCATCATGCTAGCAACATGCTAGCAAAATGCTAATCATGCTAACATCATGCTAGTAAACATGCTAATCATGCTAGCATAATGCTAACAACATGCTAATCATGCTAGTATGTTGGTAGCATGATGCTAACAACATGCTAATCATGCTAGCATGATGCTAACAACATGCTAATCATGCTAGCATCATGCTAGCAACATGCTAATCATGCTAGCAACATGCTAGCATCATGCTAATCATGCTAGCATCATGCTAGCAACATGCTAGCAAAATGCTAATCATGCTAACATCATGCTAGCAACATGCTAATCATCATGCTAGCAACATGCTAATCATGCTAGCATCATGCTAGCAACATGCTAGAAACATGCTAATCATGCTAGCATCATGCTAGCAACATGCTAGCAAAATGCTAATCATGCTAACATCATGCTAGCAACATGCTAATCATGCTAGCAACATGCTAATAATGCTAGCATAATGCTAACAACATGCTAATCATGCTAGCATGATAATAGCAACATGCTAATCATGCTAGCATCTTGGTAAAAACTAGCTAACCGCACGCTAGCAACCGAGCGGCGAGTTTTGCCACTGCAAGCACCACTTCACATTTTCTTCTGGAAATGTACATTCTAGTATTGTGATTACTATTCACCTAGACAAAATTTCGGCACGCTACTCCTCCCGCACGTTTTCTCGTAGACCCATGAATGAGGTATCAAATCGACCGGTTCACTGAGGAGAGGTGTGCTATGTCTTTTCTAAGCGATCGGTTGTACGATGATCGTCCGGCGGGCGATAAATTGGACGAAAAAAGTCCCATAGACTTAACATTGGCACAAAATTTGTTATATCACATCTTTTCACCAGAAGGTCATAGAGACTTGGGGTTAGGCTCTTTTGACTCGGCCTATCAAGCAGCCAATAAGTAGTGACGTAATAACTTCATATTCGCGCCCTAGCAACCACTTAGGGCAGCCTAGCAACCATAAAACAACATATTTAAGCCATATCTCAGCTCCAGAAAATAGAAGAAACATGGAGTTTGCCTTTTTTGACTCAGACTGTCAACTAGTCTTTAAATATCATCTCATAAACTGTATAAGCACATCATAGCAACCATTTATGGAACCCTAGTGACCATACAAACACATGAATAAGCCATATCTCCGCATCAGAACATCGTACAGACATGGTTGTTGGCTCGTATGCAATAATGTACCACACCCTAGCAACCGGGCAGCGAGTTTTGCCACTGCAAGCACCACTTCACATTTTCTTCTGGAAATGTACATTCTAGTATTGTGATTACTATTCACCAAGACAAAACTTCGGCACGCTACTCCTCCCGCATTTTTTGTCGTAGACCCATGAATGAGGTGTCAAATCGACCGGCTCATTGAGGAGAGGTGTGCTATGACTTTTCTAAGTGATCGGTTGTACGATGTTCGTTCAGCAGCCGATAAATCGGACGAAAAAATTCCCATAGACTTAACATTGGGACAACATTTGTGAGATCATATCTTTTGACTAGAAGGTCACAGAGACTTGGGGTTGGGCTCTTTTGACTCGGCCTATCAAGCAGCCAATAAGTAGTGACATAATAACTTCATATTCCCGCCCTAGCAACCACTTATGCCACCCTAGCAACTATAAAACAACATATTCAAGCCATATCTCAGCTCCAGAAAATAGAGGAAACATGGAGTTTGCCTTTTTTGACTCAGACAGTCAACTAGTCTTTAAATATCATCTCATAAACTCTATAAGCACACCATAGCAACCATATAGGGTACCCTAGTAACCATACAAACACATGAATAAGCCATATCTCAGCACCAGAACATCGTACAGACGTGTTTGTTGTCTCGTATGCAATAATGTACCACACTCTAGCAACCGAGCGGCGAGTTTTGCCACTGCAAGCACCACTTCACATTTTCTTCTGGAAATGTACATTCTAGTGTTGTGATTACTATTCACCTAGACAAAACTTCGGCACGCTACTCCTCCCGCACCTTTTGTCGTAGACCCATGAATGAGGTGTCAAATCGACCGGTTCATTGAGGAGAGGTGTGCTATGTCTTTTCTAAGCGATCGGTTGTACGATGATCATCCGGCGGGCGATAAATTGGACGAAAAAAGTCCCATAGACTTAACATTGGCACAAAATTTGTGAGATCATAATTATCTTTTGACCAGAAGGTCATAGAGACTTGGGGTTGGGCTCTTTTGACTCGGCCTATCAAGAAGCCAATAAGTAGTGATATAATAACTTCATAGCCGTGCCCTAGCAACAACTTAGGGCACCCTAGCAACCATAAAACTACATTTCCAAGCCATATTTCAGCTCCAGAAAATTGTAGAAACATGGAGTTTGGCTTTTTTGACTTAGACTGTCAACTAGTCTTTAAATATCATCTCATAAACTGTATAAGCACACCATAGCAACCATAAAGAGTACCCTAGTAACCACCTGAACACATGAATAAGCCATATCTCAGCACCAGAACATCGTACAGATGTGTTTGTTGTCTTGTATGCAATCATGCACAACACCGTAGCAACCGAGCGGCGAGTTTTGCCACTGCAAGCACCACTTCACATTTTCTTCTGGAAATGTACATTCTAGTATTGTGATTACTATTCACCAAGACAAAACTTCGGCACGCTACTCCTCCCGCATTTTTTGTCGTAGACCCATGAATGAGGTGTCAAATCGACCGGCTCATTGAGGAGAGGTGTGCTATGACTTTTCTACGTGATCGGTTGTACGATGTTTGTTCAGCAGCCGATAAATCGGACGAAAAAATTCCCATAGACTTAACATTGGCACAACATTTGTGAGATCATATCTTTTGACTAGAAGGTCACAGAGACTTGGGGTTGGGCTCTTTTGACTCGGCCTATCAAGCAGCCAATAAGTAGGGGCATAACAACTTCATGGCCACGCCCTAGCAACCACTTATGCCACCCTAGCAACCATAAAACAACATTTACAAGCTATATTTCAGCTCCAGAAAATCGTAGAGACGTGGAGTTCGGCTTTTTTGACTCAGACTGTCAACTAGTCTTCTAATATCATCTAATAAACTGCATAAGCACACCATAGCAACCATATAAGGTACCCTAGTAACCATACAAACACATAAATAAGCCATATCTCAGCACCAGAACATCGTACAGACGTGTTTTTTGTCTCGTATGCAATCGTGTGCCACACTCTAGCAACCGAGCTGCGAATTTTGCCACTGCAAGCACCACTTCACATTTTCTTCTGGAAATGTACATTCTAGTGTTGTGATTACTATTCACCTAGATAAAACTTCGGCACGCTACTCCTCCCGCACGTTTTTTCGTAGACCCATGAATGAGGTGTCAAATCGACCGGTTCATTGAGGAGAGGTGTGCTATGTCTTTTCTAAGCGATCGGTTGTACGATGTTCGTCCGGCGGGCGATAAATTAGCCGAAAAAAGTCCCATAGACTTAACATTGGCACAAAATTTGTGAGATCATATCTTTTGACCAGAAGGTCATAGAGACTTGGAATTGGGCTCTTTTGACTCGGCCTATCAAGCAGCCAATAAGTAGTGACATAATAACTTCATATTCCCGCCCTAGCAACCACTTAGGGCAGCCTAGCAACCATAAAACAACATATTCAAGCCATATCTCAGCTCCAGAAAATAGAAGAAACATGGAGTTTGCTTTTTTTGACTCAGACTGTCAACTGGTCTTTAAATATCATCTCATAAACTGTATAAGCACACCATAGCAACCATATAGGGAACCCTAGTAACCACCTGAACACATGAATAAGCCATATCTCAGCACCAGAACATCGTACAGACGTGGTTGTTGTCTCGTATGCAATATTGTACCACACCCTAGCAACCGACCGGCGAGTTTTGCCACTGCAAGCACCACTTCACATTTTCTTCTGGAAATGTACATTCTAGTTAGTGGTGCTTGCCTATGGCAGAGCAACACTATTGTTATCTCACATACTTATTATTCTTATTAGTGGTGCTTGCTGAAAGCAAGGCAACACTATTACTATTGCTTTTTTGGAGTCCGCCAAAAAGTTTGACGCGCTACTCCTCCCGCAGCTTTTGTCACAGACCCACGAATGAGGCATCAAAACGTGCGGCCTATTGAGGAGAGGTGTGCTATGACTTTTATAAGCGATCGGGGGTACGGTGTTCGCCCCAGGGGCGAACAAACTTCCAAAAAATCCCATAGACTTAACATTGCGACAAACTTTGACGACTCATAGCTCCGAACGAGGATTTCACAGAAGCCTGCGATTTACCACATTTGAAGAGGCTGACAGGCTCTGTAAGAAAATACCTCACAATGGGGTAAAAGTTGCACCCCTGCGGGGCAGGAGCTGCCCAAAGTTGTCCCATTGACCCCCATTGGTTTATTATTCTTATTCTTATTCTTATTAGTGGTGCTTGCTGAAAGCAAGGCAACACTATTACTATTGCTTTTTTGGAGTCCGCCAAAAAGTTTGACGCGCTACTCGTCCCGCAGCTTTTGTCACAGACCCACGAATGAGGCATCAAAACGTGCGGCCTATTGAGGAGAGGTGTGCTATGACTTTTATAAGCGATCGGGGGTACGGTGTTCGCCCCAGGGGCGAACAAACTTCCAAAAAATCCCATAGACTTAACATTGCGACAAACTTTGACGACTCATAGCTCCGAACGAGGATTTCACAGAAGCCTGCGATTTACCACATTTGAAGAGGCTGACAGGCTCTTTAAGAAAATACCTCACAATGGGGTAAAAGTTGCACCCCTGCGGGGCAGGAGCTGCCCAAAGTTGTCCCATTGACCCCCATTGGTTTATTATTCTTATTCTTATTCTTATTCTTATTCTTATTCTTCTGGCCACTTTTTGACGCGCTACTCCTCCCGCAGTTTTTGTCACAGACCCATGAATGAGGTGTCAAAACGTGCGGCCTGTTCGGGAATGGTGTGCTATGACTTTTCTAAGAGATCGGGGGTACGATGGTCGCCCCAGGGGCGAAAAAGCGGCCGAAAAATCCCATAGACTTAACATTGCGACAAACTTTGACGATTCATAGCTCCGAGCGAGGATTTCGCAGAAACCTGCAATTTACCACATTTGAAGAGGCTGACAGGCTCTGTAAGAATATACCTCACAATGGGGTAAAAGTTGCACCCCTGGGGGGCAGGAGCTGCCCAAAGTTGCCCCATTGACCCCCATTGAAAAATTTTCTAGTATAACATTTACTATTCCAGGAAAAAAGTTTGGCGCCCTCCTATTCCCGCAGCTTTTGTCACAGACCCATGAATGAGGCATCAAATCGTGCGGCCTATTGAGGAGAAGAGTCCTATGAGTTTTAATAAGAGATCGGGGGTACGATGTTCGCCCTAGGGGCGAACAAACTTCCAAAAAAATCCCATAGACTTAACATTGCGACAAACTTTGACGACTCATAGCTCCGAACGAGGATTTCACAGAAACGTGTGATTTGCCACATTTGAAGAGGCTGACAGGCTCTGTAAGAGCATACCTCACAATGGGGTAAAAGTTGCACCCCTGGGGGGCAGGAGCTGCCCAAAGTTTCCCCATTGACTTACAATGGTGTAGGACGGCCCATGAAATGCATGCGTTTTTCCTACTATGGTAAATTGCATAGGGATTTTGTATTGAACATAGCTCTGGGTCACAGTGTCATAGAGACAAGAGGGCGGGCTCATTTTACTCAGACGACCAATCAGTCTCTCAGGATAATTGTGAAGCTATTAAGCCACGCCCTAGCAACCATTTAGAGCACCTTAGCAACAACTCCCATAGACTTCCATTGAAACAGATCAAAGCGATATCTCAGGATATAAGAGTCATAGAAACATGAATTTGACTCGGGGCAGCAAACAGCCAATCCTGAATCACCTCAACACATCCTAACCCCTCCCTAGCAACCTATGTCAAGCACCTTAGCAACCAAAATCCAGACAGGGATATCTTCCATTCTGAATGTCACAAAGGCGTGGGAGTTGGTTTATATCATTCATACTGACAAGAAGCCTTTGGAGTTTCATGATTGGCAGCTGCCAAGCCACTCCCTAGCAACCAAACATAGTACCCTAGCAACCGTTTTGCAAGACCAATATCTCTGCATCAGAACATCGTATAGAGATGGGGGTTGGCTCTTTTGACTCATGCTAGCAAACAGGACTTGCTACATGCTACACATGCTAGCAGTGAATAGCTACATGCTAATATTGATTAGCTAAGTGCTAAATCATGCCAATAAAATGCTACAAACTCTATAGTAACCATCTTTGACAACTACCAACCACCTAGTAACACCATAGCAACCACCCAGATTACCCTAGCAACACCCTAGCAACCACCCAGAACACCCTAGCAACTGCCTAGCAACGCCCTAGCAACCACCCAGAACACCCTAGCAACCGCCTAGTAACCACCCAGGATACCCTAGCAACTGCCTAGCAATGCCCTAGCAACCACCCAGAACACCCTAGCAACTGCCTAGCAACGCCCTAGCAACCACCCAGAACACCCTAGCAACCGCCTAGCAACCACCCAGGATACACTAGCAACTGCCTAGCAACCACCCAGTACACCCTAGCAACTGCCTAGCAATGCCCTAGCAACCACCCAGATTACCCTAGCAACCACCTAGCAACCACCCAGGATACCCTAGCAACTGCCTAGCAACGCCCTAGCAACCACCCAGAACACCCTAGAAACTGCCTAGCAACCACCCAGAATACCCTAGCAACCACCCAGAACACCCTAGCAACCGCCTAGCAACACCCTAGCAACCATCCAGAATACCTTAGCAACCACCTAGCAACACCCTAGCAACCACCCAGAATACCCTAGCAACCGCCTAGCAACCACCCAGGATACCCTAGCAACTTCCTAGCAACGCCCTAGCAACCACCCAGAAAACCCTAGCAACCGCCTAGCAACACCATAGCAACCACCAAGAATACCCTAGCAACCGCCTAGCAACCACCCAGAACACCATAGCAACCGCCTAACAATGCCCTAGCAACCACACAGAATACCCTAGCAACCGCCTAGCAACGCCCTAGCAACCACCCAGAATATCCTAGCAACCGCCTAGCAACGTCCTAGCAACCACTCAGAACACCCTAGCAACCACCTAGCAACTCCCTAGCAACCATCCAGAACACCCTAGCAACCACCCAGAACACCCTAGTAACCGAGCGGCGAGTTTTGCCACTGCAAGCACCACTTCACATTTTCTTCTGGAAATGTACATTCTAGTGTTGTGATTACTATTCACCCAGACAAAACTTCGGCACGCTACTCCTCCCAGACCTTTTATCATAGACCCATGAATGAGGTGTCAAATCGACCGGTTCATTGAGGAGAGGTGTGCTATGTCTTTTCTAAGCGATCGGTTGTACGATGTTCGTCCGGCGGGCGAAAAATTTGCCTAAAAAAGTCCCAAAGACTTAACATTGGCACAAAATTTGTAAAATCATTTCTTTTGACCAGAAGGTCATAGAGACTTGGGGTTGGGCTCTTTTGACTCGGCCTATCAAGCAGCCAATAAGTATTGACATAATAACTTCATATTCGCGCCCTAGCAACCACTTAGGGCAGCCTAGCAACCATAAAACAACATATTCAAGCCATTATCTCAGCTCCAGAAAATAGAAGAAACATGGAGTTTGCCTTTTTTGACTCAGACTGTCAACTAGTCTTTAAATATCATCTCATAAACTGTATAAGCACACCATAGCAACCATATAGGGAACCCTAGTAACCATACAAACACATGAATAAGCCATATCTCAGCACCAGAACATCGTACAGACATGGTTGTTGGCTCGTATGCAATAATGTACCACACTCTAGCAACCGAGCGGCGAGTTTTGCCACTGCAAGCACCACTTCACATTTTCTTCTGGAAATGTACATTCTAGTTCTTCTTATTATTCTTCTGGCCACTTTTTGACGCGCTACTCCTCCCGCAGTTTTTGTCACAGACCCATGAATGAGGCGTCAAAACGTGCGGCCTGTTCGGGAATGGTGTGCTATGACTTTTATAAGGGATCGGGGGTACGATGTTCGCCCCAGGGGCGAAAAACCGGCCGAAAAATCCCATAGACTTAACATTGCGTCAAACTTTGACGAGTCGTAGCTCGGAACGAGGATGTCGCAGAAACGTGTAATTTACCACATTTGAAGAGGCTGACAGGCTCTGTAAGAATATACCACACAATGGGGTAAAAGTTGCACCCCTGGGGTGCAGGAGCTGCCCAAAGTTGCCCCATTGACTTACTATGGTGTAGGACGGCCCATGAAATGGGCCGTCCTACACCATAGAAACCGCTTTTATATTGAACATAACTCTGGATCCCAGTGTCGTAGAGACAAGGGGGCGGGCTCATTTTACTCAGACGGCCAATCAGTCTCTCAGGATCATTGTGAAGCTATCAAGCCACGCCCTAGCAACCATTTAGAGCTCCTTAGCAACAAGTTCCATAGACTTCCATTGAAACAGATCAAAGGGATATCTCAGGATATAAGTGTCATAGAAACATGAGGGTGGGCTCGTTTCACTCGGGCCAGCAAACAGCCAATCCTGAATCACCTCAACACTTACTGGCCACGCCCTAGCAACCATTGTCGAGCACCTTAGCAACCAAAATCCAAACAGGGATATCTTCCATTCTGAATGTCACAGACGCATGGCAGTTGGTTTATATCATTTATACTGACAAGCAGCCTTTGGAGTTTCATGATTGCCAGCTGCCAAGCCACTCCTTAGCAACCAAACAGAGTACCCTAGCAACCATTTTGCAAGACCTATATGTCTGCATCAAAACATCGTATAGAGATGGGGGTTGGTTAATACATTCACATTGACTTTGGAGCTTCATGATTGGCAGCTGCCAAGCCACTCCCTAGCAACCAAATAGAGTACCCTAGCAACCGTTTTGCAAGACCTATATCTCTGTATCAGAACTTCGTATAGAGATGGGGGTTGGCTCTTTTGACTCATGCTAGCAAACAGGACTTGCTACATCCTACACATGCTAGCAGTGAATAGCTACATGCTAATATTGATTAGCTAAGTGCTAAATCATGCCAATAAAATGCTACAAACTCAACAGTAACCATCTTTGACAACTACCAACCACCTAGTAATACCATAGCAACCACCCAGATTACCCTAGCAACACCCTAGCAACTGCCTAGCAACGCCCTAGCAACCACCCAGAACACCCTAGCAACCGCGTAGCAACCACCCAGGACACCCTAGAAACCACCTAGCAACGCCCTAGCAACCACCCACATTACCCTAGCAACCGCCTAGCAACGCCCTAGCAACCGCCTAGCAACCACCCCGAATACCATAGCAACCGACTAGCGACACCCTAGCAACCACCCAGAATACCCTAGCAACCACCCAAAACACCCTAGCAACCGCCTAGCAACACCCTAGCAACCGCCTAGCAACACTCTAGCAACCAACCAGAACACCCTAGCAACCCCCTAGCAACACCCTAGCAACCACCCAAAACACCCTAGCAACCGCATAGCAACCACCCAGAATACCCTAGCAACCGCCTAACAACCAACCAGAACACCCTAGCAACCGCCTAGCAACACCATAGCAACCACCCATAACACCCTAGCAACACCCTAGCAACCACCCAGAATACCTTAGCAACCACTCAGAATACCCTAGCAACACCATAGCAACCACCGATAAACCCTAGCAACCGCCTAGCAACACCATAGCAACCACCCTGAATACCCGAGCAACTGCCTAGCAAACACCATAGCAACCACCCAGAACACCCTAGCAACCACCTAGTAATGCCCTAACCACCCAGAATACCCTAGCAACCGCATAGCAACACCATAGCAACCACCCAGAACACCCTAGCAACTGCCTTGCATCATCATAGCAAACTCCAAGAACACCCTAGCAACCGAGCGGCGAGTTTTGCCACTGCAAGCACCACTTCACATTTTCTTCTGGAAATGTACATTCTAGTTAGTGGTGCTTGCCTATGGCGAAGCAACACTATTGTTATCTCACATACTTATTATTCTTCTTCTTCTTCTTATTATTATTATTCTTCTGGCCACTTTTTGACGCGCTACTCCTCCCGCAGTTTTTGTCACAGACCCATGAATGAGGTGTCAAAACGTGCGGCCTGTTCGGGAATGGTGTGCTATGACTTTTCTAAGAGATCGGGGGTACGATGGTCGCCCCAGGGGCGAAAAACGGCCCAAAAAAATCCCATAGACTTAACATTGCGAAAAACTTTGACGAGTCGTAGCTCGGAACGAGGATGTCGCAGAAACGTGAAATTTGCCACATTTGAAGAGGCTGACAGGCTCTGTAAGAACATACCACACAATGGGGTAAAAGTTGCACCCCTGAGGGGCAGGAGGGGCCCAAAGTTGCCCCATTGACTTACTATGGTGTAGGACGGCCCATGAAATGGGCCGTCCTACACCATAGAAACCGCATTTGTATTGAACATAACTCTGGATCACAGTGTCATAGAGACAAGAGGGCGGGCTCATTTTACTCAGACAACCAATCAGTCTCTCAGGATCATTGTGAAGCTATCAAGCCACGCCCTAGCAACCATTTAGAGCACCTTAGCAACAACTCCCATAGACTTCCATTGAAAGAGATCGAAGGGATATCTCTGGACTGAATTGTCATAGAAACATGAGGGTGGGCTCGTTTGACTCGGGGCAGCAAACAGCCAATCCTGAATCACCTCAACACTTACTGGCCACGCCCTAGCAACCATTGTCGAGCACCTTAGCAACAAAAATCCAAAGAGGAATATCGTCCATTCTGAATGTCACAGAGGCATGGGAGTTGGTTTATATCATTCATACTGACAAGCAGCCTTTGGAGTTTCATGATTGGCAGCTGCCAAGACACTCCCTAGCAACCAAACAGAGTACCCTAGCAACCATTTTGCAAGACCTACATCTCTATATCAGAACATCGTATAGAGATGGGGGGTGGTTTATATCATTCATACTGACAATCAGCCTTTGGAGTTTCATCATTGGCAGCTGCCAAGCCACTCCCTAGCAACCAAACAGAGTACCCTAGCAACCATTTTGCAAGACCTACATCTCTGCATCAGAACATCGTATAGAGATGGGGGGTGGTTTATATCATTCATACTGACAAGCAGCCTTTGGAGTTTCATCATTGGCAGCTGCCAAGCCACTCCCTAGCAACCAAACAGAGTACCCTAGCAACCAATTTGCAAGACCTACATCTCTGCATCAGAACATCGTATAGAGATGGGGGTTGGGTCTTTTGACTCATGCTAGCACAAAGGACTTTCAACATGCTAAACATGCTAGCTGTGAATAGCTACATGCTAATATTGATTAGCTAAGTGCTAAATCATGCCATGAACATTATAAAAACTCTATAGTAACCAAATGTGAACACTACCAACCACCTAGTAACACCATAGCAACCATCCAGAATACCATAGCAACCACCTAAAACACCCTAGCAACCACCCAAAAAACCCTAGCAACCGCCTAGCAACACCATAGCAACCACCCAGAATACCCTAGCAACCACCTAACAACACCCTAGCAACCACCCAGAATACCCTAGCAACACCATAGCAACCACTCAGAACACCCTAGCAACCGCCTAGCAACACCCTAGCAACCACCCAGAACACCCTAGCAACTGCCTAGCAAAACCCTAGCAACCACCCAGAATACCCTAGCAACCGCCTAGCAACACCCTAGCAACCACCCAGAACACCCTAGCAACTGCCTAGCAACACCCTAGCAACCACCCAGAATACCCTAGCAACCGCCTAGCAACACCCTAGCAACCACTCAGAACACCCTAGCAACCGCCTAGCAACACCCTAGCAACCACCCAGAACACCCTAGCAACCGCCTAGCAACACCATAGCAACCAGCCAAAAACCCTAGCAACCGCCTAGCAACGCCCTAGCAACCACCCATAATACCCTAGCAACCACCTAGTAACACCTTAGCAACCATGCTACCATCATGCTAGCAACATGCTAAACATGCTAGCATCATGCTAGCAATATGCTAATCATGCTAGCATCTACCTAAAACATGTTTGCAACATGCTTATTTTTGCTAGCATCATGCTAGCAACATGCTAATCATGCTAGCATGTTGGTAGCATGATGCTAACAACATGCTAATCATGCTAGCATGATGCTAACAACATGCTAATCATGCTAGCATCATGCTAGCAACATGCTAATCATGCTAGCATCATGCTAGCAACATGCTAATCATGCTAGCAACATGCTAGCAACATGCTAATCATGCTAGCATCATGCTAGCAACATGCTAATCATCATGCTAGCAACATGCTAATCATGCTGGCAACATGCTAATCATGCTAGCATCATGCTAGCAACATGCTAAAAACATGCTAATCATGCTAGCATCATGCTAGCAACATGCTAGCAAAATGCTAATCATGCTAACATCATGCTAGCAACATGCTAATCATGCTAGCAACATGCTAATAATGCTAGCATAATGCTAACAACATGCTAATCATGCTAGCATGATAATAGCAACATGCTAATCATGCTAGCATCTTGGTAAAAACTAGCTAACCGCACGCTAGCAACCGAGCGGCGAGTTTTGCCACTGCAAGCACCACTTCACATTTTCTTCTGGAAATGTACATTCTAGTGTTGTGATTACTATTCACCTAGACAAAACTTCGGCACGCTACTCCTCCCGCACCTTTTGTCGTAGACCCATGAATGAGGTGTCAAATCGACCGGTTCATTGAGGAGATGTGTGCTATGTCTTTTCTAAGCGATCGGTTGTACGATGATCGTCCGGCGGGCGATAAATTGGACGAAAAAAGTCCCATAGACTTAACATTGGCACAAAATTTGTGAGATCATATCTTTTGACCAGAAGGTCATAGAGACTTGGGGTTGGGCTCTTTTGACTCGGCCTATCAAGAAGCCAATAAGTAGTGATATAATAACTTCATAGCTGTGCCTTAGCAACCACTTAGGGCACCCTAGCAACCATAAAACTACATTTACAAGCCATATCTCAGCTCCAGAAAATAGTAGAAACATGGAGTTTGCCTTTTTTGACTCAGACTGTCAACTAGTCTTTAAATATCATCTTATAAACTGTATAAGCACACCATAGCAACCATATAGACTACCCTAGTAACCACCTGAACACATTAATAAGCTATATCTCAGCACCAGAACATCGTACAGACGTGGTTCTTTGCTCGTATGCAATCATTTACCACACTCTAGCAACCGAGCGGCGAGTTTTGCCACTGCAAGCACCACTTCACATTTTCTTCTGGAAATGTACATTCTAGTATTGTGATTACTATTCACCTAGACGAAACTTCGGCACGCTACTCCTCCCGCACCTTTTGTCTTAGACCCATGAGTGAGGTGTCAAATCGACCGGTTCATTGAGGAGAGGTGTGCTATGACTTTTCTAAGTGATCGGTTGTACGATGTTCGTCCGGCGGGCGATAAATCGGCCTAAAAAAGTCCCATAGACTTAACATTGGCACAAAATTTGTGAGATCATATCTTTTGACCAGAAGGTCATAGAGACTTGGGGTTGGGCTCTTTTGACTCAGAATATCAAGCAGCCAATAAGTAGTGACATAATAACTTCATATTCGCGCCCTAGCAACCACTTAGGCCAGCCTAGCAACCATAAAACAACATATTCGAGCCATATCTCAGCTCCAGAAAATAGAAGAAACATGGAGTTTGCCTTTTTTGACTGTCAACTGGTCTTTAAATATCATCTCATAAACTGTATAAGCACACCATAGCAACCATATAGGGAACCCTAGTAACCATACAAACACATGAATAAGCCATATCTCAGCACCAGAACATCGTACAGACATGGTTGTTGGCTCGTATGTACCACATGTACCAATCATGTACCACACCCTAGCAACCGAGCGGCGACTTTTGCCACTGCAAGCACCACTTCACATTTTCTTCTGGAAATGTACATTCTAGTTAGTGGTGCTTGCCTATGGCGAAGCAACACTATTGTTATCTCACATACTTATTAGTGGTGCTTGCTGAAAGCAAGGCAACACTATTACTATTGCTTTTTTGGAGTCCGCCAAAAAGTTTGACGCGCTACTCCTCCCGCAGCTTTTGTCACAGACCCACGAATGAGGCATCAAAACGTGCGGCCTATTGAGGAGAGGTGTGCTATGACTTTTATAAGCGATCGGGGGTACGGTGTTCGCCCCAGGGGCGAACAAACTTCCAAAAAATCCCATAGACTTAACATTGCGACAAACTTTGACGACTCATAGCTCCGAACGAGGATTTCACAGAAGCCTGCGATTTACCACATTTGAAGAGGCTGACAGGCTCTGTAAGAAAATACCTCACAATGGGGTAAAAGTTGCACCCCTGCGGGGCAGGAGCTGCCCAAAGTTGTCCCATTGACCCCCATTGGTTTATTATTCTTATTAGTGGTGCTTGCCTATGGCGAAGCAACACTATTGTTATCTCACATACTTATTATTATTCTTCTTATTATTATTCTTCTGGCCACTTTTTGACGCGCTACTCCTCCCGCAGTTTTTGTCACAGACCCATGAATGAGGTGTCAAAACGTGCGGCCTGTTCGGGAATGGTGTGCTATGACTTTTCTAAGAGATCGGGGGTACGATGGTCGCCCCAGGGGCGAAAAACGGCCCAAAAAAATCCCATAGACTTAACATTGCGAAAAACTTTGACGAGTCATAGCTCAGAGTGTGAATTTCGCAGAAACGTGAAATTTGCCACATTTGAAGAGGCTGACAGACTCTGTAAGAACATACCACACAATGGGGTAAAAGTTGCACCCCTGGGGGGCAGGAGCTGCCCAAAGTTTCCCCATTGACTTACTATGGTGTAGGACGGCCCATGAAATGGGCCGTCCTACACCATAGAAACCGCTTTTATATTGAACATAACTCTGGATCACAGTGTCATAGAGACAAGGGGGCGGGCTCATTTTACTCAGACAACCAATCAGTCTCTCAGGATCATTGTGAAGCTATCAAGCCACGCCCTAGCAACCATTTAGAGCACCTTAGCAACAACTCCCATAGACTTCCATTGAAAGAGATCGAAGGGATATCTCTGGACTGAATTGTCATAGAAACATGAGGGTGGTCTCGTTTGACTCGGGGCAGCAAACAGCCAATCATGAATCACCTCAACACTTCCTAGCCACGCCCTAGCAACCATTGTCGAGCACCTTAGCAACCAAAATCCAATGAGGGATATCTTCCATTCTGAATGTCACAAAGGCGTGGGAGTTGGTTTATATCATTCATAGTGACAAGAAGCCTTTGGAGTTTCATGATTGGCAACTGCCAAGCCACTCCCTAGCAACCAAACAGAGTACCCTAGCAACCATTTTGCAAGACCAATATCTCTGCATCAGAACATCGTATAGAGATGGGGGTTGGTTTATACATTCACATTGACTTTGGAGCTTCATGATTGGCAGCTGCCAAGCCACTCCCTAGCAACCAAACAGAGTACCCTAGCAACCGTTTTGCAAGACCAATATCTCTGCATCAGAACATCGTATAGAGATGGGGGTTGGGTCTTTTGACTCATGCTAGCAAACAGGACTTGCTACATGCTACACATACTAGCAGTGAATAGCTACATGCTAATATTGATTAGCTAAGTGCTAAATCATGCCAATAAAATGCTACAAACTCAACAGTAACCATCTTTGACAACTACCAACCACCTAGTAACACCATAGCAACCACCCAAATTACCCTAGCAACACCCTAGCAACCACCCAGAACACCCTAGCAACTGCCTAGCAACGCCCTAGCAACCACCCAGAACACCCTAGCAACCGCCTAGCAACACCCTAGCAACCACCCAGAACACCCTAGCAACCGCCTAGCAACCACTCAAAACACCCTAGCAACCACCTAGCAACACCCTAGCAACCACCCAGAACACCCTAGCAACCACCCAGAACACCCTAGCAACGCCCTAGCAACCACCCAGAACACCCTAGCAACCGCCTAGCAACACCCTAGCAACCACCCAGAACACCCTAGCAACCGCCTAGCAACCACTCAAAACACCCTAGCAACCGCCTAGCAACACCATAGCAACCACCCAGAATACCCTAGCAACCGCCTAGCAACCGCACAGAACACCCTAGCAACCACCTAGCAACACCCTAGCAACCACCCAGAATACCCTAGCAACCACCTAGCAACACCCTAGCAACCACTCAGAACACCCTAGCAACCGCCTAGCAACACCCTAGCAACCACCCAGAACACCCTAGCAACCGCCTAGCAACACCCTAGCAACCACCCAGAATACCCTAGCAACCACCCAGAATACCCTAGCAACCACCCAGAACACCCTAGCAACCACTCAGAACACCCTAGCAACCACCTAGCAACACCCTAGCAACCACCCAGAACACCCTAGCAACCGCCTAGCAACACCCTAGCAACCACCCAGAATACCCTAGCAACCACCTAGCAACACCCTAGCAACCACTCAGAACACCCTAGCAACCACCTAGCAACCACCCAGAACACCCTAGCAACTGCCTTGCATCATCATAGCAAACTCCAACAACACCCTAGCAACCGAGCGGCGAGTTTTGCCACTGCAAGCACCACTTCACATTTTCTTCTGGAAATGTACATTCTAGTTCTTATTCTTATTCTTATTCTTATTCTTCTGGCCACTTTTTGACGCGCTACTCCTCCCGCAGTTTTTGTCACAGACCCATGAATGAGGTGTCAAAACGTGCGGCCTGTTCGGGAATGGTGTGCTATGACTTTTATAAGCGATCGGGGGTACGATGGTCGCCCCAGGGGCGGAAAAGCGGCCGAAAAATCCCATAGACTTAACATTGCGACAAACTTTGACGATTCATAGCTCCGAGCGAGGATTTCGCAGAAACCTGCAATTTACCACATTTGAAGAGGCTGACAGGCTCTGTAAGAATATACCTCACAATGGGATAAAAGTTGCACCCCTGGGGGGCAGGAGCTGCCCAAAGTTGCCCCATTGACCCCCATTGAAAATTTTTCTAGTATAACATTTACTATTCCAGGAAAAAAGTTTGGCGCCCTCCTATTCCCGCAGCTTTTGTCACAGACCCATGAATGAGGCATCAAATCGTGCGGCCTATTGAGGAGAAGAGTCCTATGAGTTTTAATAAGAGATCGGGGGTACGATGTTCGCCCTAGGGGCGAACAAACTTCCAAAAAAATCCCATAGACTTAACATTGCGACAAACTTTGACGACTCATAGCTCCGAACGAGGATTTCACAGAAACGTGTGATTTGCCACATTTGAAGAGGCTGACAGGCTCTGTAAGAGCATACCTCACAATGGGGTAAAAGTTGCACCCCTGGGGGGCAGGAGCTGCCCAAAGTTTCCCCATTGACTTACAATGGTGTAGGACGGCCCATGAAATGCATGCGTTTTTCCTACTATGGTAAATTGCATAGGGATTTTGTATTGAACATAGCTCTGGGTCACAGTGTCATAGAGACAAGAGGGCGGGCTCATTTTACTCAGACGACCAATCAGTCTCTCAGGATAATTGTGAAGCTATTAAGCCACGCCCTAGCAACCATTTAGAGCACCTTAGCAACAACTCCCATAGACTTCCATTGAAACAGATCAAAGCGATATCTCAGGATATAAGAGTCATAGAAACATGAATTTGACTCGGGGCAGCAAACAGCCAATCCTGAATCAGCTCAACACATCCTAACCCCTCCCTAGCAACCTATGTCAAGCACCTTAGCAACCAAAATCCAGACAGGGATATCTTCCATTCTGAATGTCACAAAGGCGTGGGAGTTGGTTTATATCATTCTTACTGACAAGAAGCCTTTGGAGTTTCATGATTGGCAGCTGCCAAGCCACTCCCTAGCAACCAAACATAGTACCCTAGCAACCGTTTTGCAAGACCAATATCTCTGCATCAGAACATCGTATAGAGATGGGGGTTGGCTCTTTTGACTCACGCTAGCAAACAGGACTTGCTACATGCTACACATGCTAGCAGTGAATAGCTACATGCTAATATTGATTAGCTAAGTGCTAAATCATGCCAATAAAATGCTACAAACTCAATAGTAACCATCTTTGACAACTACCAACCACCTAGTAACACCATAGCAACCACCCAGATTACCCTAGCAACACCCTAGCAACCACCCAGAACACCCTAGCAACTGCCTAGCAACGCCCTAGCAACCACCCAGAACACCCTAGCAACCACCTAGTAACCACCCAGGATACCCTAGCAACTGCCTAGCAATGCCCTAGCAACCACCCAGAACACCCTAGCAACTGCCTAGCAACGCCCTAGCAACCACCCAGAACACCCTAGCAACCGCCTAGCAACCGCCTAGCAACCACCCAGGATACACTAGCAACTGCCTAGCAACCACCCAGATTACCCTAGCAACCACCCAGGATACCCTAGCAACTGCCTAGCAACGCCCTAGCAACCACCCAGAACACCCTAGAAACTGCTTAGCAACCACCCAGAATACCCTAGCAACCACCCAGAACACCCTAGCAACCGCCTAGCAACACCCTAGCAACCATCCAGAATACCTTAGCAACCACCTAGCAACACCCTAGCAACCACCCAGAATACCCTAGCAACCGCCTAGCAACCACCCAGGATACCCTAGCAACTGCCTAGCAACGCCCTAGCAACCACCCAGAAAACCCTAGCAACCGCCTAGCAACACCATAGCAACCACCAAGAATACCCTAGCAACCGCCTAGCAACCACCCAGAACACCATAGCAACCGCCTAACAATGCCCTAGCAACCACACAGAATACCCTAGCAACCGCCTAGCAACGCCCTAGCAACCACCCAGAATATCCTAGCAACCGCCTAGCAACGTCCTAGCAACCACTCAGAACACCCTAGCAACCACCTAGCAACTCCCTAGCAACCATCCAGAACACCCTAGCAACCACCCAGAACACCCTAGTAACCGAGCGGCGAGTTTTGCCACTGCAAGCACCACTTCACATTTTCTTCTGGAAATGTACATTCTAGTTATTCTTATTCTTATTCTTCTGGCCACTTTTGACGCGCTACTCCTCCCGCAGTTTTTGTCACAGACCCACGAATGAGGCGTCAAAACGTGCGGCCTGTTCGGGAATGGTGTGCTATGACTTTTATAAGCGATCGGGGGTACGATGTTCGCCCCAGGGGCGAAAAACCGGCCGAAAAATCCCATAGACTTAACATTGCGTCAAACTTTGACGAGTCGTAGGTCGGAACGAGGATGTCGCAGAAACGTGTAATTTACCACATTTGAAGAGGCTGACAGGCTCTGTAAGAACATACCACACAATGGGGTAAAAGTTGCACCCCTGGGGGGCAGGAGGGGCCCAAAGTTGCCCCATTGACTTACTATGGTGTAGGACGGCCCATGAAATGCATGTGTTTTTCCTACTATGGTAAATTGCATAGGGATTTTGTATTGAACATAGCTGTGGATCACAGTGTCATAGAGACAAGGGGGCGGGCTCATTTTACTCAGACAACCAATCAGTCTCTCAGGATCATTGTGAAGCTATCAAGCCACGCCCTAGCAACCATTTAGAGCACCTTAGCAACAACTCCCATAGACTTCCATTGAAAGAGATCGAAGGGATATCTCTGGACTGAATTGTCATAGAAACATGAGGGTGGTCTCGTTTGACTCGGGGCAGCAAACAGCCAATCATGAATCACCTCAACACTTCCTAGCCACGCCCTAGCAACCATTGTCAAGCACCTTAGCAACCAAAATCCAAAGAGGAATATCGTCCATTCTGAATGTCACAGAGGCATGGGAGTTGGTTTATATCATTCATACTGACAAGCAGCCTTTGGAGTTTCATGATTGGCAGCTGCCAAGCCACTCCCTAGCAACCAAACAGAGTACCCTAGCAACCATTTTGCAAGACCAATATCTCTGCATCAGAACATCGTATAGAGATGGGGGTTGGTTTATACATTCACATTGACTTTGGAGCTTCATGATTGGCAGCTGCCAAGCCACTCCCTAGCAACCAAACAGAGCACCCTAGCAACCGTTTTGCAAGACCAATATCTCTGCATCAGAACATCGTATAGAGATGGGGGTTGGCTCTTTTGACTCATGCTAGCAAACAGGACTTGCTACATGCTACACATGCTAGCAGTGAATAGCTACATGCTAATATTGATTAGCTAAGTGCTAAATCATGCCAATAAAATGCTACAAACTCAACAGTAACCATCTTTGACAACTACCAACCACCTAGTAACACCATAGCAACCACCCAAATTACCCTAGCAACACCCTAGCAACAACCCAGAACACCCTAGCAACTGCCTAGCAACACCCTAGCAACCAACCAGAATACCCTAGCAACCACCTAGCAACACCCTAGCAACCACTCAGAACACCCTAGCAACCGCCTAGCAACACCCTAGCAACCACCCAGAACACCCTAGCAACCGTCTAGCAACACCCTAGCAACCACTCAGAACACCCTAGCAACCGCCTAGCAACACCCTAGCAACCACCCAGAAAACCCTAGCAACCGCCTAGCAACCACCCAGAACACCCTAGCAACCGCCTAGCAACACCCTAGCAACCACCCAAAACACCCTAGCAACCGCCTAGCAACACCCTAGCAACCACCCAGAACACCCTAGCAACACCCTAGCAACACCATAGCAACCACCCAGAACACCCTAGCAACAACCTAGCAACGCCCTAGCAACCACCCATAATACCCTAGCAACCACCTAGCAACCACCCAAAACACCTTAGCAACCACCCAGAACACCCTAGCAACCACTCAGAACATCCTAGCAACCGCCTAGCAACACCCTAACAACCACCCAGAACACCCTAGCAACTGCCTAGCAACACCCTAGCAACCACCCAGAATACCCTAGCAACCACCTAGCAACCACTCAGAACACCCTAGCAACCGCCTAGCAACACCCTAGCAACCACCCAGAACACCCTAGCAACCGCCTAGCAACACCCTAGCAACCACTCAGAACACCCTAGCAACCGCCTAGCAACACCCTAGCAACCACCCAGAACACCCTAGCAACCGCCTAGCAACACCCTAGCAACCACCCAAAACACCCTAGCAACCGCCTAGCAACACCCTAGAAACCACCCAGAACACCCTAGCAACACCCTAGCAACACCATAGCAACCACCCAGAACACCCTAGCAACAACCTAGCAACGCCCTAGCAACCACCCATAATACCCTAGCAACCACCTAGTAACACCTTAGCAACCATGCTAGCAACATGCTAAACATGCTAGCATGATGCTAGCAATATGCTAATAATGCTAGCATCTACCTAAAACATGTTTGCAACATGCATATTTTTGCTAGCATCATGCTAGCAACATGCTAATCATGCTAGCATGTTGGTAGCATGATGCTAACAACATGCTAATCATGCTAGCATGATGCTAGCATGATGCTAACAACATGCTAATCATGCTAGCATGATGCTAGCAACATGCTAATCATGCTAGCAACATGCTAGCAACATGTTAATCATGCTAGCATCATGCTAGCAACATGCTAATCATGCTAGCATCATGCTATTAACATGCTAGCAAAATGCTAATAATGCTAACATCATGCTAATCATGCTAGCATCTTGGTAAAAACTAGCTAACCGCACGCTAGCAACCGAGCGGCGAGTTTTGCCACTGCAAGCACCACTTCACATTTTCTTCTGGAAATGTACATTCTAGTTAGTGGTGCTTGCCTATGGCAAAGCAACACTAGTGTTATTGTGCATACTTATTAGTGGTGCTTGCCTATGGCGAAGCAACACTATTGTTATCTCACATACTTATTATTCTTCTTCTTATTATTCTTCCGGCCACTTTTTGACGCGCTACTCCTCCCGCAGTTTTTGTCACAGACCCATGAATGAGGTGTCAAAACGTGCGGCCTGTTCGGGAATGGTGTGCTATGACTTTTCTAAGAGATCGGGGGTACGATGGTCGCCCCAGGGGCGAAAAACGGCCCAAAAAAATCCCATAGACTTAACATTGCGAAAAACTTTGACGAGTCGTAGCTCGGAACGAGGATGTCGCAGAAACGTGAAATTTGCCACATTTGAAGAGGCTGACAGACTCTGTAAGAACATACCACACAATGGGGTAAAAGTTGCACCCCTGGGGTGCAGGAGCTGCCCAAAGTTTCCCCATTGACTTACTATGGTGTAGGACGGCCCATGAAATGGGCCGTCCTACACCATAGAAACCGCTTTTATATTGAACATAACTCTGGATCACAGTGTCATAGAGACAAGGGGGCGGGCTCATTTTACTCAGACAACCAATCAGTCTCTCAGGATCATTGTGAAGCTATCAAGCCACGCCCTAGCAACCATTTAGAGCACCTTAGCAACAACTCCCATAGACTTCCATTGAAAGAGATCGAAGGGATATCTCTGGACTGAATTGTCATAGAAACATGAGGGTGGTCTCGTTTGACTCGGGCCAGCAAACAGCCAATCATGAATCACCTCAACACTTGCTAGCCACGCCCTAGCAACCATTGTCGAGCACCTTAGCAACCAAAATCCAAAGAGGAATATCGTCCATTCTGAATGTCACAGAGGCATGGGAGTTGGTTTATATCTTTCATAGTGACAAGCAGCCTTTGGAGTTTCATGATTGGCAGCTGCCAAGCCACTCCCTAGCAACCAAACAGAGTACCCTAGCAACCATTTTGCAAAACCAATATCTCTGCATCAGAACATCGTATAGAGATGGGGGTTGGTTTATACATTCACATTGACTTTGGAGCTTCATGATTGGCAGCTGCCAAGCCACTCCCTAGCAACCAAACAGAGTACCCTAGCAACCATTTTGCAAGACCTACATCTCTGCATCAGAACATCGTATAGAGATGGGGGTTGGGTCTTTTGACTCATGCTAGCAAACAGGACTTGCTACATGCTACACATGCTAGCAGTGAATAGCTACATGCTAATATTGATTAGCTAAGTGCTAAATCATGCCAATAAAATGCTACAAACTCAACAGTAACCATCTTTGACAACTACCAACCACCTAGTAACACCATAGCAACCACCCAAATTACTCTAGCAACACCCTAGCAACCACCCAGAACACCCTAGCAACTGCCTAGCAACGCCCTAGCAACCACCCAGAACACCCTAGCAACCGCCTAGCAACCACCCAGGATACCCTAGCAACCGCCTAGCAACGCCCTAGCAACAACCCAGATTACCCTAGCAACCGCCTAGCAACGCCCTAGCAACCGCCTAGCAACCACCCAAAACACCCTAGCAACTGCCTAGCAACCACCCAGAACACCCTAGCAACCGCCTAGCAACCGCCCAGGATACCCTAGCAACTGCCTAGCAACGCCCTAGCAACCACCCTCGAACACCATAGCAACGGCCTAGCAACACCCTAGCAACCACTCAGAACACCCTAGCAACCACCTAGCAACACCCTAGCAACCACTCAGAACACCCTAGCAACCACCTAGCAACACCCTAGCAACCACCCAGAACACCCTAGCAACCACCTAGCAACACCCTAGCAACCACCCAGAACACCCTAGCAACCACCTAGCAACACCCTAGCAACCACTCAGAACACCCTAGCAACCACCTAGCAACACCCTAGCAACCACCCAGAACACCCTAGCAACCGCCTAGCAACACCCTAGCAACCACCCAGAACACCCTAGCAACCGCCTAGCAACACCCTAGCAACCACCCAAAACACCCTAGCAACCACCTAGCAACAAACTAGCAACACCCTAGCAACCACCCAGAACACCCTAGAAACCGCCTAGCAACCACCCAAAACACCTTAGCAACCACCCAGAATACCCTAGCAACCGCATAGCAACACCATAGCAACCACCCAGAACACCCTAGCAACTGCCTTGCATCATCATAGCAAACTCCAAGAACACCCTAGCAACCGAGCGGCGAGTTTTGCCACTGCAAGCACCACTTCACATTTTCTTCTGGAAATGTACATTCTAGTTAGTGGTGCTTGCCTATGGCAAAGCAACACTAGTGTTATTGTGCATACTTATTATTCTTCTTCTTCTTATTCTTCTTATTCTTCTGGCCACTTTTTGACGCGCTACTCCTCCCGCAGTTTTTGTCACAGACCCATGAATGAGGTGTCAAAACGTGCGGCCTGTTCGGGAATGGTGTGCTATGACTTTTCTAAGGGATCGGGGGTACGATGTTCGCCCCAGGGGCGAAAAACCGGCCGAAAAATCCCATAGACTTAACATTGCGTCAAACTTTGACGAGTCGTAGCTCGGAACGAGGATGTCGCAGAAACGTGAAATTTACCACATTTAAAGAGGCTGACAGGCTCTGTAAGAATATACCACACAATGGGGTAAAAGTTGCACCCCTGTGGGGCAGGAGCTGCCCAAAGTTGCCCCATTGACTTACTATGGTGTAGGACGGCCCATGAAATGGGCCGTCCTACACCATAGAAACCGCTTTTATATTGAACATAACTCTGGATCACAGTGTCGTAGAGACAAAGGGGCGGGCTCATTTTACTCAGACGGCCAATCAGTCTCTCAGGATCATTGTGAAGCTATCTAGCCACGCCCTAGCAACCATTTAGAGCTCCTTAGCAACAAGTTCCATAGACTTCCATTGAAAGAGATCAAAGGGATATCTCAGGATATAAGTGTCATAGAAACATGAGGGTGGGCTCGTTTGACTCGGGCCAGCAAACAGCCAATCCTGAATCACCTCAACACTTACTGCCCACGCCCTAGCAACCATTGTCGAGCACCTTAGCAACCAAAATCCAAAAAGGGATATCTTCCATTCTGAATGTCACAAAGGCGTGGGAGTTGGTTTATATCATTCATACTGACAAGCAGCCTTTGGAGTTTCATGATAGGCAGCTGCCAAGCCACTCCCTAGCAACCAAACAGAGTACCCTAGCAACCATTTTGCAAGACCTATATCTCTGCATCAAAACATCGTATAGAGATGGGGGTTGGTTTATACATTCACATTGACTTTGGAGCTTCATGATTGGCAGCTGCCAAGCCACTCCCTAGCAACCAAACAGAGTACCCTAGCAACCATTTTGCAAGACCAATATCTCTGCATCAGAACATCGTATAGAGATGGGGGTTGGGTCTTTTGACTCATGCTGGCACACAGGACTTTCAACATGCTAAACATGCTAGCTGTGAATAGCTACATGCTAATATTGATTAGCTAAGTGCTAAATCATGCCATGAACATTATAAAAACTCTATAGTAACCAAATGTGAACACTACCAACCACCTAGTAACACCATAGCAACCATCCAGAATACCATAGCAACCACCTAAAACACCCTAGCAACCGCCTAGCAACACCATAGCAACCACCCAGAATACCCTAGCAACCGCCTAGCAACACCCTAGCAACCACCCAGAACACCCTAGCAACCGCCTAGCAACACCCTGGCAACCACCCAGAATACCCTAGCAACCACCTAGCAACACCCTAGCAACCACCCAGAATACCCTAGCAACCACCTAGCAACACCCTAGCAACCACTCAGAACACCCTAGCAACCACCCAGAACACCCTAGCAACCGCCTAGCAACCACCCAAAACACCTTAGCAACCACCCAGAATACCCTAGCAACCGCATAGCAACAACATAGCAACCACCCAGAACCGCCTAGCAACACCCTAGCAACCACCCAGAACACCCTAGCAACACCCTAGCAACCAACCAGAACACCCTAGCAACCCCCTAGCAACACCCTAGCAACCACCCAGAACACCCTAGCAACCGCCTAGCAACCACCCAGAATACCCTAGCAACCGCATAGCAACACCATAGCAACCACCCAGAACACCCTAGCAACCGCCTAGCAACCACCCATAATACCCTAGCAACCACCTAGTAACACCTTAGCAACCATGCTAGCAACATGCTAGCAACATGCTAAACATGCTAGCATGATGCTAGCAATATGCTAATCATGCTAGCATCTAGCTAAAACATGTTTGCAACATGCTTATTTTTGCTAGCATCATGCTAGCAACATGCTAATCATGCTAGCATGTTGGTAGCATGATGCTAACAACATGCTAATCATGCTAGCATGATGCTAGCATGATGCTAACAACATGCTAATCATGCTAGCATGATGCTAGCAACATGCTAATCATGCTAGCATCATGCTAGCAACATGCTAGCAACATGCTAATCATGCTAGCATCATGCTAGCATCATGCTAGCAACATGCTAATCATGCTAGCAACATGCTAATAATGCTAGCATAATGCTAACAACATGCTAATCATGCTAGCATGATACTAGCAACATGCTAATCATGCTAGCATCTTGGTAAAAACTAGCTAACCGCACCCTAGCAACCGAGCGGCGAGTTTTGCCACTGCAAGCACCACTTCACATTTTCTTCTGGAAATGTACATTCTAGTTATTAGTGGTGCTTGCCTATGGCAAAGCAACACTAGTGTTATTGTCCATACTTATTATTCTTATTCTTATTCTTCTTATTATTCTTCTGGCCACTTTTTGACGCGCTACTCCTCCCGCAGTTTTTGTCACAGACCCACGAATGAGGCGTCAAAACGTGCGGCCTGTTCGGGAATGGTGTGCTATGACTTTTATAAGGGATCGGGGGTACGATGTTCGCCCCAGGGGCGAAAAACCGGCCGAAAAATCCCATAGACTTAACATTGCGTCAAACTTTGACGAGTCGTAGCTCGGAACGAGGATGTCGCAGAAACGTGTAATTTACCACATTTGAAGAGGCTGACAGGCTCTGTAAGAACATACCACACAATGGGGTAAAAGTTGCACCCCTGGGGCGCAGGAGCTGCCCAAAGTTGCCCCATTGACTTACTATGGTGTAGGACGGCCCATGAAATGGGCCGTCCTACACCATAGAAACCGCTTTTATATTGAACATAGCTCTGGATCACAGTGTCATAGAGACAAGGGGGCGGGCTCATTTTATTCAGACAACCAATCAGTCTCTCAGGATCATTGTGAAGCTATCAAGCCACGCCCTAGCAACCATTTAGAGCACCTTAGCAACAAGTTCCATAGACTTCCATTGAAAGAGATGGAAGGGATATCTCCGGATAGAAGTGTCATAGAAACACGAGGGTGGTCTCGTTTGACTCGGGGTAGCAAACAGCCAATCATGAATCACCTCAACACTTCCTAGCCACGCCCTAGCAACCATTGTCGAGCACCTTAGCAACCAAAATCCAAAGAGGGATATCTTCCATTCTGAATGTCACAGAGGCATGGGAGTTGGTTTATATCATTCATACTGACAAGCAGCCTTTGGAGTTTCATGATTGGCAGCTGCCAAGCCACTCCCTAGCAACCAAACATAGTACCCTAGCAACCATTTTGTAACAGCTATATCTCAGCATCAGAACATTGTATCGCGATGGGGGTTGGTTTATATCATTCATACTGACAAGCAGCCTTTGGAGTTTCATGATTGGCAGCTGCCAAGCCACTCCCTAGCAACCAAACAGAGTACCCTAGCAACCATTTTGTAACAGCTATATCTCAGCATCAGAACATTGTATCGCGATGGGGGTTGGGTCTTTTGACTCATGTTAACACACAGGACTTTCAACATGCTAAACATGCTAGCTGTGAATAGCTACATGCTAATATCGATTAGTTAATTGCTAAATGATGCTAGCAACATGCTAATCTTGCTAGTATCTGGCTACAAACATGCTAGCAAACATGCTAATCATGCTAGCATGATGCTAGCAACATGCTAATCATGCTAGCATGATGCTAGCAACATGCTAATCATGCTAGCATGATGCTAGCAACATGCTAATCATGCTAGCATGATGCTAGCAACATGCTAATCATGCTAACATGATGCTAGCAACATGCTAATCATGCTAACATGATGCTAGCAACATGCTAATCATGCTAGCATCTAACTACAAACATGCTAGCAAACATGCTAATCATGCTAGCATGATGCTAGCAACATGCTAATCATGCTAGCATGATGCTAGCAACATGCTAATCATGCTAGCATGATGCTAGCAACATGCTAATCATGCTAGCATGATGTTAGAAACATGCTAATCATGCTAGCATCTAGCTACAAACATGCTAGCAAACATGCTTATCATGCTAGCATGATGCTAGCAACATGCTAATCATGCTAGCATGATGCTAGCAACATGCTAATCATGCTAGCATGATGCTAGAAACATGCTAATCATGCTAGCATGATGCTAGCAACATGCTAATCATGCTAGCATGATGCTAGCAACATGCTAATCATGCTAGCATGATGCTAGCAACATGCTAATCATGCTAGCATGATGCTAGCAACATGCTAATCATGCTAAAATGATGCTAGCAACATGCTAATCATGCTAGCATCTAACTACAAACATGCTAGCAAACATGCTAATCATGCTAGCATGATGCTAGCAACATGCTAATCATGCTAGCATGATGCTAGCAACATGCTAATCATGCTAGCATGATGCTAGCAACATGCTAATCATGCTAGCATGATGCTTGAAACATGCTAATCATGCTAGCATGATGCTAGAAACATGCTAATCATGCTAGCATTATGCTAGCAACATGCCAATCATGCTAGCATGATGCTAGAAACATGCTAATCATGCTAGCATGATGCTAGCAACATGCTAATCATGCTGGCATAATGCTAGCAACATGCTAATCATGCTAGCATGATGCTAGCAACATGCTAATCATGCTAGCATGATGCTAGCAACATGCTAATCATGCTAGCATCTAGCTACAAACATGCTAGCAACCTGCTAATCATGTTAGCATCATGCTAAAGACACGGTAGCATGATGCTAGCAACCTGCTAATCATGTTAGCATCATGCTAAAGACACGGTAGCATGATGCTAGCAACATGCTAATCATGCTATCATTATGCTTATTTTGTTAGCATCTTACTAAAAACTAGCTATACACACCCTAGCAACCGAGCGGCGAGTTTTGCCACTGCAAGCACCACTTCACATTTTCTTCTGGAAATGTACATTCTAGTTATTATTAGTGGTGCTTGCCTATGGCGAAGCAACACTATTGTTATCTCACATACTTATTATTATTCTTCTTATTATTATTCTTCTGGCCACTTTTTGACGCGCTACTCCTCCCGCAGTTTTTGTCACAGACCCATGAATGAGGTGTCAAAACGTGCGGCCTGTTCGGGAATGGTGTGCTATGACTTTTCTAAGAGATCGGGGGTACGATGGTCGCCCCAGGGGCGAAAAACGGCCCAAAAAAATCCCATAGACTTAACATTGCGAAAAACTTTGACGAGTCATAGCTCAGAGTGTGAATTTCGCAGAAACGTGAAATTTGCCACATTTGAAGAGGCTGACAGACTCTGTAAGAACATACCACACAATGGGGTAAAAGTTGCACCCCTGGGGGGCAGGAGCTGCCCAAAGTTTCCCCATTGACTTACTATGGTGTAGGACGGCCCATGAAATGGGCCGTCCTACACCATAGAAACCGCTTTTATATTGAACATAACTCTGGATCACAGTGTCATAGAGACAAGGGGGCGGGCTCATTTTACTCAGACAACCAATCAGTCTCTCAGGATCATTGTGAAGCTATCAAGCCACGCCCTAGCAACCATTTAGAGCACCTTAGCAACAACTCCCATAGACTTCCATTGAAAGAGATCGAAGGGATATCTCTGGACTGAATTGTCATAGAAACATGAGGGTGGTCTCGTTTGACTCGGGGCAGCAAACAGCCAATCATGAATCACCTCAACACTTCCTAGCCACGCCCTAGCAACCATTGTCGAGCACCTTAGCAACCAAAATCCAATGAGGGATATCTTCCATTCTGAATGTCACAAAGGCGTGGGAGTTGGTTTATATCATTCATAGTGACAAGAAGCCTTTGGAGTTTCATGATTGGCAACTGCCAAGCCACTCCCTAGCAACCAAACAGAGTACCCTAGCAACCATTTTGCAAGACCAATATCTCTGCATCAGAACATCGTATAGAGATGGGGGTTGGTTTATACATTCACATTGACTTTGGAGCTTCATGATTGGCAGCTGCCAAGCCACTCCCTAGCAACCAAACAGAGTACCCTAGCAACCGTTTTGCAAGACCAATATCTCTGCATCAGAACATCGTATAGAGATGGGGGTTGGGTCTTTTGACTCATGCTAGCAAACAGGACTTGCTACATGCTACACATACTAGCAGTGAATAGCTACATGCTAATATTGATTAGCTAAGTGCTAAATCATGCCAATAAAATGCTACAAACTCAACAGTAACCATCTTTGACAACTACCAACCACCTAGTAACACCATAGCAACCACCCAAATTACCCTAGCAACACCCTAGCAACCACCCAGAACACCCTAGCAACTGCCTAGCAACGCCCTAGCAACCACCCAGAACACCCTAGCAACCGCCTAGCAACACCCTAGCAACCACCCAGAACACCCTAGCAACCGCCTAGCAACCACTCAAAACACCCTAGCAACCACCTAGCAACACCCTAGCAACCACCCAGAACACCCTAGCAACCACCCAGAACACCCTAGCAACGCCCTAGCAACCACCCAGAACACCCTAGCAACCGCCTAGCAACACCCTAGCAACCACCCAGAACACCCTACCAACCGCCTAGCAACCACTCAAAACACCCTAGCAACCGCCTAGCAACACCATAGCAACCACCCAGAATACCCTAGCAACCGCCTAGCAACCGCACAGAACACCCTAGCAACCACCTAGCAACACCCTAGCAACCACCCAGAATACCCTAGCAACCACCTAGCAACACCCTAGCAACCACTCAGAACACCCTAGCAACCGCCTAGCAACACCCTAGCAACCACCCAGAACACCCTAGCAACCGCCTAGCAACACCCTAGCAACCACCCAGAATACCCTAGCAACCACCCAGAATACCCTAGCAACCACCCAGAACACCCTAGCAACCACTCAGAACACCCTAGCAACCACCTAGCAACACCCTAGCAACCACCCAGAACACCCTAGCAACCGCCTAGCAACACCCTAGCAACCACCCAGAATACCCTAGCAACCACCTAGCAACACCCTAGCAACCACTCAGAACACCCTAGCAACCACCTAGCAACCACCCAGAACACCCTAGCAACTGCCTTGCATCATCATAGCAAACTCCAACAACACCCTAGCAACCGAGCGGCGAGTTTTGCCACTGCAAGCACCACTTCACATTTTCTTCTGGAAATGTACATTCTAGTATTGTGATTACTATTCACCTAGACAAAACTTCGGCACGCTACTCCTCCCGCACATTTTGTCGTAGACCCATGAATGAGGTGTCAAATCGACCGGTTCATTGAGGAGAGGTGTGCTATGACTTTTCTAAGCGATCGGGTGTACGATGTTCGCACAGCGGACGAAAAAGCGGCCAAAAAAGTCCCATTGACTTAACATTGCGGAATTTTCAAAAATTTAAATCTCAACTGTCACTTTCACACACACAGACACAAAAGGGCCTGACAGCCCTGCTGTCAGGCCCTCTCTCTCTCCCTCAGAGGATTTATTTTATCAAGCAGCCAATTAGTAATGGCCTAAAATCTTCATAGCCACACCCTAGCAACCAGTTACAGCACCCTAGCAACCGTAGGCCATACTAAATAACTCTATAAAAACTCTATAAAAACTCCATATAAAACTCCATAGTAATTATCTGTAAATAAATACATGCCGACATCACAGACCCCTGAGTGAGGCGTCAAATTGTGCGGATTATTGAGGAGAGGTGTGCTGTGACTTTTCTTACTGATCGGGGGTACGGTGTTTGCCCCAGGGGCAAATAATTGGCCGAAAAAAGTCCCATAGACTTAACATTGGCACAAAATTTGTTATATCATATCTTTTCACCAGAAGGTCATAGAGACTTGGGGTTGGGCTCTTTTGATTCAGCCTATCAAGCAGCCAATATGTAGTGACATAATAACTTCATATTCGCGCCCTAGCAACCACTTAGGGCAGCCTAGCAACCATAAAACAACATTTTCAAGCCATATCTCAGCTCCAGAAAACAGTAGAGACATGGAGTTTGGCTTTTTTGACTCAGACTGTCAACTTGTCTTTAAATATCATCTCATAAACTGTATAAGCACTCCATAGCAACCATATAGGGTACCATAGTAACCATACAAACACATGAATAAGCCATATCTCAGCTCCACAATATCGTACAGACGTGGTTGTTGGCTCGTATGCAATCATTTAACACACCCTAGCAACCGAGCGGCGAGTTTTGCCACTGCAAGCACCACTTCACATTTTCTTCTGGAAATGTACATTCTAGTATTGTGATTACTATTTTACCAAGACAAAACTTCGGCACGCTACTCCTCCCGCATTTTTTGTCGTAGACCCATGAATGAGGTGTCAAATCGACCGGCTTATTGAGGAGAGGTGTGCTATGACTTTTCTAAGTGATTGGTTGTACGATGTTCGTTCAGCGGGCGATAAATCGGACGAAAAAATTCCCATAGACTTAACATTGGCACAACATTTGTGAGATCATATCTTTTGACTAGAAGGTCAAAGAGACTTGGGGTTGGGCTCTTTTGACTCGGCCTATCAAGCAGCCAATAAGTAGTTACATAACAACTTCATGGCCACGCCCTAGCAACCACTTATGCCACCCTAGCAACCATAAAACAACATTTACAAGCTATATTTCAGCTCCAGAAATTCGTAGAGACGTGGAGTTCGGCTTTTTTGACTCAGACTGTCAACTAGTCTTCTAATATCATCTAATAAACTGTATAAGCACACCATAGCAACCATATAGGGTACCCTAGTAACCATACAAACACATGAATAAGCCATATCTCAGCACCAGAACATCGTACAGACGTGTTTGTGGTCTCGTATGCAATCATGTGCCACACTCTAGCAACCGATCGGCGAATTTTGCCACTGCAAGCACCACTTCACATTTTCTTCTGGAAATGTACATTCTAGTTATTCTTATTATTCTGGACAAATTTTGACGCGCTACTCCTCCCGCAGTTTTTGTCACAGACCCATGAATGAGGTGTCAAAACGTGCGGCCTGTTCGGGAATGGTGTGCTATGACTTTCCTAAGGGATCGGGGGTACGATGTTCGCCCCAGGGGCGAAAAACCGGCCGAAAAATCCCATAGACTTAACATTGCGTCAAACTTTGACGAGTCGTAGCTCGGAACGAGGATGTCGCAGAAACGTGTAATTTACCACATTTGAAGAGGCTGACAGGCTCTGTAAGAATATACCACACAATGGGGTAAAAGTTGCACCCCTGTGGGGCAGGAGCTGCCCAAAGTTGCCCCATTGACTTACTATGGTGTAGGACGGCCCATGAAATGGGCCGTCCTACACCATAGAAACCGCTTTTATATTGAACATAACTCTGGATCACAGTGTCGTAGAGACAAAGGGGCGGGCTCATTTTACTCAGACGGCCAATCAGTCTCTCAGGATCATTGTGAAGCTATCTAGCCACGCCCTAGCAACCATTTAGAGCTCCTTAGCAACAAGTTCCATAGACTTCCATTGAAACAGATCAAAGGGATATCTCAGGATATAAGAGTCATAGAAACGTGAGGGTGGGCTCGTTTGACTCGGGGCAGTAAACAGCCAATCATGAATCACCTCAACACATCTTAACCCCTCCCTAGCAACCATTGTCAAGCACCTTAGCAACCAAAATTCAAACAGGGATATCTTCCATTCTGAATGTCACAGAGGCATGGGAGTTGGTTTATATCTTTTATACTGACAAGCAGCCTTTGGAGTTTCATGATTGGCAGCTGCCAAGCCACTCCCTAGCAACCAAACAGAGTACCCTAGCAACCATTTTGCAAGACCTATATCTCTGCATCAAAACATCGTATAGAGATGGGGGTTGGTTTATACATTCACATTGACTTTGGAGCTTCATGATTGGCAGCTGCCAAGCCACTCCCTAGCAACCAAACAGAGTACCCTAGCAACCGTTTTGCAAGACCTATATCTCTGTATCAGAACATCGTATAGAGATGGGGGTTGGCTCTTTTGACTCATGCTAGCAAACAGGACTTGCTACATCCTACACATGCTAGCAGTGAATAGCTACATGCTAATATTGATTAGCTAAGTGCTAAATCATGCCAATAAAATGCTACAAACTCAACAGTAACCATCTGTGACAACTACCAACCACCTAGTAACACCATAGCAACCACCCAGATTACCCTAGCAACACCCTAGCAACTGCCTAGCAATGCCCTAGCAACCACCCAGAACACCCTAGCAACCGCCTAGCAACCACCCAGGACACCCTAGCAACCGCCTAGCAACGCCCTAGCAACCACCCAGATTACCTTAGCAACCGCCTAGCAACGCCCTAGCAACCGCCTAGCAACCACCCAGAATACTATAGCAACCGACTAGCGACACCCTAGCAACCACCTAGAACACCCTAGCAACCGCCTAGCAACCACCCAGAACACCATAGCAACCATCCACAATACCCTAGCAACCAACCAGATCACCCTAGCAACCGCCTAGCAACGCCATAGCAACCACCCAAAACACCCTAGCAACCACCCAGAATACCCTAGCAACTGCCTAGCAACACCATAGCAACCACCCAGAACACCCTAGCAACCGCCTAGCAACGCCCTAGCAACCACCCATAATACCCTAGCAACCACCTAGTAACACCTTAGCAACCATGCTAGCATCATGCTAGCAACATGCTAAACATGCTAGCATGATGCTAGCAATATGCTAATCATGCTAGCATCTAGCTAAAACATGTTTGCAACATGCTTATTTTTGCTAGCATCATGCTAGCAACATGTTAATCATGCTAGCATGTTGGTAGCATGATGCTAACAACATGCTAATCATGCTAGCATGTTGGTAGCATGATGCTAGCAACATGCTAATAATGCTAGCATGATGCTAGCATGATGCTAACAACATGCTAATCATGCTAGCATCATGCTAACAACATGCTAATCATGCTAGCATGATGCTAGCAACATGCTAATCATGCTAGCATCATGCTAGCAACATGCTAATCATGCTAGCATCATGTTAATCATGCTAGCATCATGCTAGCATCATGCTAGCAACATGCTAATCATGCTAGCAACATGCTAATAATGCTAGCATAATGCTAACAACATGCTAATCATGCTAGCATGATGCTAGCAACATGCTAATCATGCTAGCAACATGCTAGCAACATGCTAATCATGCTAGCAACATGCTAATAATGCCAGCATAATGTTAACAACATGCTAATCATGCTAGCATGATGCTAGCAACATGCTAATCATGCTAGCATCTTGCTAAAAACTAGCTAACCGCACACTAGCAACCGAGCGGCGAGTTTTGCCACTGCAAGCACCACTTCACATTTTCTTCTGGAAATGTACATTCTAGTATTGTGATTACTATTCACCTAGACAAAACTTCGGCACGCTACTCCTCCCGCACCTTTTGTCGTAGACCCATGAATGAGGTGTCAAATCGACCGGTTCATTGAGGAGAGGTGTGCTATGTCTTTTCTAAGCGATCGGTTGTAGGATGTTCGTCCGGCGGGCGAAAAATTTGCCGAAAAAAGTCCCATAGACTTAACATTGGCACAAAATTTGTGAGATCATATCTATTGACCAGTAGGTCATAGAGACTTGGGGTTGGGCACTTTTGACTCGGCCTATCAAGAAGCCAATAAGTAGTGACATAACTACTTCATGGCCACGCCCTAGCAACCACTTAGGGCACCCTAGCAACCATAAAACAACATTTACAAGCCATATTTCAGCTCCAGAAAATTGTAGAGACATGGAGGTCGGCTTTTTTGACTCAGACTGTCAACTAGTCTATAAATATCATCCCATAAACTGTATAAGCACACCATAGCAACCATATAGGGTACCCTAGTAACCATACAAACACATGAATAAGCCATATCTCAGCTCCACAATATCGTACAGACTTGGTTCTTGGCTCGTATGCAATCATCTACCACACCCTAGCAACCGAGCGGCGAGTTTTGCCACTGCAAGCACCACTTCACATTTTCTTCTGGAAATGTACATTCTAGTTAGTGGTGCTTGCCTATGGCGAAGCAACACTATTGTTATCTCACATACTTATTATTCTTATTCTTCTTATTCTTATTCTTCTGGCCACTTTTTGACGCGCTACTCCTCCCGCAGTTTTTGTCACAGACCCATGAATGAGGTGTCAAAACGTGCGGCCTGTTCGGGAATGGTGTGCTATGACTTTTCTAAGAGATCGGGGGTACGATGTTCGCCCCAGGGGCGAAAAACGGCCCAAAAAAATCCCATAGACTTAACATTGCGAAAAACTTTGACGAGTCGTAGCTCGGAACGAGGATGTCGCAGAAACGTGAAATTTGCCACATTTGAAGAGGCTGACAGGCTCTGTAAGAACATACCACACAATGGGGTAAAAGTTGCACCCCTGAGGGGCAGGAGGGGCCCAAAGTTGCCCCATTGACTTACTATGGTGTAGGACGGCCCATGAAATGCATGTGTTTTTCCTACTATGGTAAATTGCATAGGGATTTTGTATTGAACATAACTCTGGATCACAGTGTCATAGAGACAAAGGGGCGGGCTCATTTTACTCAGACAGCCAATCAGTCTCTCAGGATCATTGTGAAGCTATCAAGCCACGCCCTAGCAACCATTTAGAGCTCCTTAGCAACAAGTTCCATAGACTTCCATTGAAACAGATCAAAGGGATATCTCAGGATATAAGTGTCATAGAAACATGAGGGTGGGCTCGTTTCACTCGGGCCAGCAAACAGCCAATCCTGAATCACCTCAACACTTACTGGCCACGCCCTAGCAACCATTGTCGAGCACCTTAGCAACCAAAATCCAAACAGGGATATCTTCCATTCTGAATGTCACAGAGGCATGGGAGTTGGTTTATATCATTCATACTGACAAGCAGCCTTTGGAGCTTCATGATTGGCAGCTGCCAAGCCACTCCCTAGCAACCAAACAGAGTACCCTAGCAACCATTTTGCAAGACCTGTATGTCTGCTTTAAAACATCGTATAGAGATGGGGGTTGTTTTATACATTCACATTCACTTTGGAGCTTCATGATTGGCAGCTGCCAAGCCACTCCCTAGCAACCAAACAGAGTACCCTAGCAACCGTTTTGCAAGACCTATATCTCTGTATCAGAACATCGTATAGAGATGGGGGTTGGCTCTTTTGACTCATGCTAGCAAACAGGACTTGCTACATCCTACACATGCTAGCAGTGAATAGCTACATGCTAATATTGATTAGCTAAGTGCTAAATCATGCCAATAAAATGCTACAAACTCAACAGTAACCATCTTTGACAACTACCAACCACCTAGTAACACCATAGCAACCACCCAGATCACCCTAGCAACACCCTAGCAACTGCCTAGCAATGCCCTAGCAACCACCAGAACACCCTAGCAACCGCCTAGCAACCACCCAGGACACCATAGCAACCACCTAGCAACGCCCTAGCAACCAACCACATTACCTTAGCAACCGCCTAGCAACGCCCTAGCAACCGCATAGCAACCACCTAGCAACGCCCTAGCAACCACCCAAAACACCCTAGCAACCACCTAGCAACCACCCAAAACACCCTAGCAACCACCCAGAATACCCTAGCAACCGCCTAGCAACACCATAGCAACCACCCAGAACACCCTAGCAACCGCCTAGCAACGCCCTAGCAACCACCCATAATACCCTAGCAACCACCTAGTAACACCTTAGCAACCATGCTAGCAACATGCTAAACGTGCTAGCATGATGCTAGCAATATGCTAATCATGCTAGCATCTAGCTAAAACATGTTTGCAACATGCTTATTTTTGCTAGCATCATGCTAGCAACATGCTAATCATGCTAGCATGTTGGTAGCAACATGCTAATCATGCCAGCATCATGCTAGCAACATGCTAACAACATGCTAATCATGCTAGCATCATGCTAGCAACATGCTAGCAAAATGCTAATCATGCTAGCATCATGCTAATCATGCTAGCATGATGCTAGCAACATGCTAATCATGCTAGCAACATGCTAATAATGCTAGCATAATGCTAACAACATGCTAATCATGCTAGCATGATACTAGCAAAATGCTAATCATGCTAGCATCTTGGTAAAAACTAGGTCACCGCACCCTAGCAACCGAGCGGCGAGTTTTGCCACTGCAAGCACCACTTCACATTTTCTTCTGGAAATGTACATTCTAGTATTGTGATTACTATTCACCTAGACAAAACTTCGGCACGCTACTCCTCCCGCACGTTTTCTCGTAGACCCATGAATGAGGTATCAAATCGACCGGTTCATTGAGGAGAGGTGTGCTATGTCTTTTCTAAGCGATCGGTTGTACGATGATCGTCCGGCGGGCGATAAATTGGACGAAAAAAGTCCCATAGACTTAACATTGGCACAAAATTGTGAGATCATATCTTTTGACCAGAAGGTCATAGAGACTTGGGGTTGGGCTCTTTTGACTCAGACTATCAAGCAGCCAATAAGTAGTGACATAATAACTTCATATTCGCGCCCTAGCAACCACTTAGGCCAGCCTAGCAACCATAAAACAACATATTCGAGCCATATCTCAGCTCCAGAAAATAGAAGAAACATGGAGTTTGCCTTTTTTGACTCAGACTGTCAACTGGTCTTTAAATATCATCTCATAAACTGTATAAGCACACCATAGCAACCATATAGGGAACCCTAGTAACCATACAAACACATGAATAAGCCATATCTCAGCACCAGAACATCGTACAGACATGGTTGTTGGCTCGTATGTACCACATGTACCAATCATGTACCACACCCTAGCAACCGAGCGGCGACTTTTGCCACTGCAAGCACCACTTCACATTTTCTTCTGGAAATGTACATTCTAGTGTTGTGATTACTATTCACCTAGACAAAACTTCGGCACGCTACTCCTCCCGCACCTTTTGTCGTAGACCCATGAATGATGTGTCAAATCGACCGGTTCATTGAGGAGAGGTGTGCTATGACTTTTCTAAGCGATCGGTTTTACGATGTTCGTCCGGCGGGCGATAAATTATCCGAAAAAAGTCCCATAGACTTAACATTGGCACAAAATTTGTTATATCATATCTTTTGACCAGAACGTCATAGAGACTTGGGGTTGGGCTCTTTTGACTCGACCTATCAAGCAGCCAATAAGTAGAGACATAATAACTTCATATTCGTGCCCTAGCAACCACTTAGGGCAGCCTAGCAACCTTAAAACAACATATTCAAGCCATATCTCAGCTCCAGAAAATAGAAGAAACATGGAGTTTGCCTTTTTTGACTCAGACTGTCAACTAGTCTTTAAATATCCCCTCATAAACTGTATAAGTACACCATAGCAACCATATAGGGTACCCAAGTAACCATACAAACACATGAATAAGCCATATCTCAGCACTTGAACATCGTACAGACATGGTTGTTGGCTGGTATGCAATCATTTACCACACCCTAGCAACCGAGCGGCGAGTTTTGCCACTGCAAGCACCACTTCACATTTTCTTCTGGAAATGTACATTCTAGTATTGTGATTACTATTCACCAAGACAAAACTTCGGCACGCTACTCCTCCCGCACCTTTTGTCGTAGACCCATGAATGAGGTGTCAAATCGACCGGTTCATTGAGGAGAGGTGTGCTATTACTTTTCTAAGTGATCGGTTTTACGATGTTCGTCCGGCGGGCGATAAATTAGCCGAAAAATGTCCCATAGACTTAACATTGGCACAAAATTTGTTATATCATATCTTTTGACCAGAAGGTCATAGAGACTTGGGGTTGGGCTCTTTTGACTCGGCCTATCAAGCAGCCAATAAGTAGAGACATAATAACTTCATTTTCGTGCCCTAGCAACCCCTTAGGGCAGCCTAGCAACCATAAAACAACATATTCAAGCCATATCTCAGCTCCAGAAAATAGTAGAAACATGGAGTTTGCTTTTTTTGACTCATACAGTTTATGAGATGATATTTAAAGACTAGTTGACAGTCTAAGCACACCATAGCAACCATATAGGGTACCCTAGTAACCATACAAACACATGAATAAGCCATATCTCAGGACTTGAACATCGTACAGACATGGTTGTTGGCTCGTATGCAATAATGTACCACACTCTAGCAACCGGGCGGCGAGTTTTGCCACTGCAAGCACCACTTCACATTTTCTTCTGGAAATGTACATTCTAGTATTGTGATTACTATTCAACAAGACAAAACTTCGGCACGCTACTCCTCCCGCACCTTTTGTCGTAGACCCATGAATGAGGTGTCAAATCGACCGGTTCATTGAGGAGAGGTGTGCTATGACTTTTCTAAGTGATCGGTTTTACGATGTTCGTCCGGCGGGCGATAAATTAGCCGAAAAATGTCCCATAGACTTAACATTGGCACAAAATTTGTTACATCATATCTTTTGACCAGAAGCTCATAGAGACTTGGGGTTGGGCTCTTTTGACTCGGCCTATCAAGCAGCCAATAAGTAGAGACATAATAACTTCATATTCGTGCCCTAGCAACCACTTAGGGCAGCCTAGCAACCATAAAACAACATATTCAAGCCATATCTCAGCTCCAGAAAATAGTAGGAACATGGAGTTTGCCTTTTTTGACTCATACAGTTTATGAGATGATATTTAAAGACTAGTTGACAGTCTAAGCACACCATAGCAACCATATAGGGTACCCTAGTAACCATACAAACACATGAATAAGCCATATCTCAGGACTTGAACATCGTACAGACATGGTTGTTGGCTCGTATGCAATAATGTACCGCACTCTAGCAACCGGGCGGCGAGTTTTGCCACTGCAAGCACCACTTCACATTTTCTTCTGGAAATGTACATTCTAGTATTGTGATTACTATTCACCTAGACAAAACTTTGGCACGCTACTCCTCCCGCACGTTTTCTCGTAGATCCATGAATGAGGTATCAAATCGACCGGTTCATTGAGGAGAGGTGTGCTATGTCTTTTCTAAGCGATCGGTTGTACGATGTTCGTCCGGCGGGCGATAAATTGGACGAAAAAAGTCCCATAGACTTAACATTGGCACAAAATTTGTGAGATCATATCTTATGACCAGAAGGTCATAGAGACTTGGGGTTGGGCTCTTTTGACTCTGCCTATCAAGCAGCCAATAAGAAGTGACATAATAACTTCATATTTGCGCCCTAGCAACCACTTAGGGCAGCCTAGCAACCATAAAACAACATATTTAAGCCATATCTCAGCTCCAGAAAATAGAAGAAACATGGAGTTTGCCTTTTTTGACCCAGACTGTCAACTGGTCTTTAAATATCATCTCATAAACTGTTTAAGCACACCATAGCAACCATATAGAGTACCCTAGTAACCATACAGACACATGAATAAGCCATGTCTCAGCACCAGAACATCGTACAGACATGGTTGTTGGCTCGTATGCAATCATGTACCACACTCTAGCAACCGAGCGGCGAGTTTTGCCACTGCAAGCACCACTTCACATTTTCTTCTGGAAATGTACATTCTAGTTTCATTAATTATTTTACCATTAAAAATATAGAATTGTTCCCCATTCTGCTTAAAACATTCTTCATATCATGTTAATCCCTGTCAATCATACAATGCCTTATTGTATTCTAAAACTGACTTTTCATATCATTTAAACAGTTAATTTGACTTCCATAAATTCTGTCAGACATTTTATTTTCATCACATATAGTTTTCTACTATATTTCTTCTCGATCTTTCCCTACATGCCAGTTCCTTCATTATCTAACCAGTACATGATTGTTTGCACAATCCCCACACAAACATATCTCACACACCAACCTTCTTGTTTTTTCCACTTCCCTCTTCCATCAAGTCTCTCACTTACAGTTCCCTCTATTTCACACAGACAGCCTTATTGCTGCTTGCTACTTTAGTCCTTATCATATAAATTTAAGTTCTATAGACATCTAATGTCATGCATCCATTTACTGGATGAAGAAGTAAAAACTTTATTTCTCCTGGCAGTCCGACATTTTATCTTCAAGCCAACAATCCATGATCTATATATTCAGTGCTGTGTGGTTGCGCTGTGTGACGTGACAAGCAATGATGCGTCACCATGGAAACATTACCGCGAAAGCGTACCACAATAATCAACTAACTCTCTCCCAAAAAAATGGCTAAACGAAAGGTGGACTTTAAAAACAGGGGTTTTCAGGACAGGTGGGAGTCACAGTATATGTTCGCAGATGTAAAGGGAAAAGCTGTGTGTCTCCTGTGCGGAGACAGCGTGTCTGTAATGAAAGAATACAACATAAGAGACACTATGAAACGAAGCACCACGACAAATACAAGCATCTGGACACGACACAAAGGCTACAGAAGGTAGAAGAGTTAAAAAGAAGTCTGGTGTCACAGCAGGCTATGTTCACTAAAGCCAAATCACAAAAGCGAGGCTGCTGTTAAGGCCAGTTTTATTGTGGCAGCAGAGGTCGCAAAATCAGCCAGGGAATTTGTCAAAAACTGCATGATTAAAGTTTGCGACGCCGTGTGCCCAGAAAAAAGGCAAGCATTTTTAAATCTGAGCCTGAGCCGAAACACTGTTGCTGATCGTGTGCGTCACCTTGCTACCAATCTCCAACAACAGCTTGTGAGAAAGGGAAACGATTTCATAGCATACTCCCTTGCTGTGGATGAGAGCATCGACACTTCTGATACTGCCCAGCTGTCAATTTTTATCCGTGGAGTGGAGTGGACTCAAGCCTGTGCGTAACAGAAGAGTTAATGGGATTACACTCCATGCATGGCACAACTACGGGGAAAGATATCTTTGAAGAGGTGTCCAGATGTGTAGATAAAATGGGGTTGCCGTGGGATAAACTTGTGGGACTGACAACAGATGGAGCGCCTGCGATGTGTGGTCAAAAAAGTGGATTGGTGGGGAGGATCCGAGAAATGATGCAGGAGGAAAACGTCACAGGTGAGCTGACAGCTTATCACTGCATCATACACCAGGAATCCTTGTGTGGCAAAGCCTTGAAAATGGAACGTGTGATGAGCATCATAAAAAAAAAACGATTAACTTTATCAGAGCCAAAGGTTTAAATCACCGCCAGTTCAAGTCTTTTCTGGCGGAGTTAAGTTCAGAACATGGTGACTTGCCCTATCACACAGAGGTGCGATGGCTAAGCCAGGGAAAGGTGCTGGAAAGATTTTTCGAGTTGCGTGAGGAGATCTGTGAGTTCATGGAAAGCAAAGGAAAAGACACAAAAGAGCTCCGAAATAAAAAGTTTCTGTGTGAAGTGGCGTTTCTGTGTGACATCACGAGCCACCTGAATGCGCTCAACCTGCAGCTTCAGGGGCGGGGCCGTATCATCACTGACATGTACGCTATAGTGAGGGCTTTTAAAACCAAGCTGCGCCTGTCGGAGACGCAGATGCTGCAGGAAGACATGAGCCATTTTCCGCGCTGCCAAACAATGAAAGAGCAGGTCGCTGCCACCGTTTTCCCAACTACACAGTTTGCTGAAAAACTCTGCATACTTGGTGCTGAGTTCACATGGCGATTTGTCGATTTTGAAGCTCAAAAAAGCAGGTTTGAACTGCTCAGTAATCCATTTACAGCCGATGTGGAAAGCACACGATCAAACCTCCAAATGGAGCAGATTGAGCTCCAATGTAGTGACACACTGAAGGCAAAATATGAGTCTGTGGGCGCTGCAGAGTTTCCACGTTTCATCCCCAATACAATGCCCCAGATGCGCTCCCAGGCTGCTCAAAGGCTCTCTATGTTTGGCAGCACATACTTGTGTGAACAACTCTTCTCTTTAATGAAGATAAACAAAACTTCACACAGGACTCGTCTTACTGATGAACACCTTCACTCAATCCTGAGGATTTCCTCATCTCAGAGCCTGACCCCAGACATTGATGAACTTGTATCCAAGATGAGACACCAAGCATCTGGCTCAGACCAATGAGCAGAGCAGCAAGCGGTGCTTTGACGCATTTTCAGTCTTTAAAGCAGTTTCATTTTTGCATTTTTTCTTTCTCTTGCTATAGGACATTTGATTTTCCTTTGAAGTAAATACCTTTTGTAAATAACCATGAGAAATAAGTGAAACTGATTTTATTTATTAATTGTATTTCTTTTATTTCCTAATTAATGTTGTTTTATAGGCAATAATATATAGGCCTTGTTGGTTTCAGGTTCATAATAATAATACGTTGTTTCAATAAATGTTTAACCTGTCCGGCCCTTGACTTATAGCAATTTTTTAATCTCGGCCCACTGTGCATTTGAGTTTGACACCCCTGGTTTACGCTACGATATGGGCTGTTATGTCTTTTAAGGGCATGACTGCAACTTCCAGGCGCCTCTCAGGGCGCCTCAGTCCCTCTCAGGCCTTAACCTAATACAGAAAAGCACTGGTCAACACTGACCAGTCCCTAAGGTCAAAAGGTCTCCTCCCATCTGCTCCTGAGCATCACCCCAAGCACATACACAGACATTTTAGTTCATGTTATAGGATCATCAGGAGCCACATGGCTCAGATTCACCTAGTAAAATTTACTACTGATCAATGTAAGATTAAAATTGCACCCACAGTATGTCTATTAATAAATGTAATCATTCAAAACATCTATTGTGTTGCTGTCATTATAATTGATTAATTAAGTGATGACTGAGCAGTAGTGATGAACACCTGCTGTTAACAATCAGAATCACTGAAGGAAAGAGGAACAACAAGAATAAAAAAGAGAGAGAGAAACTTCCAGCCACAGCCTTAGATGAAATCAGCTGAAGACAAAAAGACATTGAATCTCTGAAGATCTCAGCAGAGGAGGATTAAACAATTCCACAAACAGCATTACCAGCTTCACTTATTACTAACCAGGAGTGCGTTTCCCAAAGCCAACTATGGTAGCAAGTGCGTTGTTACCAATGGAGTTCAATGGAAATTGCGATCACAGTTGACCGATGATGCCTTTGGGAAACGCACCCCGGATTGACTTTATTTTCTTTGCTCTTGGCTGACATGTGTCATTGCTATGGCCTGCTTCTGGCCCATGTCTAGCAAACAGTTAATTATTTAATGATACTTTTTAAATGCACTGTAAAACATTGCCAAGAATTTACAGGATTAAAGAGTATTATTTTACAATAAATTACTGTTGTCAGAAGTTTACAGTGAAATTAATGCATGATGCAGTGTTACTCATTGCGCGGCTCGCCAAGCTTTCATTTGTGGCTCGCATGGCGGTAAATAATACAGTGATATGATCATGCAGTCACCACAGATATTTCATAAAAACATTAAAAACAAGTAGAGCTATAACATAACCCATTAAAAACTCAAAGTGTCAGCTATTTTACAAATAATTTCGATCGGACTGAAAGGGGTGGTTTATCGAGAAAACATGTAAACACTTGATCGATTAAAAAACGAAACTGAAAGGACGACGTATGAAGCGCTGAACGAGCTGTTTTCCTGATGAATAAAGTGTCATAAATGAGTGTCCTGTCATTCTATAATTCTCCTTTCACTCAGCGTCTGTGAAGTGGAGCAGGACAACGGCTCACCAGTCCTTGTTTCAGACTCTAATCCACAGACGACTGGTTTTGGGCATGTTTACTGCGTGATGAATACAAAAAGCACGTCACAATGGTTCATATGTCCATAGTCTCCAAATTGTGACCAGAATTGGATAAATATTAAGTCTGCTATTTAAAACAAATAAAGAACCAATGTAGGAGAATGGTTAATAAGCAACAACAGCGGGAAACTCTGTATATTTGTGCAGTGTGCGCATGTCAAAAAATCTATTCCGATTTAAATCTTTTGACTTATAAACGCGCACATCAACCCGATAATGTATCACATCACGATGTTTGGCGTTCATGTAAACTACAATACATTGATTCATCAATCAGAATTAATTCAGTCCGATTGAAACAAAACGTACATGTATCCAGTCGTTGCGGAGTTGCCAGTTATGGCGGTCTTTCCAGCTCTTAACGCTACATGTGCTCTTAGATGGCTACTTGATGGGCTAAAGTAGAAAAAAAATGTAAGGTAATTCTGGGATGAATTTATTCTGGATATCCTGTTGTTGTTGTTTTTTTTTTTTGTCATTAAGGGAAATCATCTTGTCTCCATTACAAATTTGACTGGTAAATCATAAAGAATGTTTGCCCCTCACCCTTTTGTATTTATTGCATTGCATATTGTATGTTCAGAGGTGACAGATTGATAAGCAGACATGGTATTTATGACTGGATGCAACTTTTTATACATTGTGGTAAAAATGGCTTTCCTACTGACTTTGTCCTATCAGTGCGGCTCTCATGAAAAAAATAGTGAAGACATGATGGGTCATTTTATTACGAATTACTGTTAATCAACAGCAAAATGTTGTTGACATCACAGTAATGTAATGCTCTTTTTTTACTCTGAATTCACATTTTAAAGTTGTCTTTAACCATGCCACTGTAAGCAATTACATTGTTTTGTACTGTAATTGGCTTGAAGTCACCATAATGGTGATTAGTGTTGAATTTGCTTGGGATCTAGCCAAGTCGGAAATTTGACAAATGAAAACATTTGTCAAAACAAAGACAAGCTAGAATATAAAATAAACTAATTGGCTGATTCAAAGTTAGTCATCAAACTATACTATTAACTATACTATTATTAGTGTTACTTCAGCATAAAATAAGATAAGTCCTAATGTGGAATTACTGTGAAAGTAATGCATTTATTAACCTGGAATATACTGTAATTTCACACTAAAATTTTTAACAGTGTGTTTTTCATGATATGTTTTGGGGAAATGCATCCAGTGTTGCCAACTAATTTTACATTTTTAATTTTACATTACATAATGTCATTACAAGTTATGTAGAGTACACAATGGCATTACTCAAACTGACTGGCCATCTCGGCGAATGTGAAATTTGTTACTTTAGATTTGTTTGTTAATTATCACATATTTGATTTGAAATTACACATTATGTTCTAAATTTGTCTTTTGTCAACTATTGTACTCTGAACTGATTGTGTTTATATGATTTGACCGAAGGGGAAAAACTACTAGAAGTTTGTCTCATTGAAAAGTGTAAGATAATTCAGGTTAATTCAGGTTATTCTTTTAATCAACTGGCAGTCCAAAAATACAGTCCCCTCCAAAAGTATTGGAACGGTAAGGCAAATTCCTTTGTTTTTGTTGTTCACTGAAGACATTTGGGTTTAAGATCAAAAGATGAATATGAGACAAGAGTTCAGAATTTCAGCTTTTATTTGCTGGTATTCACATCTAGATGTGTTAAACAACTCACGACATACCACTCTTTGTTTGAACCCACCCATTTTTCAAGTGAGCAAAAGTATTGGAACATGTGACTTACAGATGTTTATTGTTGCCTAGGTGTTGCCTTTTAGGTTGATTGTACAAACATTAAATAGCTCTGCTTGACTAGTCTAAGTTTTCCTCCTTGGTTCAAACCTATAAAGACTGCATTTCCTGTTAAAGAGGATAAACCAACATGAAGACCAGAGAGCTGTCTATGGGAGAAAAGCAAGCCATTGTCAAGCTGAGAAGAAAAAGGAAAGTCGACCAGAGCCATTGGACAAACATTGGGCATAGCAAGCACAACAATTTGGAATGTCCTGAAAAAGAAAGAAGCTACTGGTGTACTGAGTAACAGACGTCGAACAGGTTGGCCAAGGAAAACAACAGTAGTTGATGACAGAAGTATCGTGAGAGCTGTGAAGAAAACCCCCAAAACATCAGTAAGTGACAACACCAACGACCTCCACAGTGAAGGGATGAAGGTATCACAATCCACTGTTCGAAGAATACTCAGAGAGCAGAAATATAGAGGCCACACCACAAGATGCAAACCACTCATCAGCAGTAAGAATCGGAAGGCCAGATTGGAATTTGCAATGAAGTACAGAGATGAGCCGCAAAAGTTCTGGAACACAATCTTATGAACTGATGAGACCAATTTTATGCTCTACCAAAGTGATGGAATGGCCAAAGTGTGGAGAAAGAAAGGAACTGCTTATGATCTGAAGCATACAAGCTCATCTGTGAAGCATGGTGGAGGTAATATCATGGCTTGAGCGTGCATGGCTGCTTCTGGAACAGGCTCATTAATATTTATTGATGATGTAACTGATGATGGTAGCAGCAGAATGAATTCAGAAGTGAACAGAAACATTTTGTCTGCCAAATAACGGAGAAATGCATTGAAACTAATCGGGAGGAAGTTTATCATGCAGCAGGACAATGATCCAAAGCACACTGGCAACAAAACAAAGGACTTCATCAGGGGGAAAAAGTGGAAGGTTTTAGACTGGCCAAGTCAATCACCTGACCTTAACCCATTAGAGCATGCATTTCACCTCCTTAAGAGGAGACTGAAGGGAGAAACACCCCGAAACAAACAAGAACTGAAAGAAGCTGTGGTAAAAGCCTGGAATAGCATGCCAAATGAAGAATGCAACTGTTTGGTGATGTCGATGGGTCACAGGCTTGTGGCAGTTATTGCAAGCAAGGGTTATGTCACCAAATATTAAATGTTATTTACTTTAAGATTATTTGTTCCAATACTTTTGCTCACTTGAAAAATGGGTGGGTTCAAACAAAGGGTGGTATGTCGTGAGTTGTTTAACACATCTAGATGTGAATACCAGCAAATAAAAGCTGAAATTCTGAACTCTTGTCTCATATTCATCTTTTGATCTTAAACACAAATGTCTTCAGTGAACAACAAAAACAAAGGAATTTGCCTTACCGTTCCAATACTTTTGGAGGGGACTGTAATTACTGAGCTTATGCAAGACTGTTTTAAAAGAACCGTGTAGCTTTGTTTACTCTGACACATGCTTCTTACAGGATGTGGTTTGACAATGAGAGATGTATACGAGCGTAAGATCACTGAGACCTTCTCTGTACACTCTCAAGAAAAGGTTCAAAAGCTGTCACTGGGGCAGTACCTTTTCAAAAGGTACACTTTTGTATGTTTCATGTAATATACACTTTAGGTACCAATATGTAGTTTCAGGGCACCAGTATGCACCCTTTATGTGACAGCTTTTTGTACATTTCTTTCTGAGTGTACCTGTACATTAGTTAAACCCCTCTTCAAAAGGTAATGAAGTATTTTAGTAAAGAATATTACAGGAAAGTGTTTTTGCAAAGCTGAGAATGTGTTGAGAGTATTTGATCAAAATGTGACAAGAAACAATCTACATTGGCTACTACGATCTTCCTAGACTTACAATGCTATTGGGAACAGCGGTCCAGATTAGTTTGGATCTAATGGGGCTTCAGCAGTTTGTCAGCAAACATTCTCCCACGCTGACATTCAAAAATCATGTTTCTGCTTTTTGTCATATTAGAGAAGTGCAAGCTTTTGAAAAAAAAAAGAAGCAAAAACAGAAATCGGGTTGGGTTGTTTCTGTGAACAGTGAGAGATCAGAAGCCCAAAAAAAAAAAAAACGTATTCCACCAAACCAATCTGGCTCTCACTGAGCAACATTATTGAACGACTAATGTAAGTCACCTCTTGATGGTCATAAATCTGATGATATTTCTGATGTGAATCCACTGATATTCTCACATCAATAGCAACTAGTTCCTAACAATCAAATCTATTCATGTTTTTTGTAAATTGCATTGGGAAGAATGTGTGTTCTAAGAAGAATAATAGCAGATATGTGATATAATTTAATGTAACACATTCTTATAAGAACTTCTTTCCACATACAGGTAGTAGCATCCACATATACCACACTAATTAAGTGTTTAGTCTTGTCAATAAAGTCTTTATCATGTCACACGTAAAGTCCATGTTTCATGCTCATATACTCATATATTTACCATAACCCGGAAATTAACATTTCTTAGAATTAATAAACGATTAACAGTGTTCACAGGACAAACAGGTTAATTGATTGTAATATTAATTTTACTACATTAAGTTAATTCTATTAACTAATCCAACTATTCATAATTAATTATAACAAGTTATGATTAATTATTCATATTTATTTTAAGCTAATTTGCTACAGTAGCATCACCTATACCACATGTAATAATAATGAAAGTGATAGGTGACGTTGTAAGGAATCGTTAGAGTCATAGAGATCCATTTGCAGCTTTATTTAGAAACAGAGGCAGACAGGCAGGATATGGATAGGCGAGCAGGAGTAGTGTGGGCAAGGCAAAGAATACTCAGGTAAACAGGCGTTGATGGTCGGGGCAGGCGGGAATGTGTAATCGGTGAAGAGCAGGTGTGTGTGTGATCAGTTCAGAAGAGCTGCGTTATGGGAAATGTAGTTTGCATGGCAACAGTCAATACTCTGGAGACGGATCCCTCCATGGGTGTGGAGGGAGTGATGCAGGAAACTCCTGCGCAACAGACGTCTACTGTATGTGGGAAGAAGTTCTTGCAAAGATAGATTTGTATTAGTTTGCACTCAGTCAACAGATCTGACAACATCAGCACAACTGAGCATAATTATTATAATAATAATCATAATTTTTGGACTTTCATGGCATTTTAGTATTTAAGCTGTGAACTGTCCATCAGCTTGGCTCATGAACACTGTTTGTAGTTTGTCTATGTTTGGCATATTACTTTTTATAATATATTTTTGCACACAGGTTTACTGTAAGCAAAGTGAGTAAAATAATGTGACATTTAATTTACAACTATATTTATAATTTATTTTGAAATATATGTATCTATTATTATTATCTATTTATATATATTTAGTTTTTTTTACTGTAGTTTTAATATATTTAAAAAAAACCGTAAAAGTTTTGAAATGTGTTAATATTTGTTTTACATTTTAGAAACATAGTGCAGCAGATTAGTAAAAAAAATCGTTCACTTTGGTATAAAAGCATGAAATTTGGCACAGATACTCTCTAAGGGCCACTATTTTGGAAAAAGGCGTTGGCCACTCAAAAATTCAATATTGCAGCCATTTTTCAAGATGGCCGCCATTGCTATTCAATGCTTATTATGTCAATTATTCAAACAGTAATCCAAGCAGAAAATTTGATACAAATACTCTCTAAAGGACACGTTAATGGAAAAAGATGCTTGTCCCTCAAAAATTCAAGATGGCTGCCATTTTTAAAGATGGCCACTGTTCCTGTCGAATATTAATTATTTCAATTGTTCAAATGGTGATGCAAGCATAAAATTAGGCAGAAATACTCTTCAAGGAACACTCTTTTGAAAAAATGTATGTGCCACCCAAAAATTCAGGATGGCTACCATTTTCAAGATGGCCACCATTTCTGTCAAATAGTCATAATGTCTGCTTTGTCTGCTTCCTCTCCTTTGACCTCTCCGGCTTAGTTAAAATTGCCAGGGATATAAATTCCCCGCCGGCATAGCACTAGGTTTATTGGAGTACACAAGCCTCTCCACCACGGCAAGGTGCAGTCCACAGAAAGGAAGGGCCACTGTTAGAAAAAAGAAGTGGCCAGTAAAAATTCAGGAAGGAAAACATTTTTGAAGATGGCTGCCCTCCTTTCCTATGTTCATTGCCACTGTTTCCAAAAATTGATGTAAGGATTCAAGAGAAATGGCGGCCATATTGAATTTTTGGGTGGCCAAGGCCTTTTTTCCAAAAAGTGACCATTAGAGAGTATCTGTGCCAAATGTCATGCTTCTATACCAATTTGAATGATTCTCTTGAAATATGCCATTAATCTGCTGCACTAACAAGGAAAATGTGTGATTTCTGAGAGTGTTTTATTGCATGACACTAAACAGACACACAGAAGGTCCCAGTGTGTTTTAAGAGAAAAACAAATGTGCTCCATGAATTCACAGTGACAGTCTCAGTCTGTGAGTCAAAGTGAAAGCTGCTGCTGTGGTTTGAGTTACACAGATCTAGAAGAATGTGGTATATTCTGATGGGCAGTGTTGGGAAAGTTCACTTTCTACATGAACTAGTTCAAAGTTCAGTTCACAAATTTTAAAATGAACTAGTTCAGTTCATAGTTCATACTTTAAAATTTTTAACTAGTTCATAGTTCTTTTTTTCCATATGTTGCTGCGAGCTATTATTTTTCAAAATTATTGCCACAGCCCATATAGAACCACAGACAGCACTTATTTTATCGGCGGGCAAAGTTTGCACAGAAATGTAAAATTTGTCCCATCTTCGCTCGCCGACCTTGTCATAAAACTCGTTTAAATGATCATATGACTCCTCCTTCAGTGGCGGCGCCAGGGAGGAGCTAGGTGGTGCTGTAGCTCCCCTTATAATAGCCATGGCACCCGCCCAGCACGCCCAAGAAATGTCTGTAATTTTTTATATTTATATTGTTTATATGTCATGTTTGAATAGTCTTTTTTAAGTTGTTAAAAATGGGTATTAAATATGTTTAATGCCTTTGTTTAGTCTAAAATAACATGAGGCCCAAACAGGCGATCTTCTTTGGCCGTTCCGGGAGTCTCCGCATATTGATAGCGGCTCCCTGATGCCCGCAAATTAGTTCAAATCTCCCGGAATCTAGCGAGCGAGAGACCTTGCGTGTGTGTGCAAATGTGCGTGTGTGCCTCATGAAGCGCATGTAAGACGACACAACCCAAGGCCCAAATAAATGTATCTATTTATTAAGAATCAGTCTATAGTTCATTTATAGAGTGAAGACTTTATTTTTTTTAGCTACAGTACTAGGTCTATTTAACAGTAGCATTCAAAAAAGAAACGAAGCACTGTTTATTTTATTTGTCTCTTATAGTATTTGTCATATTGTTTGTAATTAGCTTTTTTGCTTATTTTTAATAACAAAGATACAATTCATTAAAAAATCTATATTGTAATTATAAAATTACATTAAATAACTTGTTTCATGAAATAAGAGTGTCCTCAGTCTCGCGCTGTAGTGCAGAAACACGATCTGTTAGCTAAGACGAGTGTGGAACGAGGGGCTGTGGAATTTCTTTGGTCAAACATTTGAAAGGAGATACACCTGCTGTGTGTAAATCTGACATTACAGTGTTTGTTTTTTTGTTTGTTTGTTTTTTACAGACTGATCTCATGAAATGGCGTATGTATGACACGCCAATTCGTATTTTCATTTTTGGCGTGCTATCAACACGCATAATCGCTTTTCAGCGTGTTTATCAACGCCTTTGACTTAACGTTATATTACTGTATTATGTATATATAAATATATGACCTACCCCAACCCCGTCCCTAAACCTACCCGTCACTGGGGTTAATACCATTTATGAGTCTTCTCCTACCATCCTAGGAAAAGAAATATCGCTCCACAGATGTAGATATAGATTTTGCTTCGTTTCGCTCGGACATTTAACGGCGTACACATACACGCGGAATCACTCGGACATTTAATGGCGTAGACATACACGCAAAAGATTTCGGCGTGGACATACACGCGGATAGCTCAAAATGCGTATAGATAACACGCCACTTGAATTGAAAGTGGCGTGTATGTTTACGCAAAGTCATGATGTCATGTTGGTTTTTTAAATGGCGGTTGAGCACGACTGCTCCGTGAATGGATCAGAGGTAGGTGGCTGGAATAATATGGATTATGATGAACGAGAAGATGAAGAAAGGTGAAGAAAGTAGGTGACGGATGAGTGACAAAAGAACCAAAGGGAATAAAAGAGTCAGAAATGAGAAAGATAATGATACAGAAAGTGAAGAAGAGGGGCAAGGTATGGTTCATAAAGAAAGAGAGGAAAAGTATGTAGTCATAATAAGATTTAATGAAAAGAATCAGGGGAGCATGAAGAAAGTTAGCCCACTAGTGCTAACAACAACTCTGGCAAACAAGGTAGGGGATATCGAATATGCAAAGGTTCTAAATGATGGCAATTTATTGGTGAGATGTGCTGATACAGTGCAAATGGAAAAAGCGCTAAAAATTAAAGAGATAGGAAAATGCAAGGTGAAAAATACGGGGAGGGTAGGAGCTCGGATGGGAGGTGGAAACATAGGAGTGATAACGGGGGTGCCAATAAGTGTAATGTGGTGAACTGTATTCACACATGAATATTGGCTTCATGGAAGAATTTAAAAGGAATATTTAAAGGAGGGAAAGTACTTAATGTACAAATATTGAAATCAGCAAAGGAAGGAGTGATGAGAGATAGTGAATCGGTGTCAGTAGAATTTGAAGGAGAACATGTTCCTGTTGTGAAGAGGCGGAGTCAGGAGGATCCATTCGCAGCATTTATTAGAGTAGTTAAACAGGCAGGGATCAACAACAGCAAACAGGGCAACGGAGACAAGGCAGAGACAAACCAGATTACAAGCAAAGGGTCAGGGCAGGCAGAGAGAATCAGAGTCCAGTAAACAGTCCAGGGTCAGGGCAGGCAGAGAAGGGTCAGCAACGATAAACAATCCACAGGTCAAACACAGGAATCAAACTCAGGAAGGAAACGCTCAGAATTGCAGTGGAATAACGTACAAGACTTCACAGGGAATGATGAGGTGAACCAGGCTTATATGGGGTGAACTAAACAATATAATGAGACACAGGTGAATGATAATCAGGGATGATGAGTCCGGGCAGTGAATTATGGGAAATGTAGTTGTGAGTGAACAATGATAGTCTGATGTGGAGTGCCCCCAGGTGGCTCTCAAGGGCACTCCAGCTGATAACCGTTACAGTTCCAAAGAAAGTATTCTTCGGTTTTATGAGTTACCCAGTCAGGATGTTTGTACCAAAGCCGATGAGGTGCTTTAACTGCCAGAGATTTGGGCACACAGCAAAGAATTGTAATAGGCAGAGAAGGTGTGCTAGATGTGGAGGAGATCATGAATATGGGAAGTGTGGTACAGGGATTCCACCAAAATGTTGCAGTTGTGGAGGTGCCCACAATGTGGCATATGGAGGGTGTGAAATTATGAGACGGGAGACTAATATTCAAAAGATAATAGTGGAGAAAAGGATATCCTATGCTGAAGCTGTAAGAGTGTCAAAAGAGAGGGTAGATGTAATAAGAGAGCCAGAAGTTGTGGAAGAACAAGTACAACATCAAAGAACCAATGAAAGAATGTATGTGGGAAAAAGAGATCTAGTTACATTCATAGCAGGGGTGATTAATAGCACTGCAGAAGTTAAATCAAAAAATGAAAAAATCCTGTTGATAGTTAAAGCTGCAGTTAATTAGGACTGGTAGGACTGATGTGGGAAGAAGTAAGAGAGAACCTTACTATTCAGTCAAGTCAAGAAGCGTCATGGGTTGGTTAATAATTTTAATGGTAATTGTTTTACAATGGAATGCTATAAGCTTATTGGCGAATGGTCAAGAATTTAAGCATTTCATAAATGAATTGGAAGAGAAACCAGATGTGATGTGTATACAGGAAACTTGGCTTAAACCAAGTCTTGATTTTGTAATTCATGGATCCACTGTGTTAAGGAAAGATAGGATTGATGGAGGAGGAGGTGGGTGTGCAACATTTATAAAGCTTGGATTGACTTATAGGTTAAAGGGGACATATCATGCTAAATCCATTTTTTTAGCCCTTAAATGCATTTTGTTGTATATTTGGAGTGTTTAGAAGTACAGAAAAGTTTAAATTATTCTCTTCAGGTGCTTCGTTGATATCTTTATATTCTGTTTTGGTCATATTTTTCAACCTGTTCCGATTTTTCTGTTCACTATGACGTTTTTTTAACTATTACGTCACAGTATTTGCAGCGGAACTGCCAAATAAGGACATCGACTTCCGGCCCACCACTTCGAGCACTCCGCCATTTTTATTTCTCGCTGCAATTTTGTAGTCCAAGCTAAAGGATGCAGAATTTACGAGAGGGTAAGTTAAAATGTTCGGTTGTTGGATGTAGTAACCCACACGCTTCATTACACCGTCGAATGTAGATGAACTGCCGTGCTTGTGTTGTGACAGGGCGCATGTTTAACTGAAAGAACGAGCAGAGAGAGAGACCCGGTCGCGCGCGCACACTCTCTCTCTTCGGAGCCAGGCGAAAGTGTAAACAAGACTTCACCGTCTCCAAACTAGGCGCTGTCTTGCTCTCTCTCCCTCGCACATATTAATCAAAATAAATCGACACGGTGGTAAAAGGTCGGAAGACCAAAGTTTCATGTGTAAATACAGTAACACACCATTGCGATACATCCATATGAAGATGTACACACCATTGCGATACATCCATATGCAATACATCCATATGTTCTGCAGGTTCGTCGTCTTCATTTTCATCTCGCTCCAGCTCCGACTCTGGCTAGAACATGTAAGGCTGGCTGGACAAGTCTTCCGTTGTTGACATTTTGTTAATAACGTTTCTGTGCCGCTAGATAATCGTATCTCTGCTATCAAACTAAAAAAATGGCCGAACGGGGTGGAGTTGAACCGAGTGTCACCACTACAACCTCGAGAGGGGGCGGGGTATGAAGTGTCTCAATTGTATTTAAAGAGACCGCACCAAAACGAGTTGCTCTCAGACGCACATCAGAAAAGGGGTAGAAAAGGGGCCTGTGGAGCTATAATAATGGGGAATTCAGACCCAAGCATTGCAGTTCCGCTTTATATAGACTACAAATGTATGATTTATATGTAAAAAGGAACGATTTAAAAGCATGATATGTACCCTTTAATAGAAATGGGAGATGAGCAGGAATATATAGCGGTGGAGGTATGGGAAAGAGGGGAGGGGATAAGTGTTATTAACTACTATAACCCGTGTAAAAGGTTGATGATTGATAATTTATTAAGTATTCAAGGTCAGGATAGACAAAAAGTAATTTGGTGTGCAGACTTTAATGCTCATAGCCCTGTGTGGGGGGGAGAACAAACAGATGCTAATGGTAAGATAATTAAAGAATTGATGGATGAAAGAGAATTGGTCAGTCTGAATGATGGAAGGGGAACTAGGGTAAATTTAGTAACAGGAATGGAATCTGCATTAGACTTAACATTAGTGTCTAACACTTGAATACTAGATGGGAGGTATGGCTAACAACTACACTGGGTAGTGATCACTACCCAGTTTTATGCAGAGTAGGTGGGAGGCAAGAAATAAGGGTAGAAGAAAGGATCCCAAAGTGGATATTTGGAAAAGCAGACTGGGATCAATTCAAGAGGGTGAGTGAAGAAATAATGACTAGGATTGAAACAGCAGGAAGTATAGAGGAGATAAGTAACCAAGTTACGTCAGCAATCATAATGGCAGCGGAAGAAGCTATTCCTAAAGGGAAAAACAGAGGTAATCGGAAATTGGTGCCTTGGTGGAATGACGAGTATCAAAAGGCAGTGAGGAAAAGAAATAAAGCGTTTAAACTAGTAAAGAGGGATCACAACATGCAAGTTGGAGTAAATTTTGTGATGAAATTGGAAGGTCAACACCGGTGGGTAAGGTATGGTCTATGATAAAGAGGATGGGTGGAGATAGGAGACAGTGGGAGTACCCAGTATTGACATTAGAGGAGGTGATAGGTGTCACCAATCTAGAAAAGACAGAAATATTGGCAAAGTCGTTAACAAAGATACACAGTTCAGAAAATTTATCAGAAGAAGAGAGAAGGAGAAGGTCAGTAACTTTAAATCAAAATATGCATGCGTTAAATAGGAAGGAAGAGACTGGTAGTGTCATTGATGAGCCTTTTTCTCTGGCGGAATTGGTTAGAGCGATTAAAAGAGCAAAGCCTACCTCTCCAGGAAAGGATCAGGTATGTTATGTAATGTTAAAACACCTTGGGGAAAGATCACTATTTAAGTTACTGGAACTTTTTAACAAGATATGGAAGGAGGGAAAACTGCCAGTTGCATGGAAAGAAGCAGTAGTGGTTCCAATTAGGAAACCTGGAAAAGATCCAAGTAAACCCATAAGTTATAGTCCAATTGCTTTAACATCTAACTTGTGTAAGATTATGGAGAGGATGATAACAGAGAGATTGTCGTATGAAATGGAGAAAAGAGGATTACTGGTAAGTTGTCAGAGTGGTTTTAGGAAGGGAAGGAATACAATGGATTCAGTAGTGAGATTAGAGACTGAAATAAGAAGGGCACAAGCAATTAAAGAGACTGTAGTTGCAGTATTTTTTATTGATATTGAAAAGGCTTATGATATGTTGTGGAAGGAGGGGCTATAAATCAAGTTGGATAAAATAGGGATAGGTGGGAATTTGTTTAACTGGATAAAAGATTTTCTGTTTGGTAGGAAAATTCAAGTGAGAATAGGGGCAGAAGTGTCAAGTCAATATGAGGTTGGGAATGGGACACCTCAAGGAAGTGTGATAAGTCCTTTGTTATTTATTATAATGATAAATTATGTCTTTGCAAATGTTTCAGAAGATATTGGAACATCATTGTTTGCAGATGATGGGGCAATGTGGAAAAGAGGAAGGAATATAGAGTACACAATTAGGAAGGTACAGAAAGCAATTGATAAACTGGTAGAGTGGGCTTATGACTGGGGATTTAGGTTCTCAATAGAAAAGACTCAGACAGTCTTTTTTTTACCAGGAAAATAATTCAGGAAGAAGTTAAGCTAATGATGTATGGGAGAGAGTTGGAGAGGGTAAGTTCCATTAAGTTTTTGGGAGTGATTTTAGATGCAAGGTTGACATTTGCAGAACATATAAAAAAAATGGAAGACAAGTGCAAAAAAGTAATTAATGTGATGAGATGTTTGACAGGAAGAGAGTGGGGAGCCAGTCGGTCATCGCTTAAGAGTATATATGTGGCTCTGATAAGATCAGTGTTGGATTATGGTAGTATAGTGGTTGGGTTTGCAGCTAAGTCTATTTTACTGAGGCTGGAGTTTATTCAGAATCAAGCTTTAAGAATTTGCTGTGGTGCTTTTAAAACGTCTTCAGTACCTGCCATACAAGTGGAAATGGGAGAACTGCCACTGTAATTAAGAAGGATTCAATTGATGGCTAATTACTGGGCTGGATTGCAGGGCCATAATGACTCGCATCCCACGAAAGCAGTATTGCAGGATTGCTGGGAAAATGGAAGAAAGTTAAAGGAAAACTTTGGTCGGATTGGAAATAATGTAGCAAAAGAGTTAGAAGTATTTAATCTTAGAATAAGCCCTATGGTAGTTTTTCCAGAGATTGCCCCTTGGCAGATGACATGGCCTGAAGTAGACTGGTATGTGCTTGAGGAAAAAAGGAAGGGAAAGGAAGAAGTTAATCTGAAAAGTATATTTAATAACAGAGTAGGTGGAAACTATAGTGAATTTATGCAGATTTATACGGATGGTGCTAAAAAAACAGAGACGGAAGAAACAGGGTTTGGGGTGGCAATTCCAGGGAAAGAAGTAGAAATGAGTATAAAAACATCTAATAATTTAGGGGTATATTCTGTAGAGATGTTGGCAATTTTAAATGCTTTGCAATGAGTGGAAAAGGTAAGACAGGGAAAGGTTTTAATATGCTCTGATTCTTTATCTGTCTTGGCAAGTTTAACCCTCTGGGGACGGATTGGGCGGTACCGCCCAAAATGGCATACTTTTACAAATGTGTAATTATCTTAAAAACTATTAATGATAGAGAGATGCGGTCTTTTTTACCGTCTTCCTCAGATTCCGCTGAAAACAGTGATAACTCACCCGGCTTGTAAATATACACACTTCCTTGTTGCGCAATACCACTATGTAAAAGGCCAATGAAATCGATGTTGTTTGGCAGATTCCGCGAAGAATAACCAATGGAAAAATTGCCGATGGAGAAATATTTTTCTTACCCAATCAGAGGAAGGTTACCATGACGTTTCTAGCAAATCAGAGGACTCTGTAGCCTTGCAAGGGGTGGTACTACACTCACCGGCCACTTTATTAGGTACACCTGTCCAACTGCTCGTTAACACTTAATTTCTAAGCAGCCAATCACATGGCGGCAACTCAGTGCATTTAGGCATGTAGACATGGTCAAGACAATCTCCTGCAGTTCAAACCGAGCATCAGTATGGGGAAGAAAGGTGATTTGAGTGACTTTGAACGTGGCATGATTGTTGATGCCAGAAGGGCTGGTCTGAGTATTTCAGAAACTGCTAATCTACTGGGATTTTCACGCACAACCATCTCTAGGGTTTACAGAGAATGGTCCGAAAAAGAAAAAACATCCAGTGAGCGGCAGTTCTGTGGGCGGAAATGCCTTGTTGATGCCAGAGGTCAGAGGAGAATGGCCAGACTGGTTCGAGCTGATAGAAGGGCAACAGTGACTGAAATAACCACTCGTTACAACCGAGGTATGCAGCAAAGCATTTGTGAAGCCACAACACGCACAACCTTGAGGCGGATGGGCTACAACAGCAGAAGACTCCACCGGGTACCACTCATCTCCACTACAAATAGGAAAAAGAGGCCACATAATTATGAGGTGTAGGAAATATGAAATGCAGAGGCAGGTGATGAAGAATAAGTCGAGGCAGATTGGGGTGCAAGAGATTACATTAAAAGGGTTATTAAGAGCAGTAAATGGGACGCAGAATAGAATATTGATGCCTTTTTTAAGGGAGGCGGGAGTTTTCAATAGGATTTAATTGATAAATAAAGTTTGTTGTGTATGTGAGTGTTTATTTGAAGGGAATTATGTCACGGTGAGACACGGAGATGAACCCAAACGCAGACAGTATAAAATAAGACACGGTTTAATGACAAAAACAGGAAAACAAAACCCATGAGGGGGCAAAACAGATGGAACACAGAATACCAGACTGACTAGACTAAACTGGGAAACAAATGAACAAGAAAACAAACAAGACTTCAAGAGATGCTAACAATGACTAGATGTACACAGGGTACTCACAATCAACGTATAACAATGAACCGACACAAGACAGCAAACACAAGGGGATTAAATAGGAAGACTAATCAAACATAACAGGTGACACGGGTGAAACACTAATGACAGAATCAGGATAACAAGGGGGCGGGGTAACGAGACGAGACAACACAAGCACATGACCAAAACACAAGGCCATGTGCTTGCACACAGAACATGGGTCTGTCATGATCCTGCCAAAATACTAGAACTCACAGACCTGATGGCAGAATCATGACAGTACCCCCTCCTTAAAGAGCGGCTACCAGACGCTCCCCAAGGAGACATTAAACGCGGGACAAGACTGACAGAGACATAGACCAGACCCAACAAAACATGACAAATAATAACAGGGGCATACAAGCATGAACAATGACTGGGTTGGGGTGAAACATCAGAAAAAATAAACAAGGAAGGGGAGGCGGAGGGACAACAGAGTCTTTGAGCGAGAGTCCAGGGTGGGTGGGCGGGACGGTGATCTTGGAACTACAGGGTGTGGGCTTAGGACGGGGGACCCGAACGGACTTGGGTGAAGTGGTGTGAGTAGACGGAGAAACAGTCCTAGGTTGAACCATGACGGGGGAAACAAACGGGAGTCCGGGGGCAGTAGAGACAGGGACACACGAGGAGACAGTCCGGGGACTTCTGACGGGGAACATGGTTGGTGACGGGACAGGAGTGGGTGCCGCGCTCACGGCGACGGGCTCTGGAACAGCGCTTGCCGTAGCGGGCTCTGGAACAGCGCTTGCCGTAGCGGGCTCTGGAACAGCGCTTGCCGTAGCGGGCTCTGGAACAGCGCTTGCCGTAGCGGGCTCTGGAACAGCGCTTGCCGTAGCGGGCTCTGGAACAGCGCTTGCCGTAGCGGGCTCTGGAACAGCGCTTGCCGTAGCGGGCTCTGGAACAGCGCTTGCCGTAGCGGGCTCTGGAACAGCGCTTGCCGTACCGGGCTCTGGAACAGCGCTTGCCGTAGCGGGCTCTGGAACAGCGCTTGCCGTAGCGGGCTCTGGAACAGCGCTTGCCGTAGCGGGCTCTGGAACAGCGCTTGCCGTAGCGGGCTCTGGAACAGCGCTTGCCGTAGCGGGCTCTGGATGACAGTACCCCCTCCTTAAGGGCTCTGGAACGGGCACTGGGTTCAGCTCCGAAACACCGAACACCGGCCTCTCTAAGATCCGAGCCAGACGCTCCAGATAGTCCCAGCTCAGGAAGGCAGACGGGGCGTGAACAGTCTCTAGCTGGACAGACGGGGCGTGAACAGTCTCTAGCTGGACAGACGGGACGTGAACTGGCTCTGGCTGGGCAGATGCAGGTCTCCTCCTCTTCTTCCTCCTGATTCGCGGAGCCGATGATGCCTCGGGAGTCGAACTGGGACGTGTCTGTTCTCCAAGCCTCACGAAGCCTAACCTCAGATCCTCCGGGATCACCGGCAGACAGGCAGGAGGTGACGACACCATGGGACCCTGTGACTCCCGACGAACCAAGCAGTCCACCATGTCCCGGAACGGGCGGTGGGCCAGCCTCTCCCGTTCCGCCAGAGGTGGAGGAACTTTGAGACCCGCGATGAGGTAACGGTTAACCAGGCTCTCCGGTAAAAAATTTCTGTTTGCCTCCACGGCCTGAGCATATCCTCTCAGGGACCTCTCTCCCTGGGGAGGAAAAGGAAGCTTGCCCAACTTGCTGTCGTTGATAGCTGACTGCCACCATAGTTCCTGGTCAGCTGATTGTTGTCTTAGTGGGGATGACACACTGTCCGCTGGGTTCAGAATGGGTCGGTTCATTCTGTCACGGTGAGACACGGAGATGAACCCAAACGCAGACAGTATAAAATAAGACACGGTTTAATGACAAAAACAGGAAAACAAAACCCATGAGGGGGCAAAACAGATGGAACACAGAATACCAGACTGACTAGACTAAACTGGGAAACAAATGAACAAGAAAACAAACAAGACTTCAAGAGATGCTAACAATGACTAGATGTACACAGGGTACTCACAATCAACGTATAACAATGAACCGACACAAGACAGCAAACACAAGGGGATTAAATAGGAAGACTAATCAAACATAACAGGTGACACGGGTGAAACACTAAAGACAGAATCAGGATAACAAGGTGGCGGGGTAACGAGACGAGACAACACAAGCACATGACCAAAACACAAGGCCATGTGCTTGCACACAGAACATGGGTCTGTCATGATCCTGCCAAAATACTAGAACTCACAGACCTGATGGCAGAATCATGACAAATTAAGGTTATGTAAGTGTAGGAAAGAGAATGGACAATGATGTTTTGTAATTATAGTATCTGATCCACACTCCGGAGTAGAGGGGGCGGTAATGCACCAAAAAGCTGGATGCCAACCGCCGTAAAATTGGAAAGAAGAAGAAGAAGGGTGTACGGGTCCTCGTAGTTCTGGGTTCTTCCCTTCCGGGCGTTTTTGTTTCGGTTCTCGCTCACCGTTAAAGGGCATATTGCAGGTTAGAGGACCCAATGAGTCAATGTATAGAAAAACAATGTAGTAATTAGATTTTCTTTAAAATATACTTATAAATACGTTACATTGGCTTCTGGAGTCGTTTTTGTGAGAGAATTTTACTTCCGCATCTGAAAATGGGCGTGACGGGCGTGACGTAACGGGCGGGAGAGCGGTCGATTCAAACCATTCAAACAACAGGAAAACAATGGATCGCAATGACATTTCGGACTTACTCCTATGACAGACCACGGACGACAGCCTTACAATTATGAGCCTGCTATGCTGCTGAGAGAGCAGGGACAGGCCAGGATTAATGTTAGACAGAACAACGGTCAGAGGAGACACACATTATTGCAAAAGTATTATTATAAAAAAAACTTGCGTGGAGTGAGTGTGCGCAGCCGCAGTTTATTGCATCACTTCATCACGCGTATTTTTGATTAGCCTAGCTGTCAGATACTGAGTAAACATTAAAAGAACAGGCCTATTCAATCTTCCCTGGATGGTTTTTTAACGAAGAAATTAAATAATAGCAATCAGGAGAATGGAAGCAGCAATAAAAATATGAGGACTGTAGTGCTGTCGGCAAAACATTATACCACTGCAATAAAAACTGCACTGCAACAAAAAGGTAAGGCATATGTGTTTTTATATTTAATGCTGTTCACTGTGAGTTTTAATTAATAGTGTAATAGAGTTAATAGTGCATCGTTCATTCTGTTTGGTAAAATGTGAGGTGTATATCGTTCGATAATGTCGTTGTTCTACATGCACAGAGGGGAATGCAGGCCTATTTAAAACGCCGCCACGGCAGGTGTCGTGGTGAGAGACCACCGCTAACTTATAGATATAGCCTATACACATTCGCTAACGATATTGTGCTCACAATATTGTACAGATTATTACCATCGTATATCAGTTAATAGCAAAGCTATTATTGGTCATCTAGGAGTATTGGAATTTACCAATAACAGAATAAACTATAAGCTTTGATCAGGCGCGTATGTCATGCTCATTAATATCCGTCCAGACTAACGTTACATGATATAACTTAGCGTTTTCTCATCGAGAGACAGATAGATATTTTTATTCCTGATATACACGTTTTTGTTCCTCCGATCTGGTGTACGCTACACACGACCGCGTTTTTCGAAGCCGATGCAGAAGTGAAATCCTGTCTCGCAGCTGCACAAACCGCACACAGGCACGAAAGATATACAGCACCGTCCCTTTTCTTGTTAGGAAACCTGTGGACTCGATGTCCTGACAGGCCGGAGTTTTTGCAACCTCCACAAACACAATAATTTACCATGACGATGATAAATTAAAATACAAAACTACCGAAAACACTGATTCACGACCGCTCTCACTGACTTTTTTTTTTATTCGATGCCACAAGAACAAGAGGTTTTACATATTCACAATATCACATTAACATTAGCTGCCAGGAAATAAAAAATACAAAAAAAGGTTTTACATAAAATCCAGTGCTTTCAAAGCATTACATGTTTTCATTGCTTTTTTGTTTTTAGTTTGTTCCAAGAGATGTAGGCTACATATAATGTGAAGTCATTTATAAAATGTGAAAAAAAGCCCAATTCTTTTTATGTATATGGTATTTTCCTAATAAAACAAATAACTGTATAATATGTTGTTCTTTACATTCCAAATTGTCATTCTGAGTATAAAAAAGCAAATTTACCCGCTCGTACATACAAACCTATCTGCGCTGCTGAGGCTCCCTCCCTCTGGTGACGTAAAATGACGCGATGTTGAAAAAAAAAACGGTTTTTACGAGCAGTCAAAGAAATGCTCACTTTATCTACTAAATTTGTGCCCTTATGTCGTTTTAAAACATTTTAAATCCTGCATTACTGTTATGTATTCATGAGACAAAACCACCAAATGCTACCAAACATACTTTACCGGTGTTCAGATCACAGGTTGATTACATCACATTCCCCACACGTGCAACTCACATCACGTGACTTAAATACCCGCTCCCAAACATGAGAGCCAATGAATACACATCCTGCATATATAAGCATTATGCCAATACACCACATTACCTCCCCCATTAAAACTAAACACACCACATTAGTTCAAATTCTCAATTTCTAAAACGTTGTGGTAATGTAATAGTCCGTTTAGAACGACGCAGACCCACTGGACTTGGGTTGTTCAATGATTGTTCAAAAGGTACCTCAGAGTCAAATGTACCTACTGGAGTTCCAGCAAATCCTGAATCTTGACCATTGAGTTCCGCATATTGAGGTAGATCATGTGGTTCAACACATTGAGCAGTCTCCTTTTCCTCCTGTGGCATTGGAATCTCTGAGGATGAAGTATGTGGTCTCAGTTGATCTCCATGCCGTCTGTACACAGTATCCGATATTGGATCACGTACCTTGTACGAAACAGGTCCTGTCTGCTGTGTAATCACTCCAGATAACCACTTCGGACCTCCCTCCACTGTACTTCGCAGGAACACAGAATCATCCACAGCAAAGGATCTCTCTCTTGCGCGATAGTCATGTTGATTTTTCTGCAAATACTGTTTTCTACGAACCATTTCATGAATGTTCGGTTTCAGGAAATCCAACCTGGTGCGAATGTGTCTCTTTAAAAATAAATCAGATGGTGACTGACCTGTGGTACAATTAGGAGTTGTGCGATATCGTAACAAAAATAAAGACAGTCTATCATCAATGCACATTTGTTCATTAGTCAATTTCTTCATACCTCTCTTAAATGTCTGGACATATCTTTCTGCCAATCCATTTGTGGCTGGGTGCTTAGGTGCACTCCTGGTATGCAGAATACCATTCTGTTTCACAAATCTTTGGAATTCATCAGAAGTAAAAGTTGTTGCATTATCAGTCACTATTTGTTCAGGTAATCCATATGCAGAAAACAATCTCTTCAGTCTGGTAATTGTAGCTTGAGAAGTGATCTGTGACATACGAAAAACTTCTAACCACTTAGAATGAGCATCAACAACGATCATGAACATGTTGTTCAGGAAAGGACCCGCAAAATCCACATGCAACCTTCTCCAACACTCACCCGGGAATTCCCATGGATGAAGAGGGACGTGACTTGGCATCCTTTGTTCCTGTTGACAGATTTGACATTCCTTGCAAATTCTTTCTATGTCTGCATCAATTTTTGGCCACCACACAAATTTACGAGTCAGCGCTTTCATTTTAACAATGCCAGGATGTCCTGAATGAATTTCATGTAACACTGATTTTCGAAACTTGAAGGGTACAATCACTCGTGTGCCCCATAACAGACATCCCTGTTCCACTGACAGTTCATCTCTTTTCACATAGAATATTTTCAAATCATCAGACACTTCAATTGGCCACCCCTCCATGACATAACGAAAAACTTTAGAAAGTTCTTGATCAGTTCTTGTCATTCTGGCAATCTGTGCAGCATTTAGAGGAGCTTCTTGAAGATGATTTGTCAAAAGAGTGTTGGTATTTTCTGAAATGGCTTCGGTTCCCACATCCGTAATTTCAGGTAGTGGAATTCGTGACAGGCCATCTGCATTTCCATGACATTCTGCCTTACGATACATGATATGATAATCATATGCCGACAAAATTATAGCCCACCGCTGAATACGAGCGGCAGCCATCATTGGGAAGTGTTTATGTTCTCCAAACAGAGTCACTAATGGTCTATGATCCGTTATCAAATTAAAAGATCTTCCCCAAAGATATTGATGGAATTTTTTTACTCCATAGATCACACTCAACGCTTCCTTCTCAATCTGTGAATATTTCTTTTCAGCAGGGGACAACGTCCGTGAAGCATATGCAATGGGATGTTCTTCACCATTCGGCATAATGTGCTGAAGCACTGCACCAATTCCATAAGCCGAAGCATCACATGCTAAAGTCAAAGGCAGTTGTGGATCATAATGTACCAACACTTTGTCACTTGTGAGCAATTCTTTACACTTTTTGAAAGCATCTTGTTCCTTTTTCCCCCAACACCAAGTAGTTTGTTCTTTCAACAGTCTATACAGTGGTGCCAACACTGTGCTCTGATTTGGTACAAAACGTCCATAATAATTTACCAAGCCTAAAAAAGCTCGCAGTTCCTTTACGTTTGAAGGTGCTGGTGCATCTTGAATGGCTTTTACCTTGTCTTTCGTTGGATACACCCCTTTTTCATCAATCACATAACCCAGGTATTCAATTCGTGTTTGTCCCCACTCACACTTACATTCCTTCACTCTTAAGCCTGAGTCTTGAAGACGCTGTAGGACTTTACAAAGGTTTGTTAGATGTTCTTGTTCATCATGACCTTGTAATCAACAAATCATCCAGATACACAATCACTTTCAGATCTTTCATCAAAGTTTCCATTATACGTTGAAAAATGGAAGGGGCTGAACTGATGCCAAAAGCTAGACGATTATACACGTATAATCCCTTGTGGGTGTTGATTGTCTTATACTTCTTGGAATCATCATCCAGTAAAACCTGTTGATATGCTTGTGCCAATTCAATCTTGGAAAACAACTTTCCTCCACTCAAAGTGGCCAAAACGTCCTCAATCCGTGGCAGGGGATACACTTCAGTATTGGACGCTTGATTGACAGTGACTTTGTAGTCGCCGCATAAGCGGATTGTGGAATCTTTTTTAATAACAGGCACAACTGGAGCCGCCCACTCACTATACTTTACTGGAGATATCACATTGGCTTTCTCCAGCCTATCAATTTCCTTCTCCACCCGTTCCTTCATAGCAAAGGGAAGAGGACGACTTTTAAAAAACTTGGGTGGAACATCTGGTTTCACTGAAATAGTAGCTTTAATGTCCTTTAGAGTGCCCAGCTCATCCTTAAAGACTTCACGATACTTATCCAGCACTTCTTTGATAGACCCAGGCTGCTTAGCTTGACTCACATATCGAATTATTTTCCAATTCAATTTTACTTTCTGGAGCCAGTTCCTACCACACAGGTTTGGACCATTCCCTTCCACTACAATTAGTGGTAACTCATTCACTTTATCCTCATATTGTACAGTAGTTGTGAATTGACCCAATACTGGAATGCATTCACCAGTGTAGGTCTTTAACTTTACTCCAGCTCCCTCCAGTGGCAAATGGGCAAACGATTGTTTATACACTTGTTGCGAAATTATGCTTACAGCTGCTCCTGTCCATCAACAAATCTTGCTGATTCACAGTAAAATTCACTCGGAAAGGCTGTTTCTCAGTTTCACTTAAAGGGATACTCCACTTTTTTTGGAAATAGGCTCAATTTACAACTCCCCCAGAGTTAAACTGTTGAGTTTTACCGTTTTTGAATCCATTCAGCCGATCTCCGGTTCTGGCGGTACCACTTTTAGCATAGCTTAGCATACATCATTGAAGTGGACAAGACCATTAGCATTTCTCATTAAAAAATGACCAAAGTGTTTCGATATTTTTCCTATTTAAAACTTGACTCTTCTGTAGTTACATCGTGCACTAAGACCGACGGAAAATGTAAAGTTGTGATTTTCTAGGCTGATATGCTGCCGTGCAAAGGCAAAAGACCGTAACTTCGTGTTTGGTCGAAAATTAGTTTTTTATATTTTTGGCACATTCAAGACCCCCTTTATCATGTGGATAAGTATCTTGAGTCAATTCCGTCGTTTTTTCGAGAAAATAATGGGTTGTCTTAACAGTAACTTCCAAAAGCCCGTGAGAAACCAAGGCAGAACACCGTAACACCAGTTACCGCTCTTTGGCTTTGTTTTGGAACGCTCATTTTGAGTTACGGTACTCTGCCTTTGTTTAGCCGCGTCAATATGAAGTTACGGTGCTGGCGTTCTTTCAAATAATGCTACCTTTCAGATTGTACGGTGTTCTGCCTTTGTTTTGCTCTCCATTAAAATTGAAATTACGATGTAGCCGGTGTACTTTGTACAGCTGCCATCAGTCCCTGTAACTTCTGATGTCCTCAGAGCTTTGTCCAGCACAAATGCGGTCAGAACATTTAGTATGGTCTGAACCCGCTCCATCGACAAACGTGCGATAGGCTATCCATCGCGAATGATATGCAGAGTTGACAGAAAAAATGTTACACACGCCGTAGCAGGTGAATACAACAAAGAACTAAAGCCCCGCCTCACCCAGATCGGGTACCGGACCTGGGTGAAACAATCATGCATCTAGCTGGCAGAGTGCCAAAATTTCGCCGGCGCCTTCAGCTCCGCCCTGAACACAGTCGGGCCGACGCGGGACTAATATGTCACAGGGAGTGATAATAATGAAGCAACAACGGTATATTGGTGCATACAACATAATGAAGCAAGAATTGCTGGTGCATACAACATCAGACAAGCTGTTACAAGCGGGTTGTACCTACAATCACACTGTCCGGAATAAATCCGCGGGACGAGCGAAGTGCACTGCACAATAATAGGGCAGACAGCTGAAACCACCGCTACTGAAAAGACGCAGAACACAGAAGGTTGTGCTATAAATGCATTAGTCGTCTAGGTAGTCCAGAGCGCGCTCCCCACCGAGTCTCAAGATGGAAAGCACTGCGTTCGTACTTCGTACTTTTCGTGAACATACGAGGAGCATGACACCTTCGATCACGAATATACTATAAACGAGTCCCCGGGTCGAATGTGCGCGAGGACCTGTTTTATCGTGATCATTTTGAACGCGCGTTTATCAAGTCTTATGCCACTCGGTACCAATTGAAGATCTTACCGCTATGGAGGTATTTTGCCATGTCTCATGTATTAATAATGCCACCAGAATGCAACCAAAGCAGCAATAAGTAGATGTCTATAAGTGTAAATCATACAAAATAAATGCCATGATCACTAGATTTTATACAGGTGTTACTATAATGATTTTGTTAATGGTGATCAGCAACCAAATATTGATAATGTGGAAGTTACTGCCTTTTGCCTTGGCATGACTTCTCACTTTTTGCTGACAATGCAAAGGCAGAGTGTACAGTAACTTTAAAATAGTGGTCAAAAGTCAAGTTTGAGCTCAAGATTTTTTTATGTAGATAATTTTCATTACTAAAAAATCTAATTGCCAGATTTACAGTGTCCTACCTATAATTAATTTGGAGGGACAACTGAAAATCTTTAAAGTCATTTTTCTCAGTTCCACACTCTGAGTTAAGGTCTTTCTCATTATTTTTTTATTTTGTAATATTTTGTAACTATTGATGTAATATTAACCCTTACTAGACAGAACTTACTAAATGTTATTTTAAGGCTATCGTTGTTATCATAGAAATGTTTGTATAGAGTGATAAAAGCCAAAATGGTCAATAAATTAGAAGTTAAGGTATTTTGCCTTTGTATGACCCATTATTGTTTTGCAGATAATGCAAAGGCAGAATACAGTAACTTCCGAATAAGGGTCAAAGGTCAAGTTTGAGCTAAAAAAATTTTAATGTAGATAAATATATTCATTATGACAACTACTTGGCAAATTTTCATTGTCCTACCTATCATACAATTGGCTGGACAACAAAAAAACTTTAAAGTCATTTTTCTCAGTTTCACACTCTGGTGAGTTAAGGTCTTTTGCCTTTGTAGGGCAGTATGGCTAGGAACTATACTCTCATTCCTGCGTAATAATCAAGAAACTTTACTGCCGTACCGTGAGAGCAGCAGGCGTAATGATATGACGCAGCGCCTGAAAATAGTTCCGTTGTGTTGACGGAAGGTGGCCTATTTTCAGGCGCTGCGTCATATCATTACGCCTGCTGCTCTCAATGCGATGGCATTGTACTAAGATCCTGACGGAATTACTTTCAGGTATGTTGATATATACTTCCAAAGGTATAGATGGGTTTCCGTTTCTCTAATTACCCATTATCCTCTGCGGCGCGCCGCCATGTTGTGTGTCAAAGCTGTCATGCTCATGTTTACCGCCTATTCATTTACCCAAGTATTTTTGACTCTTTTGTGTTGAGAATGAGATAACGATGACAAATTCCTCCAAACCTGGCGACAAGGTGAAGGTTATTTACAGGGACACATTAGACGATGGTTGCAAGGCAAGATATGATGAGAAATTGAGTTATATCGATGGAAAGGATCCTTACACAATGTCGGAAGAGGACTGGTCATGTCATTTTTTTGTATGTGTTATTCGTTCAATAAAATTTTTGTCCCGCCAAAGTTTTATTTGATCGGTGAGTAATGTGGATGAACTGCTGCGCTTGTGACAGGACGCATGTTTAACTGAAAGAACGAGCAGAAAGTGAGAGAGAGCCGGTCGTGCGCGCGCACTCCCTCTCTCTTCGGAGCCAGGCGAAAGTGTAAACAAGACTTCACCGTCTCCAAACTAAGCGCTGTCTTGCTCTCACTCCCTCGTGGAAAAGTTAGTCTTAAACTTAATATTTAAACTTGAATCAAATGTATTGTATTAAATGTTTTTTTAGAGCATACACTGTACCAATTTGATATATTTTTAATCCAAATGTACAAAACTTCACAATACGTCTGTGTCACATCTATAACTAACATACAATACACATTTTTTTCATATTTTATTATAATGTACACAAGAGAGTGAATATTTACAGTTTTAAATATTAAGGGAGAAGAGGTGCTGGGAATATCTTTGTTCACCCAGAAACGCAGTCATTCATTATTAAGCCAATTTATCACTGTAATAAAATATAGAACTATATAGTCGTTTTAAATCGACAACATGTGCGTACGGCTCGCATGCATTTAATGTATTTGTGTGTACTCTTCTCTGGGCGTACTGTAGTCGCTAGTGTGTTTTTGCACTGACAAGGAGCCATGTGATCAATGGCTAGGCTAACACAATCATCGTAATGTGCATGATAATCATGAAAATAAAACAACGTAGAATTAAAGGAACTCAGCTGTTTATCAATTTACCTGAGATAAAATGATCGGATAGACTTTATAGTGTCTAACGTTTACCAAGATGAACAAATACAGTAACAAATGTATTGCTCATGGTTAGTTAATGTAAGTTAATACATTAACTAATGTTAACTAATGAACCTTATTGTAAAGTGTTACCTTATCATGCTCCGTAACACAAACGCTTGAGCCACTTGACACACAAGATGGCGCCGTAAGGAGTTACGGGAGAAATGTGACGTCATCGGAAACCTATCTATATCGTGGGTGTTGGGGGTAATTATTATGTCACGTTTAGCAGTAAGAACACGCTGGCAGATGCGGGTGAACGCTGGCCAGTAATCGGATCTGCAGCACGGGTTGTGAGTAACCGTACAGCGCCGCGTTTGATCGTGATTCAATCTAAACCGTAAGTCACCTCTCCCTTGTTCACATTCGGGGTTCGGGACATTTAGATTGACTGGTGTCTCGTTATTGAAGGTCAATGGAGAATGGATCATCGCGGTTTCTCTAGCCATAGTGGGGAATGCTGCACGTGACGCCGCTGCTGCTTTGCTTCCCGGCAACGTCTCCTTTGTTTCAATTGTTTATTTTGATCAGTGTATTTGTGTTGCTGGTACGCCTGGGGCCTCATTTATAAACGTTGCATACGCACAAAAGAAGGCGTACGCCGCTCTCTACGCAATAATTTATAAAAAGCAAACTTGACGGTAAAATGTGCGGTCCTTCACGCAAGCTCTGACCCAGGCGTACGCACAAAAACGGGTGAAATGAGAAATGGCGACACCGTCGGCAGATGGAAGAAACACGTGAAAGTGTGTGAAACTGTAGACCGTTGTGTAAAATAAATGGCAATACTGCCTCTCATAAATAACACGAAGACTTCACAAAGCAAGTATTACAATTAACAGCCTACACGAACACCCGTTTGATCGATCTGCAACAGAAATGCAAATTACAGTTTTTCTCAGTCGCTTTGGTGCATTTCTCACATCACTGTTTACATTTGCACAACAGTTAGTTCAACCTCCACAACATTTAGTCATTTGTGCACATCATAGTAGCAAATTCTCATTCCTTCCAACAAATTGCAAATGCTCTTGGACATGCATCAATTGCTTTCATACAACTCTCTGCTGTTTTATAACATTATCATTTGCTTATGTCATGTCAGTCAAAATTAACTATACTTGTGAATGCTGAATAGTCATTCCATATAAAACTAATAGTCCTCATTTCATTGCTTGAGTCATCACATACAAAAAATTTGAACTAGTTGTCGAAATCTGTCAAGCTAATTTTACTATTTTTGTTATCTTTTTAAAAAATATATTTTTTTTTATCCTAAATTGAACAATTTCTCTCAGGTGAACCTCAGCTTTCACTGATGAGAAGGGGTGTGCATGAATGATTTACAGTACTATGTATGTTGTATGTTCAGTTCCAATATGTACTGCAATATTGTTTACAGTTGTGCACAGCTCTACCCAAAGGGAGTTTATGTTTGTTGTAAATAAGGGTATATTTTTTATTTTGCACAATGCTGTGAACAAATTAGATTTGCAAAGAGCATATGCAGCATGTGCAGTATGTGAAACATACATATCCAGTGTCTTGTACTCAGTTACCTCACTAAATACAGTAATGTGTAACTTTACTGTAGTTTTCAAATGGCTGTGCAAATAGTATATAGTGCTGTCTTGAGCATTGTCAGGTAGTGTGACCAAGATCTGACTTTTTTTTTGCATTGGAAAACATTTACAGAGTAAACTGTCATAATGAAAACATTGACTATCTTGTTCATAAACAGTGGTGTCAGGACTTTTCATCTTGATGACACGGACACTTTCATTGACATGAATACTTGCTTTTGAGGAATGAGCTATCCATTTTGAGCAAGTGACATGCTTTTGCAGGTTATCAACTAGGTTTTGCAGTTTGTACTAATTGTTTTGAGAACTGCATTAACTGTTGTGCAAATGTAAATAGTGATGTGAGAAATGCACCAAAGCGACGGAGAAAAACTGTAACACATATTTGCAAAAAGAAAAGTGAAATATGTTCTGCAATAATATTGGCATGTTATACAATTCATCCTCATAAATAAGATGGTAAACAGAACGAAATAATGTACAAAACTGATATTCTCGCCAATGTGTCCGTCAGGCGGAGCAGATATAGATGCAATTAGATAGATAGCTAATTAGGGAGATAGATAATTAGGGAGATAGATAGATAGATAGATAGATAGATAGATAGATAGATAGATAGATAGATAGATAGATAGATGTATTATTTGTCCACTGGGGAAAGTTGTTTTCATAGTAAAAATGTCTTCATCAGCTACGGAATCATGGTATTCATGCAGGTATTTCATGCATATGCCTTTAGTTTGTTTTATTTTTGATAAAATAACGTATGACGTAGACCTATGTCTCAATCATTCAGAAAGCTGCAAGAAATTACATTTGCGCTGAACTATTTCCCATTTCCAAGTGGATTATAACCGACATCTGTAGCTTGTCATTTCTTTTTTATTTCGGCCACAGTCCGAGGTTGTGAGGCTATACAGCATTTACGGCGTCTGCAACCTTTTGCCACTCAAGTGCCTTTTTTAGTAATGCCCACACTGTGCCCTCCAAACAACATATTACTCCTCTTTTCCACCTCGTCAACTATAACTTCTACTTCACATTGAGTGAAGTTACGTTTTTTTTGATTTCCTCTCTATGTTTGCCATGATTTCGCAATCGATGAATATTAACTTGTGGGCGTTTCACGGACTATTTATGGGCAACTATGGGCGTGACATGAAGCCGCAAAAGCTGCGCTACATTTAGAATTGATTGTGATTTATTAAGGGAAAAATGCGTAGGATGTGCGTGCGCACGGTTTTATAAATCCGAATATTTCTGTGCGTACGCACGTCCTATGTTTCATCCGTACGCCACTTCTGACGCAAATCCTACGCAAAGTTTTATAAATGAGGCCCCTGGTGTTTATATGGCAAGTATGGTGAAAGGCTAGTTTCTCCAGTTTGGTGTCCGCCTGGCTGACTACCAGGGTTATTTGGTTTCGTTTGTAATTATAGTTTAATTTCTTTCTTTTTCTTTTGGTTTGTTTTGCCGGGTTGTTTTTTTCTTTCTTTTTGTTACCTACAGTTTTGTTTCTTGTAAATTTTGGTTTTGTTTATCAGTGGGTTCATTTGCTGTTTTGTATGATTACTTGTGGGCATTTTTCCAGTTTGTATTCCACATTATCTGTCTGTAAATGTTTGTTTCTCCTGTATCTCCTGGTTCGTTTGGTGCTAATAGTCGCTGATTGTCAGTCCTAGCAGTGGAATGTACCGGTCAGGGGCTGGAGTATTCTAGCTGCCATCTTTGGTGGCTGTATTCCAGTTTTTTTTCTTTATTATCTTGTGTGATTTTGGTTTGATTGTTAATGCGAGTTCCTTTCTATTCTCTTCAGTAGCCAGTGACGATTTGGCGCGGAACGGGTAAGGCTAGCCGCTTCACTTGAGTGGTGTGTGACACCGTGTGCGGGTGGTGCCCCCTGGGTGCCGACGAAATGTTCTTATGGTGTGGGTGTGCTGGTCTGATTTGCGGTGATTTTGAGGTGGGTTGGGACAACCTCTGGAATTGCAGCCAGCCTGCCCTGTTCCCGCCAACCTTGGCTCTGAGGAAGTGTTTGTTACGGTGTGAGTCCGGAGAGTGAGTTTTATGAGTGTTGATCAATTTTTAATAAAGTATTTTTGTATTGCCCCTCACATCTCCAGTTATCTGTCTGTCCAACTGGTAACACTTACGTGTGTCTTTCTTGGGAGTCATTTCCCTGGCGCCCCACCAGGGTGGCGTAGTCGGAGTAAGTTATTAGGGGTTAGCTGCGTATAGCAACCTTCACTTATTGCCACAAATTTATAAAACAATGAGTAGTTCTGTCATATTTTTCAGTTACTTTTACTGTTTTCGGTTTTTTTCCCCATGGTATCGATTCAGTATCGAGGTATTTTAGTCTGGTATCGAAGTCATAATTTTGGTATCGTGACAACACTACTCTCCTGTCGATTGTGTCGACTCCCATCTTGTGACCTGATTATTGGTTAAATTGCCTCACCTGCCCTCCCCTCGTTGCCTGCCTTGTTTGCTCCCTATTTATTCTCCTTGTGTTTGCAGTCTTGTGCTGGTGGTGGTAATGCACATTAAAATGTTGTTTGCCAACCACCATTAAAAAATGTTTGTATTTTGTTTTATTTTATTATTAAAATAAAGCCAATCAACTCTGCACCTAAGTCCTCGCCCCTTTCTCCATCCCCACACCTGACAGTTGAGTTTAAACGCAGTTGCTCCGTTGCGCTTAAAGAAGATTAAAGAAAATAGTCCAACGCCGTGGTACAGCGAGCACACTCAGGCCCTAAAGAGAGCAGCCAGAAAAATGGAGCGCAACTGGAAGAAAACTAAACTAGAGGTATTTCGGATTTCGTGGAAAGAGAGCTCAATTGCTTACAGAGAGGCTTTAAAAGCTGCTAGATCTGCTTATTTTTCAAACCTATTAGAAGAAAATAAACATAATCCTAGGTATTTATTTGAAACAGTGGCTAAACTAACGAAAAAGAAAGCTTCAAGCTCAGAAGTGTCAAAGCAACACGGCAGTGATGACTTTATGAACTTCTTCACTTATAAGATTTATAATATCAGGGACAAAATTATAACTATGCAACCATCTACCACAGTATCGCATCAGGAAGTGCATTGTAGTCTCCCTGAGGAAAAATTTGATTTATTTGTTGCTATAGGAGAAGAATTCTGCAAACTCGTTAATTCATCTAAATCGACAACTTGTATGTTAGATCCTATACCGACTAAGCTACTGAAAGAGATGTTTCCAGAGGTCATATATCCTCTTCTTAATATCATTAATTCATCTTTGTCTCTAGGATACGTACCAAAAACCTTTAAACTGGCTATGATAAAACCGCTTGTTAAAAAACCACAACTTGATCCTACAGAATTAGTCAATTACAGGCCGATCTCGAATCTGCCTTTTCTGTCAAAGATATTAGAAAAAGCAGTATCTTCACAACTATGTTCCTTTCTAGAAAGAAATGATATCTGCGAGGATTTTCAGTCCGGATTTAGACCGTACCATAGCACTGAGACCGCTCTCATTAGAGTCACAAATGATTTGCTCTTATCATCCGATCGTGGTTGTATCTCTCTATTAGTGTTACTCGATCTTAGTGCTGCATTTGACACCACTGACCACAATATTCTTTTAAATAGACTAGAAAACTATGTTGGCATTAGTGGAATTGCATTAGCATGGTTTAAATCATACTTAACTGACCGTTATCAGTTTGTAGCAGTAAATAAAGGGATGTCTTATCGATCACAAGTTCAGTATGGCGTACCACAAGGCTCAGTACTAGGACCGCTGCTGTTCACTCTGTACATGCTACCATTAGGAGATATCATTAGGAAACATGGAGTTAGCTTTCACTGTTATGCCGATGATACTCAGCTGTATATTTCTTCAAAACCCAACGAAACTTACCAATTCACAAAATTAACGGAATGCATAGCTGATATAAAAAATTGGATGACTAGTAATTTCCTACTACTAAATTCTGAAAAGACAGAGATTCTAATTATTGGACAAAAAACTTCCACACGTAATAACCAAGAAAACTGTCTAACACTTAATGGCTGCTCTGTCAAGTCTTCGTCGTCAGTTAGGAACCTGGGTGTGCTATTTGATACCAACCTTTCTTTTGAAAGCCACGTGTCTAGTATCTGTAAAACTGCATTTTTCCATCTTAAAAATATATCTAAATTACGCCATATGCTCTCATTGGGAAATGCGGAACAATTAGTCCATGCGTTCATGACCTCAAGGCTAGATTATTGTAATGCTCTACTGGGTGGTTGCCCTGCACACTTAATAAACAAACTACAGCTAGTTCAAAACGCCGCAGCTCGAGTTCTTACCAGAACCAGGAAATATGACCATATTAGCCCGGTTCTGTCAACACTGCATTGGCTCCCTATTAAACATCGTATAAATTTTAAAATATTGTTGATTACCTACAAAGCACTAAATGGTTTAGCTCCGCAGTACTTGAGCGAGCTCTTAACGCATTATAGTCCTTCACGTCTATTGCGATCTCAAAATTCCGGCCAGTTGATAATACCTAGAATATCTAAATCGACTGCTGGCGGTAGATCCTTTTCCTATTTAGCACCAAAACTTTGGAACCGTCTTCCTACCATTGTCCGGGAAGCAGACACACTCTGTCAGTTCAAAGCTAGACTAAAAACACATCTCTTTGACCTAGCATACACATAATACATTATAGACTTCTATAAATTCAATGTTAGGCTGCATAGATTAGGTCAGCCGGAACTGGGAACACTTCCCTTAAATCTTGATGTACTCGCTACATCATAAGAAGAATGGCATCTACGCTAATATTAGTGTCTTTGTTTATCCCGAGGTTTTCCCGCAGCCTGCCGGATCCAGGCCGTGTCCAGATCTGACGAAGGAGATTCGCCTGGACCCGATGACAATGCAGTGCTGAAGTATCCACTATCCTCTCCCTATGGAGGATCCCTTTCCCACTCTACAGATAAAGCGCTGTGAATTCCGGCTCGCGTACCCCCCGAAGTGATAAAATAAAACAAAATTCTGTATCAAAATTTATAGGCAAGAAAAGTAGTTTGTTTAGGCTGGGTTGTATGAATTACAAACCTGCGCACATATTTTAAAAAGCACATAACTATAGAATTCTGAATGAGCATGTGAACGCCGTCAGCGTTAATCACAGGTTCGCGTTTAAAGTCTGATCATTTCGACGGAGGTGAATCAATCAAAGTTAACTTTAGCTGGAAGTAACATTATTCAAGAACCGCTATAACGCCAAAACAATCTGTTACCTTAAATTATATGTTTATCTCTGTAAAGCTGCTTTGAAACAATTCATTGTTAAAAGCGCTATATAAATGAAGATGACTTGACTTGACTTTAAAAAAAATGAGCTTACCCTCTTTGAAAGACCTGCAGCCGCCACTGAGATGTGTATATATATATATATATATATACACTCACCGGCCACTTTATTAGGTACCCCATGCTAGTAACGGGTTGGACCCCCTTTTGCCTTCAGAACTGCCTCAATTCTTCGTGGCATAGATTCAACAAGGTGCTGGAAGCATTCCTCAGGGAGTTTGGTCCATATTGACATGATGGCATCACACAGTTGCCGCAGATTTGTCGGCTGCACATCCATGATGCGAATCTCCCGTTCCACCACATCCCAAAGATGCTCTATTGGGTTGAGATCTGGTGACTGTGGAGGCCATTTTATTACAGTGAACTCATTGTCATGTTCAAGAAACCAATTTGAAATGATTAGAGCTTTGTGACATGGTGGAAGTAGCCATCAGAGGATGGGTACATGGTGGCCATAAAGGGATGGACATGGTCAGAAACAATGCTCAGGTAGGCCGTGGCATTTAAACGATGCCCAATTGGCACTAAGGGGCCTAAAGTGTGCCAGGAAAACATCCCCCACACCATTACACCACCACCACCAGCCTGCACAGTAGTAACAAGGCATGATGGTTCCATGTTCTCATTCTGTTTACGCCAAATTCTGACTCTAACATCTGAATGTCTCAACAGAAATCGAGACTCATCAGACCAGGCAACATTTTTCCAGTCTTCAACTGTTCAATTTTGGTGAGCTCTTGCAAATTGTAGCCTCTTTTTCCTATTTGTAGTGGAGATGAGTGGTAGTCTTCCCGGTGGAGTCTTCTGCTGTTGTAGCCCATCTGCCTCAAGGTTGTGCGTGTTGTGGCTTCACAAATGCTTTGCTGCATACCTCGGTTGTAACGAGTGGTTATTTCAGTCACTGTTGCCCTTCTATCAGCTCGAACCAGTCTGGCCATTCTCCTCTGACCTCTGGCATCAACAAGGCATTTCCGCCCACAGAACTGCCGCTCACTGGAAGTTTTTTCTTTTTCGGACCATTCTCTGTAAACCCTAGAGATGGTTGTGCGTGAAAATCCCAGTAGATTAGCAGTTTCTGAAATACTCAGACCAGCCCTTCTGGCACCAACAATCATGCCACGTTCAAAGTCACTCAAATCACCTTTCCTCCCCATACTGATGCTCGGTTTGAACTGCAGGAGATTGTCTTGACCATGTCTACATGCCTAAATGCACTGAGTTGCCGCCATGTGCTTGGCTGCTTAGAAATTAAGTGTTAACGAGCAGTTGGACAGGTGTAGCTAATAAAGTGGCCGGTGAGTGTATATATATATATATATATATATATATATATATATATATATACACACGAAGTGCATTGCATGCTCACATGAAATGTCTTACAGGTGTTTACAAAAAGTAAATTGGATAAACAGATGTATTTCAATCAGCAAGGCAGAGGTAGCTGGCTAGCTTATTTGATTAATGTAGTTAATCTAAACCTTACCTTCAACATAGATGATTTAGACCTTTATCCAGTTGCTGTGCCCTTTCAGCTCATGAGTTTCGACATCCTTCAGGTCTAGGTTGCTGGTTTACCGTAGCTTTCGGGTTTCTTCCCACCAGAGCCTTGCTTTCGAATTGAACATAGCGGATGCGTAAAATCAGTGTATTCTCTAGCCGTTGAGTGCGCATCAGTTGTACATTCGTTACTGCGGTGCACTGTGGGATTGAATGAGTGCACTTTATAATGTCCATAAGGTTTCGGACACCACTAAAAATGGCTGTCCCCTCAAATACCGTAGTGTCCTATTTAAGGGTATAGGGGGTGAATCTGAACACAGGGCTTGTGTTCTTGCAGTCTTTGGCTGCGTTCGGAATCGCATACTCAATGAGTAGGTACTTAATTTCAATGAGTACTTACTTAACGAGCGCTAAAAGAGTAGGTACTTTATAGCCAAATCTCGTTAAGTATGAATGCGATCCGGACATCATACGCCATGTTGACGTTATCATGTGACCTACGACGTGTTATCACACTTAAAAGATATGAACAACACATTTAATTCATCTATCTGTAAATATCTTGATATTGATGAAACTTGCTCATTTTGTGGTAGCCTATTGTTGAAGAAACAGCTGTCCATTATTTTGTGAATATATTTAGGGTTGATTTAAGTTGTTATATTTTAAACCCTACTAATGTGACCCACAGTTTTATCCTTATAGGGCCTAACGATATAACTTTTTACTAAGAAACCCCAACATTGTCATCTCTTGAATATGTTGTTAATTTCTTTATTTTATACCCAAAAAGTTTCTCCTTTAATTTTCCTCTTTTTCTTGATGAATTTACCTCTCGTTTGATCCCTCAGAATTGTTTATGTATTATGAAAAACTATTTAAAGATATTTAGCCTTGTCATTGTTCATTTTTCCTGTGTAGCCTATAAATATCATATTATGATGTGCACAAACCAATGCTCTTTATGTTTTCTGTTTTGTCATTATGATTGTTCATTTTTAGATACAACTATGGTATCTTCCCATTTTTATGTAATAAGTTTAAATGATATAAGCGACAGGTGCACTAACACTTCATAACATCAGTAACTCGACAGCACAACCTAGAACAGTTTTCCTCTGCGTTTGTAATGTCTGCACAAGGAGACGGGCCGCTGCTCGAAGATCTCCTGTGGAGAAAACTGTTGACTTTATACTCGAAAAATGTAAGTATCGCTCCTTAAAAATTAACATTACCTCAAAATGAATTGCATTGTTAGCCCACCCCAAAACTTAAACAGAATAATAATATTAAATGCTGACCAATACTTAATTATATTACTTTTTAATATACTAAAAATGATATAATTTAATAAAACATACAAAATATAATGTGTTTTGTCATATGACATAGTTATGCATGAATACACACTAGATAAATGCAGTGAAACATCTCAATTGTCAGTCAAGCAATGAATTAATTAATGCATACATTAATTAAATAATTATATTTCATATACGGACAACAATAAGAAACATGAGTAAATGAGTAAAAGAACAAATAAAAGTAACCATCACACAATAAACGAATGCATATACAATTCAACAACACATGAAACAAATCTTTATTCAAACTACAAGCATGTATTTACAGGCGCTGAACCCCACATACTGCCATCTCAACACAGCGGTTCCCATTCTGCCGCTTTACTCTGATGAATTCACCAGAGGTGACCGGGCCTTCGTGCCGGAGCTTGTTACTGTGCTGCGCTTCACAATCTGAGGCGATAAGGGCAGATGGAGAGATGGAGGGACTCATAAGGGCAGATGGAGAGATGGAGGGACTCATAAGGGCAGATGGAGAAATGGAGGGACTCATTAGGGCAGATGGAGAGATGGAGGGACTCATAAGGGCAGATGGAGTGATGGAGGGACACATAAGGGCCGGTGGAGTGATGGAGCGTCTCATCCATGGCACCGTTTCCAGGATTCAGCTCCGGGCTCCTCATCCTCAGTGCTCACACCAGTCAGTCTGCAGACTTCAGATCCTACAAAAATGCACAAACATTAAACAAAAACAGTCATCAACAGTAATAAGGAACAAATAAAATATATAACATGTTTAGTTACTTTATAGATTTGTGTATTTACCTTATTTACAGCACATTTGTCTAATGTAAACAGTGTTGACAGTGAATTATCCTACATAATGGCACACATACATCACTCAGATGTCTTTTTCATGTTGTGATGTGCTCATCTGCAAAACTTATACAATATTTTCCTTTCAGATGTAAATAGACATTTTAAATAAGCGTGTTTAAGATGTATCTGTTAAATGGTTATGTAAATCCACTTTAGAGCCGTAAGTTAACGTTGCGTGTGCTTACTGGAGCTCCCCTGTTAGCTAGCTATACATAATAAAACATGTTTTTACAGCAAAATCACAACTATACTATACTGTCTAACTCCTTTACACCTTCAACAGTTAAAACGCTTACTCTATAGTAGTTTAACACATACGATTTAAACACAAGGAACCGTGTTTACTCACATTTGAAAACCTGATCTAAGTTGCTGATCTCCGTGATGTTTTTTTTTTTTAAATTCTTTATTTTCAGTCAGCAAGACAGAAGTACAGAATAAAAGTAGCAATAGTATCTTTCCAATTGCTGTTGTTTTTCTTTTCTTTTTTTTTGGACAATACATACACATACTTTGAACAATTAGGGAGAGATAAACTTGTGCATTACAAAATATAATCTCTGTGATGTTTGATAATGACGTATCCTCTCGCGTGGCCTCCTGGGGTAGAAGAGTATCCATCGGTTGAGCACTCGAAAATCTGGGCGAAACAAGGGGGTAATCCAATACACAAGTTTATGAGTCGTTTCCGCTCTACATCCTAAACTCCTCCCGTCGATGCAACCCACTTCCGTTCTGGCGGGCTGGGTTTGTTTTGCTAGCTAGCTCCGACAAAGCACTGATATCGCTGTGACATAACAATTACAACATGAAGAAAGGTGGTTAGGGAACGATGTGTGTGGTAGTTGGTTGTAAACACTCGAGAAAGCACCTGAACGAGTGGTTAGATAGAGAGTGCTACGACCGCAAACCAGCTACGAAGAGGCAATGTCCATGCGCTTCATTGTTTACACACAAACACACTCACACACAGTATCGCGCCCGCGCCTCTCTCTCTCACATACACAGTTCGATCGCCTAATTATTATCATCATGGCACACACAAACACTTTGCATTCTAGCTAAGAAGTCTATGATATAGTTCTGATACCAACGTCAGGAAGACATTCACTGACAGCGCGTTCTCTTTTGTCTTGTCGCGCATGAGTGGTTTAAACTAAAGCATTTGCGTGAATAAGAGCATGGTCATAACCCTAGCAAAAGGATGACAGAAAGAACATGCTACTGCATTTTATGGGTTAGTTTCGACATTTAAAGGTATTTTAACAGGTAAAAGGGCTGGATTTTGACAGCAGGCAAAACAATGCAGAGTCATAAGGATAATTGCAAAAGAGATCATGTCTTTATTTATAGCTCAGCAGTAAGTCGTGTTATTATAGGTTACAGTCCGTTTTCCAAATACAAACACGTATTCCATCCGCAACAACAGGCTTCTTTTATTTCCTATAATCATGTAAATGTCATCCCTGATTAAGCTATAAACTGCAAACACTTATTTGGCCACAATTGTTATTATTATGTTAAAAGAAACATTAAAGTATCACACAGATACATTTGCTATTACCACGGACATAAACTGATTTGCACGTTACCAGGGGCGTAGGAGCAATTTTGAACCTGGGGGGGACAGTAAATGCGTGGGGGAGGGGGGGTAGTATCTTATAGTATATTATCTAAGGGCAGTATAGTAGACATTGGGAATGTCCCGAATTTTTGTATATATTATTTTTTATATATAAAGCACTTAAATGCTAATTTCTAAAGACTTATGGGAACAGACTGTATTACTTAGTTTGTTTCTAAGCAATGATTAAATTAGGATTTATAATGTGGGCTCTCCCTAGGGGGGTCCGGGGGTATGCTCCCCCGGGAATTTTTTTTTTAAAAATAAACCATTAAATGGCACTTTCTGGAGAGTTTTGTGCAAAGAAATTGAGAAAATGAGTCTTACATGATATGTGAAAATCTGCAAGGTTAAGAGCATATACTTTGCATTGTTGTAGTATCAACAGATTAGGACATTTAGCATTTACATTACTGTTAATCAGTCATGTACTGATTAACTAAAAATTAAAAACTCAAATAAATGGTTGATTTAATTTCCATTAACCACCTAGCTTACCCCCCAAGGATAGATTGAAAAATAAAATCAATCTATCCTTGTGGAAAGGTTCCTTGGTAACGTTAGCTAAAAGTAGGTCTAGCAAGTCTTATATTTCTGTAATTCACACAGATCAAACACAAATATGCTGCCTGAATAGATTGCTAGTTTATTTTGACTAGCCAGCTAGCAGCTAGCAGTTCTCTTGGCAGTTTGCTAATAATCCGGTGTCTGAAGTAAAATGCTCAAAACATCTCCTGAGAAAAATCACATGGCCAACCTAGTCTTGGTTATTTAATTTAGATTTAGTCTTATTTTCCTTACCTTGTCATTCAAGGCCAGGGCACTTTATGTACATTTCTGGAACTTTTGCACGCTTCCACATCCCGCGCAACTAGGATCTCCCAGGAACACTCATTATATATCGCTGCGTACATTTATCCGTGTCACCTAGATGCGCATGCGCGAGCGGTGCGCGATCATGGTCGACTGACAACGAGATTAGCAGCTGAAGAATTCGTCGGTTTTTTTAAAATTGAATTATGTATTTAAAAGTTGCCGAATGGTTTCATTTGGAGACTCCGAAAATCGGCAGAGATAGGCAGGCAATGCAAAACAAAATCTTACATTGGGAAATAGTGGGGGGGACAAAACTTCGATTTTGAAATGTGGTGGGGACATGTCCCCCCCACGTATAATGGCTCCTACGCCCCTGCACGTTACTGTTTTAGCTTTGTATGACATGACACAACCGACTTTGTTGCTGTGCAGATATTGATATGCCTCGGCTTTCAGATTGTCCAATTGCTTTTCCATCTATTGCCATGGATTGCACGAAGTAGGAGCAAATCTCGCTGTACGTTATGCTGGGCCACGTCGTCATGTTAGTGTTCTGCACTGAATTCGGGTGCGGGATAGTAACGCCATCTCCAGTCAAAGTAGTGGAACCGTCGCTGTGTTTACACCGGCAGACGCTGTGCAAACCACTTCCGGCGGAAATGAAGTGCATTTGAGTAGAGTTATGGCGGCGCCCATGATTTGGCGCGTAAACGTGTGTATAGACCATTTACGCAAAAACCGGAAATACGTCAAGGAAGCGTAAACACAGTTCCGGTGTAAGGTTTGTTGACGGAGAAATGGCAGCCGTTAGAGTGTTTTCGACTAGCCTGACTTGTCTTCCGAAGTTCACCAGTGCCGATGTGGTGAAGAGTGTGGAGATACATTCGTCCACTAAAGGGAACAAACTGGACAAGGGATATAAATTCTTCCACGAAGAGTTTATCCACAATTACCAAGGTAAGAAATCAAGAAATTGCTATAGCTAGCTTTAACCATATCACCGGTTATAACTCTGTTAACGTTAAGTAATGGTAAATCTTAGGTGTTGTGAATTTGTAATATAAGGTATAACACATCGCAGTGAATATGTCATGTGTATGTTTAAGTGAGAGGGTATGAGATAACATAACAACCAGTAATTTGGTGAAGCTGTAATGTTACTAGGTAAATGTTACTGACATTGTGTTGTGGCTTAACGTTACGAAGTAAAGTTGAGTACTACTATGTGAGATTACACGTCATATTTTCTTGTTGCATGCGGTTATAGTATCAAATATACTCCAGGGACAGGTTATAGTGAGAGGTAGATGCTTCAGGTCAATGAGGAAGAGCGAGGAGCCTCACAAACTGGAGGTTTGACTATAGACATAATGCCGGTTGGCAAAAGTTCAAAAAGTTGCCCGTTCTGGCGTGTTTACTCTTCTTGCTGCGGTTGCGGCACTTTCTTCACTTACTATTTCTTTACTGAAAGTTATAGTATCATGTTATAATGAACATTGATGTAACAGCAGTATGACTTCAGTGTAACCTATTTAATTTGTTATTGTGTCTAGATATCACTGGAGGCAGAAAGTGCCAACCTGAAAGCTTTCACCTGCAGTTGTGCTGCTGGTAAAGGATTCTGCAATCACATAGTTGCCATCCTGTACCAGACCGCACATTATTCACAGCTGGGTCTGCAGGCTGTTCCACCCTCCCTTGCCTGTACAAGTGGCTTGCAAAGATGGCACAGACCAAGAACACAGGTGGGTTTGTGATAAACATGTCTTTATGATTTAAGAACCGATGCGTATCTAAACAACTGTAAATTATTATAAAAACACCCCCAGTAGTGACTACAGACTAAGGCTGCACAATATATCAACATTATTGAAATATCGCAAATGTATATATAGCGTATGCATATCGCACCGGCTTGCAATAACTGGGGTCATGCACAAAAGACAAAGAGAAAATCACACTGCTCTTGGCTGAATAACTTTTGTAGCTTTAATAGGAATTAGTACACTATATTTAATTCATACAGTGAAAACTAGCAGCATTTTATTTTTACATTTGATTAAGTTTCTTTTGTTAAATAAACCTAATGTAATGCCTTCCTGAAACCCTAAACATGAACCCAGTTGTTTACACTGATGTTAAAATAACACTTACTTCTCATGCTACAGTAAAACACTGCTGTTCACTTTCAGAAGTTGTAGAGATGTTTTCTTGCCACAAAAAGAATGTGAAACACGTATGTAGGTTATATAATTTTAAAGATAATTTAAGTTTATTTTAAACACTTTAAGCATTATCGTATCACATATTGAATATCGCATTATTCAATGAGTTATCGCATATTCATTTTTCTTCAACATCGTGCAGCCCTACTACAGACTGTAACTGCTTTTTGTCTTTTACTTTTTTTAAGGGAATCCATCCTGAACCTGTTAGTGAGCTGGTGGTGCAAAAGCCCAAAACAGTGGGTCAGAGCGGTCTGAGGTCCACATTGTACAAGGCATATACAGGTGATTAATTTGTTAACTGTTTGATTGTTGCTTTGTGAGAGTAAGTTAAAAAAATGTTATGTTATGACTAACATCATAATGGTTACCGCAGATACAATAAATAAAATGTAAATATAGTTAAGCACTCATGTCTAACTTTTCTTTTGTGTGACCAATAATCTTGTGCATCTCTTTGCTCTTTTGTCTAGGACCACTGCCAGATCCATATATGATGGCATCTGGAAGCAAATTAAGCCAGGTGCAGCCCCAGCCTCTCATGGCTGTTGTATTGGATGGGATTTCTGAGATGGAGCTGACGCCATCTAAATTTGGGTCTGTCCCTCGTGGATCCCCCATGTCCTATCACTGTCCACCCATGAAGTCCAGTGACCTCATCCTACACCACATGGCTCCAGAATTTCCGTCCCTTCCTCTGATGCAGCACACTTTCCCCAGGTTGCATTTCGTGCCGACATTACATCAGTTAATGCATCTCCAGTCTCTTGAAGTTTCACCGCAGCTGTCCAGCGAGATAGAAAAAGAAACTCAGCAGCAGTCCAAATGTCCTGCGTGGACACAGCTACGGCGACCAAGGCTGACTGCCAGTCGTTTTTGGGATGCTGCTTGTAGTAAGGCGTGTCGTGAAGAGCAGGAGTCTGCAGCAATTCAGATGATCAGAGGCTCCACAAAGCAAACAGCTGCAATGAAGCGTGGTCTGCTGGTGGAGCCTGAAGTGCTGGCAAACTATGCTGAACTGATGCGAGTTAATGTGCTACCAGCAGGATTCGTCATTCACCCTGACGCACCACATCTCGGGGCCAGTCCAGACGGTCGAGTGTATGACCCTTCAGAGTCGCCTCCTTTTGGCCTGGTTGAGGTGAAGAGCAGCACAAAAAATGATCCATCTCAGGTTGCTCACCTCAAGGTGCAGGAAGGCCACGCCAGTCTGAAGCGTTCACATAAATACTACTGGCAGGTTCAGGGCCAACTGGCAATCACAGGACTGACATGGTGTGACTTTGTTACCGATACCTTATCAAATTTAACTGTGGAAAGAATTTGGCGTGACGACTCATTCATAGCAGAAATGAAAGAGAAATTAGATGTATATTATTATGGCACATACATGAATGCATACCTTGAATTCCAGTAATCTTGTCTTTACCAATCAGTTTTGCCTTCTGTCTTACTGTTGAACTGTAATGTTTTTTTTTTTATTGTAAATGTTTGTTATTTATTGAATAAGTTATTAATCAGTTGATGTTACACATACATACCAAAAAATTAAAGGATGCATCATTTTGACCAAAATTGTTTTAATCGTTCATCTAATGTTTTAGTGAAATCAGTCACATTCCAACAGAACAATATTAATATAACAATTATATTTAATTTAAAGTTTAAGAATGTGGGAACAATTATTTACACATTATACATTATTTACATACAAAACATTAATTCATTCACTCTTCAGAACAAAAAGGTCCTTGATAATTTGCTAAAACACAACAGTTAAGCCAGATCTGATTCACACTGCCAATCAGTGTGAGCGGCACAGGAGAGTCCCAGATGTGAAAGGACTTTACCCTACCGATCACTCTCTCCACTATAATTCGGAGGCGGGCAATGGCTTGGGTTTGTTCCGTTTCCTCTTTGCTGAATTGAGCTGAACGCTTAAAAGGTGGAATGATGAGCTTAGCTCCAACGTCAGCAAGGAGGTCTTGAATGAGGAACCCTTTGTCCGCCATGATGTCGTCTCCTGGCTCCAGCAAGGGAAGGACTCCACTGATCCTGGTGATCTCCTTATCTGAGATGCACCCAGTGTACAGGGGTGAGACGAATGTCACCAAACCATTGGGAGCAACTCCAATCAGGCCTTTCAATGTCGTCCTGTTTTTGTAGCTCGAAAATGTTTCTGACTGTAAGGTCAGAGATGAGGCTGTCTCCAGGGCAATTTCTGTGCAGTCCAGTATCACTCTGACGTTAGGACAGTACCTCTGGAATTTAAGGGGCATAGTAGACTTAACCTTTTCCCTGCTTATCCAGATGGGAAGTGAGCTCAGCATCATAAAAAGATAATTGGCCCAGGTGATTGTAACCCTGCTGACCCTGGCAATGCTCACATTGAACATGTCAGCAATGAGCTGCTCCTTCATGCCAACAGCAACCCGCATGGAGTACATCAAGAACTCATCTATTAAAGGCATGATGCGTGGTGGGCTGGGATCTTGGCAGCCTTCCTTACCTGCCCTCTTTGCTTTGGTCCAGTACACCAGTCTAAGGGCAGATGGTGCAATCGACTCCCAAAAAATTCTAAAAACACTCTCGGATGGAAATTTAGTGTAGAAGCGAATTTGGTCGTCTGATGAACAGTATCGGCTGAAGAGAGTAGGGGGTGGTAGGTCAGTTTTATGTAACATGGCTTCTAAGTCATGGATGTAATCCAGAGCCTCATCCAAAGCACCTGTAAAGATAAAGAAATTAAAAACCAGTCTTAACATATTTATGCTACCTTTCAACACAACACAGAACAGTAATCATGTCAACTCTTAAATTATATCACTGCAGAAAGAATTGTCATTCAGAGCCCCCTACAGCTAGATAGCATGAGACTGTTACAGATGTAGGCAAACGTAAGTTAAATAAAATATGTGTGTGTTAGTAATGTTGAGAGAAAAACTCAACTGCAAATAACAAATCCAATCACTGTGTGCACCAGTGGAGTTTTGCTGACATCCAATGGGGAAAATCTGTTACTGCGCCCAAACAAAATAATTACTGCTATCAAAGATATCAACCTCAAATTTGGAACACAACTTATTTAGATTTATGGCTTTTATTTTCTAGACGTTTTAGATTTCAACTTGTTTCATAAAATATACATTTTATATAAAATAATGTTCATAAACTTAAACCTATAACACTTTTTTGGGATTTTCTTATTAATTTCAAATTCATTTTAAGCAATAATCTGCCAAGGGTCTTTAAAATAAGACCAATCTTAAGTCTGTGTTCCGAAGTTAAAAAAATGGATGACAGTTGACATTTTGGATGGATAACATTTTTGTCCTCTATGTACGTTACCTGTGTAACTTTTTTTTAATTGATGCACAAGGGTTAAGTTGTTCAGTTAGAAATGTATTTAACCATTAACGGTACACATAGTTGACTAGCGTTAATTTACTAAACACATTATGAACAATCTTACCTGCAGGTGGGTGTGTCACGTAGTCGTGATCCATCCTTACTGCCTTAGCCACCATGGTGCTATCTTCACAGCATAGCTGGATACTAGACTGACGTTTGGTGGTTCTGTCATATACTGACTCCCTTCTCAAAGGAGCAGTAAAATTGTTCCAAGGAAATAGGCTCGGGACAACACCACTCTTCAGGCGACGAACGACGCAGCCACCAACGTAATCATCGGGAGCAAAGTGCCGGCTGCAGACATAGGTGCTACCTCTTTTTACATCAAAACTGTTCCCTTCCTCTCTTCAGATCACCTGTATCCATTTAGGTTTAAGGTTTGGATCCACGGGAAAAGAATGAAACGAAAGGTAGGGCTGTTTTTGGGTGGAAGACGAACAGCCTGGAACACAACAGAAACTGCGACTCTTCGACTCTGCCATTTTTCGTATCTGCCGCTACGATAACAGGAAGTTCTAATACACTTCATTGACGTATTTCCGGTCGAAAAATGCGGAAGTGCGTAAAAGGTCTATAGTATCCAGCTGCAGACCCGCAGCACCACCAGTTTCAGAACCCCAGCGCCAGGACCGGAAGTGAGGGGCGGAGCTTACGTTCTCAACCGAGTAACGCCACCTAACGTTTTGGAGCGTAATTTGCTTAGACACGAAACGGCATTATTACACACGAAACGTCATACTTTATAGCCTACGTATTATAATGATACATTAAGGTATAGTACAATAAGCATTTTAAAACATTGATTTTGTGTAATATAATTCTATTTAGTTATCCGTTTCATTGTATTATGAGGGTTACTTCCTTGATGGTGATCATGATGGTGAAAAATAATGCTTGAAACTTATGGTCATTTTATATAAAATATACTTTATTTCACAAGAACATGTGCAGCATGCATTTTTCTTTATGTAAAATAATGTCAAAAATCTAAAAAGAGAGAGAAAATCCGGCATTGTTTTAAAAGAAACAATAAAAATGTACTGTACTTCAAATAATAGCCGAGTCCCAAGTAGACGATTGTCTCTTTTACACGCCTGGTGTGGCTGCAGGTCTGGGTAAATAAAGGCCGGTCTCAAATAGAGGTCGGGTCTGTTTTTTAGTTGTATTAAATCTTCTAAAACCCGTCAGATCGTCCACTTTTTGGCGGCCGCCAAAGCAAATTTTTGTCCCGCCAAAGCCTATTTTGATCGGTGAGTGATGTAGAATAGAATGACTGCTGCGCATGACAGGGCGCTTAATGAGCAGAGAGAGAGAGAGCCCCGGCCGCGCGCGCACACTCTCACGTCTTCAAACAACATTGAGCGCTGTCTTGCTCTTTATTTGTCACATACAACGAGCAGTGACTCACTGTGTAATAAAAACATACCCTAAATATTATTTAAAAGGTGCAACAATTTAAAATATTTTTAAATACTTGCAAAAATAACCATGCTTGTGTAAATAATAGAGGGAATGCATTAACGTCACTTCCCCGCCGGAACACGCCCCCCTCAGCGGGACTGAGTGGCAGAAGAGCTGCTGCGTGACTGGAGTTAATAGGGGAAACTGCGTTAACGCGAGTAAAACAAACTATTATCAGTTTAAACTAAAAGTTGGACTCGATATAGTGTTCCTTACAACTTATCAAAGATCCAGTGATCCATGGATATTGACATGCAGCCAGGAATCGTGTTTCCTGACATTTATATGTGCCTGATTTCGACGCCGGGGAAATAAATGAAGACAATTTGCCTGTAAACGTTTTATATAAATACAATATAGATAGGTCTAAATCCGAGTGATCTTACATTAATGTTATACTGTATATCATCATATCGTCCAGCCCTAAAACTTGTATCGTTTTTTGTCAGTGTTTATTTAAAAACATCCAATTATGCAGAATATAGTCTGTTCTGTAGCTTTTTGCAGTCTGTAAAAATATACAGTACCTCAGATTTCTGGTCAAATCTAGTTGTACAGTCAATCGCAAAGCTCTTTCCCGTTTTAGATGTGTTTTGTGTGATTTTCACGGCATTCACGCTGAAAACAAATGCTGCCGCTCAGTCTTTTTGCCACTTGTGGGCGTGACCGCATTCACTCCGGCCGACGGTGACGTCATGCGCATACCCTCTATTCCGCCCCTCCCTCACTTCAGGTTCTGGCGCTGGGGTTCTGGCACTGGTGGTGCTGCGGGTCTGCAGCTGGATATATCTCGGGTAATCAAGGGGGTAATTCATCAGCCGGAAGTTGAAGCTGCCTCCGGGGGCCGCCATTGTAGCTGGCTATCACCTGCTGTTAGCATCCCATTGACTCCCATTCATTTTGGCGTCACTTTGACAGCGAATAACTTTACATCTGAGGCGTCCAAAGACTGTCCAAAGATATTTGTCCATTATTTATTTCTAAAGAAACACGACAATGTATAAAAGGCTCCATTACTTTGTATCTTACGTTATGGCCCCGTAGAAGCCATTCTTGTAAAAATAGGCTAAAAATTGCGTCATAACCACACGACTTTATGTCGCACAATAGAGACATTACCGTATAGACAGGGGGAGAAGCTCGCACAGTCTCGCAGGCACTCTTTTACTGTCTAAAGTCAGCCCATGGCATAGATAGACAGAGTCCATAAAAGCAACGCGACAAAATATTTAAACAACGTTTTTAAGGGATTGGAAATAATTCGATATGTGGCAAGTGAATACATGAAGTAACATTTATCCACGAACTTTAAATTATTTATCTACTACTACACCTACGGGGGATGGGGAAATTAATTATCAGGAAATACAGGCAATGGAAGAAGAAAACAAACATCTCAATGTCTATCGCGGTTAACGTTGTTCCTTTATTTATTTACAGATCTACGCTTGAAGATGAATGTGATCTCGTTCGGAAGCCATGTACAAAATGCCTACATAACGTGAAATAAAGAAAAACGGTTTTGTTCAAGTGTTTGTGACCATGATTTATTAGCCAAAACTACATGATTTACCACCTAGCTCACAATTCTTTATATATTGGAATATTATATGGGCAAGTAATATTGAATGGATACGAAAATGACTTGAGGGGAAAGTATTTTATAGTATGGTTCCTGGGCTCATACTAAGAAGTATTTTTTGGATGGGTTATTATTCTGTTTGATGTAGAAGGAAACTAAAAAGAAGGGAAAAAATTATTTGCATATGTGCCTATATTTGAATCATTTTTAATAATTTTGGAAGATTGTGCTAAAGCCTACATGCATTTATTTATCTGTTATTTTTTATTGTATTATGTGTGTGTGTGTGTGTGTGTGTGTGTGTGTGTGTGTGTGTGTGTGTGTGTGTGTGTGTGTGTGTGTGTGTGTGTACTAGCCAAATATATAAATCTAATGGATATATACATAAACATGTTCAAAATAAACTAAACTAACTAACTAAAATTACTAGAACTGCAGATAGGCTACTCAAACGATTACAATCCTAAAGTAGGCTATTTTAAAGTCGATTTTAGACACTTCTTTTATCATGTCATATTGTTATTATATAGCGTAATATGTTATATTAAATTAATTATTATAATTATTAACAGTATTGTAATATATTAATAAACATTATATTATGTTTTTACAATACTAAACAATTTGATTTCCAAAACACACACACGCACACACACACACACACACACACACACACACACACACACACACACACACACACACACACACACACACACACACACATCAATGTGAGTTTACTCTTTACTCTGATGCGTCATTGACCGTTCGAGATTAGCTTGCTTGCGCCTGCTAGTCAAAGCCCTTATTTCTGGAGAGCTGGGATACTTCGACCTTGGAAACTTCTGATCATCATTCAAGACAAGTATTGTGTTATAGGTGGTATTTTGTTAAAGAGCATATTGCAGGTTAAAAAAAAATCTATATTAATATCCCAGGTGAAAGAAAAGTGTACTTGAGTGCACTAAAAAAACACTTAAATACAAGAAAGTATATTTGTAGTATATTCTTACTTTTTGTGCTAAAGAAAACTGTAAAAATTATGCACTATAAATACACTAATTAAAAGCATATTTTTACTTAAGTAGTACTTAAGTGTAATTGCGAAAGTATATTAAAAAACATTGATATTTTAAATGTATTTTTAGAGCAATTTTTTTGCATTTTAATATATTTCTAACAAGTGTACTAGAAGTGCATTAGTAATAAATATATGCTTAATTACACTTTTAAGAAATATGCTAAACACAAGCATAACTTTAATATATATTCAAACAAATGCACTATAAGTACATTGGTATTAAATATGCTTAATTATACTTTTAAGAAATATGCTAAACACAAGCATAATTTTAATATATATTCAAACAAATGCACTATAAGTACATTGGTATTAAATATATGATTAATTATACTTTTAAGAAATATGCTAAACACAAGCATAATTTTAATATATTTCTAACAAATGCAATATAAGTACATTGGTATTCAATATATGCTTAATTATACTTTTAAGAAATATGCTAAACACAAGCATAATTTTAATATATTTCTAACAAATGCACTATAAGTACATTGGCAATAAGTATATGATTAATTATACTTTTAAGAAATAAGCTAAACACAAGCATAATTTTAATATATTTCTAACAAATGCACTATAAGTACATTGGTAATAAATATATGCTTAATTATACTTTTAAGAAATATGCTAAACACAAGCATAATTTTAATATATTTCTAACAAATGCACTATAAGTACATTGGCAATAAGTATATGATTAATTATACTTTTAAGAAATATGCTAAACACAAGCATAATTTTAATATATTTCTAACAAATGCACTATAAGTACATTGGTAATAAATATATGCTTAATTATACTTTTAAGAAATATGCTAAACACAAGCATAATTTTAATATATTTCTAACAAATGCACTAATAAATATATGCTTAATTATACTTTTAAGAAATATGCTAAATCATAAAATTTTTGTGAAGTTTTATTGTATTTAAAGAAAACATACTTATGTTGCTCTTTGTGTAAGAACATAGCAAAATGGTTAAGCTTTTAGTATGTTTAAAGTACTTTTTAAACACTTAGGCCTACTGCAGTATATTTTAATATTTATATATTTACAATTTTAATATTTTGGGGGGAAATTACATTTATAATGTACCAACTTATAATGTATTATAAACATTTGTCAACTATTATTAAGCATTGCAATAAGCCTACTTAAAATTAATATTGTTCACTTTCACTTGATTAAAGGCTACTTAAAAGGCTGTTGTCCATTACGATACATTTATACTACTGAAATTCCCACAAGGATTTTAACATCATATTATTTGAAATGCATCATAGATACATTTTCCAAAGATGTTTAAATGTTTTCATAAAAGATGTTGTACTTGTTTAAATTTGAACAATATGCATAACACCTGTGACTAGTCCTGATTGGTTCCAGAGCCGTTGAACGGCTGTGATTGGTTCTTATGATTATGAGCTCATTTCACTCGAGCTTCAGTTCCTGTGCGTATGTTCCTTGAATGTGATTAGATTTAGAAGTCTACATTTAAACTGTTAAAGTATAATAGCGATCGTGTTTGTTGAGAGGACTTGGAGGAAACCACGCGATTCATATGTAGGTGATGCTTTTTTGCGATTAACTTTTTCAAACGTGAACAGTTTTGGTGAATCGTTTATCGGAGGGATATAAATCTCTCGGGTTTCATTACAATATCTCAGTTTTTCTTTCGAAGATTAACGGAATTCTTTAGTAATGTAGCCATCCTTTACATTACTAATCAGATATGATGACACACGGACTGTGAAAAGGGTTTCTTAGCCAATATTTGCCTTTATTACCCCTTGTTAGAAAATGCAACAACGAAAGGTTTGTGTCGTGGAAAAAAACACTGTTAAGTTATATTTTGTTGTTGTTGTTGTTGTTTTTTTGTTTTCCTAAAGTTTGTTTGGGAAAGGATTGTAAAATTTAAAAAAGAAAAGAAAATCGTGTTTTGTTCATATTTAAGATACGTAGGCCTACTGTATGCTGTAGTTTAATAATTTTAGTTTAAGCTTGCCACTTGTGTTCTTTTTCCCCCGCCTATAAGGTCTGTTTGGACTTGTTCGTGAATAACGTCTCAAAAAATTAAAGTGTTTTTCAAGAAAGCGATGCTGTTTGTTTGTACATTACATAGCCTACCTGTGCTGTATTGTGTGGTATCCTTTTAACTATGGGTGTTTACATTTACATGAATTACATTTACTTTTATCAAATATAATTTTTAGCATAAATGAGGCAGAAAATGCTACTGATAACACAGTAATAGTGTACTTGACTACTTTTTAAATAAACCATTATTTAATTGTTTTATAAAGGTACTGTTAACATAGTTAAAATATATTTTAAATAAATTATTTACTATATAAAAAATATGTGAGCAATACATAAATATGATTTGTATATATTATATATTCTTATATTTTAAATAATTTATAAGTGTATTTAAAAATGCATTAAAGATAGGTTCAATTGTACTAAAAGGGATAACAAAATAAAAAAAAATTAAAGCTGAAATAGTATGTTAAAAGCATATTTTAGTTAATCTTCAGTGTGTGTCAAAATAGCACAGTTGAGTACACTTAGTTGATCTTAAGTTTATCTTAAGAAGTACTAAAGTTAAGCTTTTAGTATATTAAGTACAAAATTAGTGCGCGAAAATAGAGCACTTTAAGTACATTATGGAAGTGTACTAAGTGCACTTAAATAATGTAATTTAGTGTACTTTTTTTTTACAAAGAAATACACCTTAACCCTCTGATGGTCTTCAAAAAAAAGTCACACTCATGGTCTTCGGGGTCTATTGGACCCCAGACAACAACATTTAATTTTGTAACCGAACAATATTTTTTTTTTTAACAAATATAATTTTACTCTGTTTATTAATGTTTTTACTCAACATTTGTGCAGTTTTTGGAGAATTTATGATTTTTTTAAAATTATTATAAATAAATAAATATTTAATTAAATAGGATTTTTACAAAAAAACAGCATTTTATGTTAAATAAATTTTATAAAAGACCCAGATTTCTAACTTTCATTCCTGGGGATACCATGGATAATTTTACAAGGTTTAATGTAAGATTTTTGCCCATTTTTTGGAAAATACAGGTTAAAATTTGTAATAAATCACTTTAACCACTAGATGGCTATAGAGCTCCATTATATGCTATTTGCTATTTGAATTACTGAAAGATTTAGTTTCTAAAGTTGGATTCAGTTGGATTCATATCTAAATATTATAAAATCACAATTATAACAAAAATAAAATATTTTTTGTCAAAATTTAGCATTTTTTGTACTGAAAAAACACTATGCATGGTAAACCGCATGACTTCTGCAGACAGGGTTGGAGCAGGTTTGGCACTTCACTGTTGTTGTTGTTGTTGTGTGTGTGTGTGTACATTTTATTTTTATTTTTATGTGTACAGTGTCACCAATTTATTTTTGTGGTGGTTCTTCATTTTGTATGATTTTATTTGACAAATTATAAGACTTTTTATAGCCTTACAAATGTATTCCTGTGTGTGTGTGTTTGTGTGTCTGTGTGTGTGTGTGTTTGTGTGTGTATGTGTGTGTGTGCACATTTTCAATGCGTCTAAGTGTTACCAATTTATTTTTCTGGTTGTTCTGCATTTTAGATTATTTTATTTTACAAATGATAAGAGAACAGTTTTTATAGTCTGTATATATTCCTGTATAAATGTATTCCTGTTTATGTGTGTGTTTGTGTGTGTGTGTGCGCCTGTGGTGAGCATGATAATTTTGGATTGTGGATGTTTTTTGCATTGTTGGAAGTGTGCCACTTTATTTCTGTCATTTCTGTCTATGTGTTCTACGTTGTTTCTGATTTTGATGATGTTATTTTGTCTATTTTGATAGCGGGGTCCAATAGACCCCGAAGACCACGAGTGTGACTATTTTTGTCACGCCAACATAAAAACAGATATCATGAATTTTTTTTTTTTTTTTTTTGTAGATCTAGAAAGTGTTGAGAGCCGTAGAAAGTTTCAAACCATTTGGACAAAGAGAACATTTTTTTTTATTTGAGCAAAAGTCATTTGGGGTCCAATAGACCCCGAAGACCATCAGAGGGTTAAGTATAATATATATGTATTTATAATATATCATTATTATATTTTAAATAATTTATTAGTACAATTAAAATGCATTAAAAATGGGTTTTAGATATACTAAAAGTGGTAACAAAATACATTTTTTTAAAGTTTGAAATAGTATATTAAAAATATATTTAAGTTCATCTTCAGTGTGTGTCAAAATAGCACAGTTGAGTACACTTAGTTGAGCTTAAGTTAATCTGAAGAAGTACTAAAGTTAAGCTTTTAGTATATTAAGTACAAAATTAGTGCGCGAAAATAGAGCACTTTAAGTACATTATGGAAGTGTACTAAGTGCACTTAAATAATGTAATTTAGTGTACTTTTTTTGACAAAGAAATACACCTTAAGTATAATATATATTTATAATATATCATTATTATATTTTAAATAATTTATTAGTACAATTAAAATGTATTAAAAATGGGTTTTAGATATACTTAAAGTGGTAACAAAATACATTTTTTTTTAAAGGTTGAAATAGTATATTAAAAATATATTTAAGTTCATCTTCAGTGTGTGTCAAAATAGCACAGTTGAGTACACTTAGTTGAGCTTAAGTTTATCTGAAGAAGTACTAAAGTTAAGCTTTTAGTATATTAAGTACAAAATTAGTGCGCGAAAATAGAGCACTTTAAGTACATTATGGAAGTGTACTAAGTGCACTTAAATAAAATGTATTTTAGTGAACTTTTTTTTCACCTGGGATATAACCTTGTATGAAAATACCATATGAAAAGGTAATGCAGGATTTAAAATGTTTTAAAACGACATAAGGGCACAAATTTAGTAGATAAAGTGAGCATTTCTTTGACTGCTCGTAAAAAACGTTTTTTTTTTTCAACATCGCGTCATATTACGTCACCAGAGGGAGGGAGCCTCAGCAGCGCAGATAGGTTTGTATGTACGAGCGGGTAAATTTTCTTTTTTATACTCAGAATGACAATTTGGAATGTAAAGAACAACATATTATACAGTTATTTGTTTTATTAGGAAAATACATTATACATAAAAAGAATTGGGCTTTTTTTTTCACATTTTATAAATGACTTCACATTATATGTACATCTCTTGGAACAAACTAAAAACAAAAAAGCAATGAAAACATGTAATGCTTTGAAAGCACTGGATTTTATGTAAAACCTTTTTTGTATTTTTTATTTCCTGGCAGCTAATGTTAATGTGATATTGTGAATATGTAAAACCTCTTGTTCTTGTGGCATCGAATAAAAAAAAAAGTCAGTGAGAGCGGTCGTGAATCAGTGTTTTCGGTAGTTTTGTATTTTAATTTATCATCGTCATGGTAAATTATTGTGTTTGTGGAGGTTGCAAAAACTCCGGCCTGTCAGGACATCGAGTCCACAGGTTTCCTAACAAGAAAAGGGACGGTGCTGTATATCTTTCGTGCCTGTGTGCGGTTTGTGCAGCTGCGAGACAGGATTTCACTTCTGCATCGGCTTCGAAAAACGCGGTCGTGTGTAGCGTACACCAGATCGGAGGAACAAAAACGTGTATATCAGGAATAAAAATATTTATCTGTCTCTCGATGAGAAAATGCTAAGTTATATCATGTAACGTTGATTATTAATTAGCATTTTTCTCATACGAGCGCCTGATCAAAGCTTATAGTTTGATTCCTGTTATTGGTAAATTCCAGATACCCTGGTGATGTACAATAAGAGCGTTCTATTAAGCTGATAGACGAAGTGAATAATCTGTCACTATGTGAGCAACAGCACGAAGGCGAAGGTTATAAGCGTCATATCTATAGTTAGCGACTGGTCTCTCACCACGACACCTGCCGTGGCGGCGTTTTAAATAGGCCTGCATTCCCCTCTGTGCATGTAGAACAACGACATTACCGAACGATATACACCTCACATTTTACCAAACAGAATGAACGATGCACTATTAACTCTATTACACTATTAATTAAAACTCACAGTGAACAGCATTAAATATAAAAACACATATGCCTTACCTTTTTGTTGCAGTGCAGTTTTTATTGCAGTGGTATAATGTTTTGCCGACAGCACTACAGTCCTCATTTTTTTATTGCTGCTTCCATTCTCCTGATTGCTATTATTTAATTTCTTCGTTAAAAAAACATCCAGGGAAGATTGAATAGGCCTGTTCTTTTAATGTTTACTCGGTATCTGACAGCTAGGCTAATCAAAAATACGCGCGATTAAGTGATACAATAAACTGCGGCTGCGCACACTCACTCCACACAAGTTTTTTTATAATAATACTTTTGCAATAATGTGTGTCTCCTCTGACCGTTGTTCTGTCTAACATTAATCCTGGCCTGTCCCTGCTCTCTCAGCAGCATAGCAGGCTCATAATTGTAAGGCTGTCGTCCGTGGTCTGTCATACGAGTAAGTCCGAAATGTCATTGCGATCCATTGTTTTCCTGTTGTTTGAATGGTTTGAATCGACCGCTCTCCCGCCCGTTACGTCACGCCCGTCACGCCCATTTTCAGATGCGGAAGTGAAATTATCTCACAAAAACGACTCCAGAAGCCAATGTAACATATTTATAAGTATATTTTAAAGAAAATCTAATTACTACATTGTTTTTCTATACATTGACTCGTTGGGTCCTCTAACCTGCAATATGCCCTTTAATTCAGTGTGATAACTTTTTGTTGGCTTTTTTCTTTTCTTTTTCTCCCCCGGTGATTTCATCTTCCCTTTTACTTCAATTTACTTGTTGCTAGCATATTGTCCCTCGCGCGAAAATGTCTTGCTGTGTTGCAGCTACCAGAGCCATAGAGAGAAAGAGTTGCGACACGCTTTGATGTCACCGCGACGGCTGTCACGTGGTTCATGTAAGCCCCAATAGTTCCAAAACATACGCGGACTGTCATGTTCTTCTATGGACAGACAGCAGCGATTGCATTATTAAACGGTAGATATAAAATAAAACACACACCCAAGTACTTTTTAAGCTGTTATTGCATTTTGTTAATGTCAGTTTTGCATTTGGAGAGGCAGGGTGACAACTTAGATAAGTTTTAGGCTATATTTTTGGAGGGAAAAGCTTAGTGTTCATGTTCGCATGGGTTGTAGCACTGGCTTTAGCGGCTCTAACTTAACTTTTCCATGTCATTCATCTGATGATGGACGTCTCATGGTATTTATTTTAGCACAACTGGGCTGTATTAGGCTATTGATTCCCGTGATCTTGCTTATAAATTCCGCTTCGTGATCACGCAAAGAGGTCTGCAGTCCGTTCAGAACTCCAACCAACATAAAATATAAATAATTACGCTGTGCATGTACAAATAAATGATTTAGGAGGGAAATAGAAAGCAACGACTATATACAGCAATGTTCAGTAAATATGTTCCTAAATACATATAAGCACATATATGCATAACCCTAACCCATTTAAATAAATGAATTGTGTGTGTGTGTGTATGCATATATAATATTATATATATATATATATATATATATATACATACATATATATATATACATACATATCAAATATTATTAAAAATATTATATATTAGTTACCGTAAGTTAGCTAACGTTAGTGAAGTGTTGGTCATGTAAGCTATAGCTGCAATTAACCTATTATCTTCCAATAAACATTTACTAAAACTGGCTACATAAATTATAACTACTGACTAGATTCACGAGAGGTCGGCTAATGTGTGTAAAGGTAAAAAAATACAGTAATTTCATTAATTTACCAGCGAGCGTACTTCGGAAGCACTGAAAATGAATGGGGTTCAATGGAGAAACTATCAGTGTTTGGAATTATTGGCTGCTCCACGACACGCGTTACTTCGGCATTCCAAAGTTCCTATGGCGGTCTATGGGAGTGTCGCAACTCTTTCTCTCTATGGCTCTGGCAGCTACTAGAAGATTTACAACTGTCAGTCAGGTTGCTCACGTGACATCTACGTCATCAAGCTCAGTTTGAGCCTGCGCAGAACGCTTGGCTATCAGGAAGTGAGTGCCCATGTTGGGCTTCAACTCTCTCCATTGAAATCAACGGGGTCGCTGTGTCCATTTCTTTTACTGTCTATGGGGCGAAAGCAGTAAGCCATCCGGGAACTTCTCCCCTACTCTTTTACGAATACTGATGTTTCGAACGTACTGCTTCTTTCAGGTACTGTTTTCGCCTACTATATAGTAGGAAAGTAGGCATATTCGAACGCATTATCGTCCGAATCTCGCGCTATCGTCCGAATCTCGCGCTTGGGCATGCGCGTGCGGTGTTTGTCTGTGTTTGGAGCTCCGTCGAATTGATTCATTAATCCTTGATTTTCTTCTCTACCACTCATTTATAAACAAGCACTTTCTATTTTTATATCGTGTGAACTTATCCTCGATACTATTCCCTATAAAAAACAATCGGATTGCTTTGATATCGCTACTTAGATCCAACTTTGCGAATCTCGGCTACTAGCCTTTTTAGCCCGCTAGCATTTCACGCGTGGGCTCGCGCCTATTGACCGTCTGATTTTACACCTGTTTCACTGAAAAGGATACAGGTTATATCCAGCATTCCAGTCCTAAATTAGTAGTGATATTGGTAGTATCACTACTAATTTACTGTTCATCTGTTATAATGGCGAACATATCGGATGTGTGTCTAACGTTACCTCTGAGTGCAGGTGAGGACACATTCGAGCTGATTTCGGTACGATTGGAGCTGGAATCGGTGGAGAAACAGATCCGTGGTCTGCTGGAGAAACAAGCCGAGCTGCGGGATCGGCGATCAGTGCTTGAAACGTCACGCGCCGATGCTCACAAGTCAGTCGTTAGTAACTTTTTGACTCCGACTTCGTCTACTCCGTGCGTTTCTTTGCCCAGGAGGACGCGATCATCTCTGGCATCATTTACTCCGGCACCGACACAACACCATGGACCCTGGGTGATCCCACAGCGGAAGACACGAGCCAGGACCAGAGCAAGAACCTCTCCGCCCCTACCGGTCTTCGAGATCTCCACCCGGAACCGCTTCTCCCCTCTTCGCGAGTCGGAACGCGACGACGCCGTGATCATCGGCACTTCCATGGTCCGTCATGTCCATGCTACCTCAGGTAAAGGTAAGGTGCGCACTCACTGCTTTCCTGGTGCTCGTGTTCTAGATGTCGCCGCACAGGTTCCCGAGATCCTGAACGGTGTAGAGCGCGTCGGAGCTGTGGTGCTGCACGCAGGCTGCGGCAGACGGAGGTTCTGAAGAAGGACTACAGGAGCCTGATCGAGACGGTACGCAGCACAGGCAACGATCATCGTGTCTGGACCGCTTCCCACGTACCGACAAGGACAGGAAAGGTTCAGTAGATTATTTGCACTAAATGAATGGTTAATGTCATTGTGTAATGAACAGAAACTGCTCTTTGTAAATAATTGGAATCTGTTCTGGGAGCGACCTAGGCTCTTCCACGCTGATGGCCTGCACCCCAGCAGAATCGGAGCGGCTGTTCTGTCGGACAACATCTCCAAGACGTTACACACCAACTGACTAGTAAGTCAAAGTCCAAATCACAGTCTTTGCTGTCCCAACTTAATTGATATAACTAGTGTAGAACATTATATAGAAACTGTGTCTATTCCTCGTCTAGTGAGGCCAAACAATAAATCCAGTGTAGGATCTAGGAAAAATCTTATTGTAATTAAACCAGAAAATCTAAATATCAGTGAACAAAAACAATTTCTAAAACTAGGTCTTCTAAACATTAGATCGCTCACACCTAAGGCGGTTATTGTAAATGAAATGGTCACAGATAATAGCTTCGATGTACTTTGCTTTACTGAAACCTGGCTTAAACCAAATGAGTATTTCGGTCTAAATGAGTGTAGTCCACCAGGATACTGTTATAAGCATGAGGCCCGTCCGATCGGTCGTGGCGGCGGTGTTGCAACAATCTATAGAGATATTCTTAATGTTACTCAGGAAACAGGTCACAGGTTTAATTCGTTTGAAGTACTTGTGCTAAATGTTCCGCTCTTAGATGTAAGAAAGAAATCCCTATTATCTCTAGCCTTGGCGACCGTATATAGACCTCCAGGGCCCTACGCTGATTTCCTAAAAGAGTTTGCAGACTTTCTCTCAGATCTATTGGTCAATGTCGATAAAGCAATAATTGTTGGAGATTTTAACATACACGTAGATAACACAAATGATGCGTTAGGGACTGCGTTTACAGATTTATTAAACTCCTTCGGGGTCAAGCAAGACGTCAGTGGTCCCACTCATCGTCTAAATCATACACTAGATTTAATTATATCATACGGAACCAATCCAACCGATATAGATATTATACCGCAAAGTGACGATCTCACTGATCATTGCATGGTAACGTGCATAATACGTACTGCTGAAATTGGTCATGTTGCACCACGTTATCGACCAGGCAGAACAATCCTTCCAACCACTATAGATAGATTCTCAAATAGCTTACCTGATCTATCTCAGCTGCTCAGTGAACCCAAACAAACAGATGAACTAGAGAAAATGACCAGCAGTTTGAGCACCATTTTCTCTAGTACATTAGATATAGTTGCACCAATTAGATTAAAAAAGGTTAGAGAGAAAACTAAAGCACCATGGTACAATAGTACTACACATGTTATCAAGAGAGAAACTCGTAACTTAGAGCGTAAATAGAAACAAACTAATTTAGATGTCTTTAGAGTCGCGTGGAAAGACAGTGTGTCACGTTATAAAAAGGCTCTAAAAGCAGCCAGGGCTGAGCATCTCCGCAAACTAATAGAAAATAACCAAAAGTTATTATCCAAGGTTTTTATTTAACACCGTGGCTAGACTAACAAATAAACAGACATCACCAGAGCAAAATATTCTGTTACAGTATAGTTGTAATGATTTTATGAATTACTTCAATGAGAAAATAGAAAGCATCCGAAATACAATTGTAAATGTACAATCCTCTATGGTGTCTTATGATTCAGCCTCAATTATCGCCCCTCAAGAACAACTACACCGCTTTACAACTATAGGACAGGAGGAGCTAAATAAACTATCTTTGCATCTAAACCAACAACATGTTTATTAGATCCAATACCCACTAAACTACTGAAAGAAGTGTTACCTGTAGTGGAAGAGCCTCTTCTCAATATTATTAACTCGTCTTTATTTTTAGGTCATGTTCCAAAAATATTCAAGCTGGCAGTAATAAAACCTCTTATTAAGAAACCGCAATTAGATCCAAATAACTTAGCAAATTACAGACCCATTTCAAATCTTCCATTTATGTCTAAAATACTAGAAAAAATTGTCCGCTCAATTGTGCTCTTTCCTGCAAGAAAATGAGATGTATGAAAAATTTCAATATTTTCAATTTCAAATTTTCAAATACAAATGATTTACTTTTAGCTTCTGACCAAGGCTGTATCTCAATACTAGTTCTACTCGATCTTAGCGCTGCGTTCGACACTATAGATCATAAAATACTCTTGGATCGACTACAAAACTACACTGGTGTTCAGGGACAGGCATTAAGCTGGTTTAGATCGTACTTATCAGACCGTTATCATTTTGTCTGTTTAAATGGGGAAAAATCGAAGATAACGTCAGTAGACTATGGAGTGCCGCAAGGATCGGTGTTAGGCCCTATGCTATTCTCAATATATATGCTGCCACTTGATAATATTATAAGAAAACATGGAATTAATTTCCACTGCTATGCTGATGACACTCAATTATATATTTCATCACGACCAGATGAAAACACTAACTTATCTAAATTGACAGAATGTCTTAAAGATATAAAATGCTGGATGACGTATAATTTCCTGCTATTTAATCCAGATCCAGGTATTACTTATTGGTCCAAAAACTACCCACAAAATCTCTTACAATACAACTTTAATTTGGAAGGATGTCCTGTTACCTTATCCACTACAGTAAAAGACCTGGGTGTCATACTAGACCGCAACTTGTCTTTCGAAAATCATATTTCATATGTTACAAGAACTGCCTTTTTCCACCTTAGAAACATTGCTAAATTATGTAACATGCTATCTGTTTCTGATGCAGAAAAGTTAGTTCATGCATTCATGACCTCGAGACTAGATTACTGTAATGCTTTATTAGCTGGTTGTCCTGCATCCTCAATAAACAAGCTACAGTTAGTCCAAAATGCAGCCGCTAGAGTTCTTACTAGGTCAAGAAAATATGATCATATAACACCAATTTTATCATCTCTACACTGGTTACCTATTAAGTTCCGTATCAATTACAAAGTATTACTACTGGCCTATAAAGCCCTAAATCAGGGCTGGACTGGGACAAAAAATCGGCCCGGGCATTTTAGGCCAGACTGGCCCACTATATAACACAACCGAACTTTGCACGCCCTTGAATATGTATACCATTAAAACCACTAATGCCATAAGTGAATATGAGTGAGTAAGAGTTAACCGATGAAAATAACTACTAAGTTGAACTATACTCCACAGTGATGAATCCTAAAGAAAGCTATAAGCTGTGATCGCAATACCGGTTTTTCCCAGAGGATTTTGGGAAATCTGTGGTGAGTGCACCTCTGTCCCTCTAGGGGGGTTCGGGGGCATGCTCCCCCGTAAGAAAATTTTGTGCTTTTTAATGTTAAATTCATCAATCTGGTGCACTTTGAGAGTTAAAAATAAAGAGCTCCAACCCATATTCAGTGTGCAAATTGAACAAAGAAAAACTCAAAACTCTTTTAGTTGTGATATAGTGTCTGTCTACATTACACTACTACATAATAATAGTTATAATATTAATCCCATGGCAGTAATAGCCATATGTTGTAAAACAAATGCACTGAAAAATAAAAGCAACTTTTTATAATTAGTTTCGTACTAATTTCTATACAGAGATAAGCACATGATCTTTTATTTTGACGGAAACGGCATCGAGCTTTTATTTTGAAGAAAAATATGGTTTACAAACTCATTACTCATTATTGTCTCATTACAATTCTAATAAAATGCGTAATCGTCAAATATGCAGATGTGTAAATAATGCGTAACTGGGTAGTGGGTTCTTACATAGCCTAATGGTGTGTTCACACCAAACGCGAATTTAATTATTTGGGCGAGTAGATTACATACAAAGTCAATGCAACGAGGCGAATAGACGCATCATTCGCGCCGGGCGTTGCGAATGACGCGAATTGGGCGACGCGTTTGCCGCGAATGTCTTCCGCGCAAGTTGAAAAATTTTAACTCGAGCGAATGTTCAAGCGTCTAACTAAACGCGATAGACGCGTATTTGACGCTCTATTCGCGTTCGGTGTGTGAACACACCATAAGTGTTGTGACAGTAGCCTAGTTCTGCTTACCACAGTTCTCTGCACTCACTCATCTCTCTCCTTATCCTCCTCACTATCCTCATCAGACACTTGAAGGGCCTTTGAAGTTTCTTTTTTCACGCTATTTCTCTGCACATTCTTTGCGTTTCTTCTCCATCGCTCTGACTATTTTGACAGATACACACTGACACTGCTCGCTCACTCAGAGCTCAAAGGGGGAGGAGTTTAAAGATGTGATTGGACCAGCCCAGTGTCAATCAAGAAAATAACCAATGGGCTGCTGATTTACGCGTTTCATCATACGCCGGTCTGTGAGAAAAAGAAAAACCTACGCTGAATTTTTTGTCCAATGCATTACACCGGCACAAAGATCCCAGAGCCGCCAATTAAACAAAACTAAACGCAATGGGCCGCCGATATACGAGTTTTATGGGCCGTTCAGAAAAAAAAAAAAAAAAAAAAAAAAAAAAGAAGTATGAGATGTATCGGCCCACAAAGCATGTCGGCCCACCGGGCAAATGCCCGGTATGCCCGATGGCCAGTCCAGCCCTGCCCTAAATGGTTTAGCTCCTGTGTATTTAATGGATCTTCTATCGCCCTACAATCCATCGCGTTCTTTAAGATCACTAAATTCGAGGCTTCTGGTCATTCCTAGGATATCTAAGTCCACTAAGGAGGGAGGGCGTTCTCACATTTAGCTCCTAAACTCTGGAATAGCCTTCCTGATACTGTTCGTTGCTCAGACTCGCTCTCCCAGTTCAAAACTAGATTAAAGACGCATCTCTTCAGCCAAGCATTCACATAATGCTTACCTTTTATACCACTGTTGAATCAGATCGAATGCATTAATATTATGAACAGCAGCTACGCTAATTATTTCCCATCTGCTTTTCTGCTGTTATCTCGGGACGCTAGTCCCGAGGTAAATAGCGTTCGTCAGCTCCAGTTTGTATCCAGCCTCTCACGGAGACTTCAGATGCCCCAACACCTGCGATGAGATGACTCGACGCCTGTGAAGAGACGACTCAACGCCAGCGATATGTTATGCCCTAAATTAATACATGATGATTAACTAACTGTATTTTTCTATGTACATTTCTGAAATGCACTTTCTGTAAAGCTGCTTTGAAACAATATGTATTGTAAAAGGGCTATACAAATAAATTTGAATTGAAAAAATTTGAATTAATTAGTACATCACCCAGGTAATTCTCGCCTACTTTTTTATGATTCGAACATACTTTTCGCTCGCCTACTCTTTTTCCCCTACTATATAGTAGAGAAGTATGCGATTCCGAACGCAGCCGTAGTCTTCGTGCTCTACTTATACCACCACCCGTGAGACTTACTAATTGAACCAAAAGTCAAACAAATTTCCAGTCACTTACTGAGAGAGATGTTTATTACACATAAGTAAATATTTTATTATAGATGTTCATCACACTTTTTAAAAAGGCAAAGTTTTTCTTTAATTCTTAATTACATTATGTAATAACTTTTTCTTTATGCAAAGAAAGTTAATGTGGTAGTTTTAATGCAGTAATGTTTTAATAAAAAAAAAAAGTACATATTTTTCAGTTCCTTAAACCAAAGAACAGCAGAGCAACAAACAAGCTTTATTCAGATTGTGTGTCATATTGAGTTTGTTTGATGGTCTTTGCTGTAGAATCTGAAGTTCAGCTGGACTCACTGAAACAGGAAGTAGAAGAGCAGAGGAGACACGAGCAAGAGGAAGCTTCCCTTATACACTCCATCTAATCAAGACAGGAAGGACATTAGTATAACACTCCACTGATAATACATATAATAATAATAGTTATGAAAACTGCATTTTCAATGATCAATTTATCAGTTTTTAAAAATCAATAAAAGCTCAGAAAGTACTAGACTAATTCATAAGCTTCTCCTTATAGCTGTCACAGTCATTGTCTACACCATTCTGTCTTCGTCATCTTCACTACACTTCCCAGCATCCTCTTGTCTCCACACCTGAACTCACTCCCTCAATCATCCACCTGTTCATCGTTATCATCATCTGTGTCACCTGTTTTCACCTTGTTATGTTTGATTTGTACTTGTATTTAGTTCCTTCAGTTCAGTCACTCTTTAGCTGTGTCCCAATGTGAAGGCTGCATCCTCCGAAGGCCGCGGACTTCGAAGGATGCAGCCTATTCGTCCTTCGAAGGACGCACCTTGTAGCCTTCAAAGGATTTCCTAATTGCGCATCCAGGTGTTCCCGATTACCGCTCCATGGCGCCAAGCAACAGTGCGAGATGGAGCTGCCGTCCTGATCATTAATTTGTTATAATTGAGTAAACAGCTATGGAGCCAGAATTGGCTATTGTCATTTTTATGTTTTATATTTTACTGAGGATATTAAATACATGAATTTTCTAAACGACATTTAGGCCACTTGTCTTTAAAGTCAATTTTTTAGGAGGAAAAAGCTCAGTATAATAGCCTAGAAATCTAGACGCACCCTAGCGGCAGCAAAAATCATTTCGCTGCCAGTGTGGTCTAGCAACTCTCCATAGACGTTTTAGCTGGAAAAACCAAAAACTGGTCAGGCCAATCACATCGTGTATAGAGTTGGTGGGCGGGCTTAACACAATGACGGCAGAGTTGCGACGGTCAGAGCAAGCTCGGACATATTCGGTTTGAAGTCATTCATCCTCGGATGCGGCGCCGCGCGCGCTGTTACAAAAAAAGCTGTGGCGAAACGATCAACTTGTCATTTTTGCCGCACTCGTGCGGACGCGTTGAGTATAAAGGCTTTATTTACTCCGTGTCAGCGCGCGCTCTGATCGGTAAAGGACCTCCGAATCATCTCCAGCACTCCGAAGCACCACAACTCCGCCTCCGTTTCCCTCGTAAGCTGATATTAGTATTTAAACATTCTCTATGTTATTATTATTTTAATGACAAAAAATGTTTTAATGACTCTTTCTCTCTCTCTCACACACACACACACACACATACTGTCTCTTTCTCTCTCACACATAGGCTAGTTAAACTTTTAGACTTTTAATGATTAGTGTTTTATTTTTAAAGTTTGTGGGTCGTGTAAAAAACTAAAAAAAATCCCTTATTTTGGGGATGGATTCCTGGAAATCTCCCTTATTTTCAATGTTCAATGTTGACAGCTATGGACTGGATACGGTAAAAGTTTAATATATCAACTTGCTCCGCTGACTACGTCCCCTTCTTCGTTGCTCTGATTGGTTGTAGCGCTATCCAATTGCGTGCTGAGAGAATTTGAAAGACAACCGTTTATCCCGCCCATCAGATTGAGCCCTGTCAATGATGAGTTCCCAGACCTAACATCTTGATGTAGGTCTGGCATGCCAGGCTATCAGTATAATAGAATAAGCAAAAAAAGACTTCACATATAAAAAAGAAATATAACACAAACACAAGGTTAGGTTATATAAAAATAAAACATTCATAAATTATTTTATGATTAACATATTACTGTCTTCAGTGAACTCAACGCAAATGATAATAATATTATTATTATTAGCCTACATTTAGGCTACATATTTAGAAGGCGGTTTTATCCAAAAAAGGAACAAAGAAATTCGTCAAATGTCAGTCATAATACAGGGCTAAGATTATCACAAATAAACACAGGATTTTGACGCAAATGTGTGTGGGAGTGTGAGCGCGCACTGCATCGCACGGAGGCGCGGCCGCGAACACTTGCATTTTCCCATCAACAGTGGAAACAACTTAAAAAATACTCTATAATTTCTGGTCATACAGAAAATAATAACTACTTTTATTTGTCCAAACTCACATAACAAGAAAACGTTGTGCTTTTGTAAAATAAAATAAAACAATCAGTCGCGCTTTCATGATCTCCGTGAACTGGAGCACGTCTCATAAATGAACTGAAACAAAATATACCTTGCCTAAAGCTTGAAATGATCACTTTTAAACGAACAATTAAAATGCCTCGTTATTTATTCAGACACATTTATTATCATTAGCCTATAAATCATGGTTCCAGAGACATGGCTCTTCTCATTCAGCATTGCGGGAAAAATATAATTTCCAGGTTCTAATCTGGCCTTAGAAAACCAGTAAAATCGACATTTGTCCCATAGTTATTTGTGAATATTTTAAATGTTTAATAAAGGGGCAAAAAGTCTTTTTTTTTTTTTTTTTTTGCAGCATTTGTGTAGCCTACAGTTCAAATTTTGGTGTTCAACTTTGGCTTTTAAAAATACAACAACCTTTCATTTTTAGTTTTTCAATTACGGGTTAAAAAAAAAGAACAACAAATGGACGCAAAAGTAGGCTACCTTATATTATTAAATATTTAAAATAATAATGTATTTGTAGTTTGATAGTCAATCAAAATACTAGTAAAATCAAAGACTTTAATCTAAAAAACTATCACTAAACTATCTTTAGTTTAATAGTCTGTGTAAATTTGCATCCATTCGTTTTTAATTTTTTAACCCGTAATTGAAAAACGAAAAATGAACGGTTTTAAAAGGCATAGTTTAACACCAACATTTGAATTTGAACTGTAGGCTACACACCAAATGCTGCACCAAAAATGCTGTCGTTACCGGCGCGCAATGAATTATGGGGTAGGATCAGGGTAGGATAGGCCGCTAAGTGTCCATTTATGTATCCTTCCTTTAACGGGGAAACGAAGGGTGCATTTGGCGTCGCTTTTGAATCAGGGTAGCCTTCGTCGCGCCGCGATGACGCAACCGGCCTTCGAATACGGCCTTCGAAGGATGTGGAATTGAATTGGGACAGCCTTCATCGCGCCGCGGTGACGCAATCGGCCTTCAAATGCGTCCTTCGAAGATGCAGCCTTTGAATTGGGACAGCCTTCGTCGCGCCGCTGTGACGCAATCGGCCTTCAAATGCGGCCAATCGGCCTTCAAATGCGGCCTTCGGAGGACGCAGCCTTCACATTGGGACACAGCTTTTGTCAGTAGTTAGTCTTTCTTATAGTGTTGTGAGTTGTTCTGCCTGTTTGCCTGCTTGTACCTGTTTTTGAGTTTACACTTAGTAAATGTTTGCATTGGAGCTTTTGCCTCAGCCTCCTTCTTCAACCCGCACCACAACCGTGACAGAACTACTGACCACCCTGACCTGCGTCACCAGCGCTGACTGAGCGCGAGTCTCGGACTTTCCCGTATCTCTCCGTTGGTGCGGCCCGCAACACATTACCAATTTGGCACTGCCGGTTACGTGAGAGGGCGCACATCGGTACAGATATACGGAAGGGCCCGGGACACTGCTGTCAAGTGTTTGGGGATGACAGGAAGACCAACCACAATGCTGACTCCAACCCGAATGACCTCATTTCACCCCAGGCAAACTAGAAAAAGGTATTAAACCCATCCACTTAGTATTGGCCACAGAATCTATGAATTCCCCCGGTCATTGAAGCGTTTGGCTCCCTTCTCCTCTCCGAGCCACAAACCGCAGGCTTAGGCCTCCTCTTCCCTTGTAACACTTCCTGTACTATTGACGCCATTTCATTACAGACCTTTCCATCTTTGAGGGTTGCATGTTACTTCAAACTTTGCTATCTTGCCACTGCTCTTTTCTGTTGTGCTCTGTTCCTTTCAGTTCACCTAGAAGACAGAACCTATCTGAGACAACAAGGAACGCTGAATAATAGTTTGACAAACCAAGCCGTTAGCATCAACAGGTGACCCCTAAGCTACCGCCCTGTTAAATTTTATTCAGGCCCATGCTGACCTACCTAAATTGTCCCACCGAATGATTTAACTGTCTGCATCAGTTAACCAATATTTTCATACACGGCATAGCCCGTATTATAGCTCGTTAAACGTAGAACGAAATTGCACTGGTCTCTCTGCGTGTGTTGTGTTCCTCTCGCCCACAGTGAAGCCAGTATGTTCCGGTCCTACAGTCCCACAACCCGCTGTGACAACCTCGACACATGGCTGACGGCCATGACGGCTAACTTCCTGCCCGAGGACGCTAGTGACTCAGAGCCTCGAGCCAAGAGCATCGCAGACGTGGACAAGCTGACGGCGCACAAACCAAGCCAAAGCTCCCACGACAAAGACCGGTCAGACACGTCAACCTCACTTGCCAGCTCATCACACAAGGACGTCTCCACGAAAGGAGCCGCATCGCCCTGGAGCACGAAGTTGCAACGCTAAGGATGCAAGCCGAGGATGACAACGACCCCTAGCTACAAGAAGGAAGTGGAAAGACTTCAAACTGCCCTGTCTGATCTTCATCTGCACAATAGACCGAAGAGAGCAGTCAGAGAAAAGAACCAGAGAGGAACTCGACGAGAAACTCCGACAAAAGTGAAGCCCCTTGCAAAGAGCAGAGACTGAACTTAAAGAGACTCAAAAGCCTTTCCAGGAGAGGCCTGCCACTAACCACGGCATGGCTCCCAAAAGACTTAACAAGCTAAAAGAAGCTTACACCAAGCAAAAGACTATGCACGACTCTTTTAAAAACATTTGCGACATGCTGGTTGAAATGACACTGCTAAACATTAGTTTCCATGACAATGAAGGGTTACGAGAAACACTAGCTCCAAACAGAGCATACGTCCCCTTTAACGCCAGAGTGTAGGAAAACTACCCCAGTTTTAAACTACTGTTAACCTACAGGCGTGCTTTTGGTCGTTGCGATCCAACCTGAACACAACGTGGAATACGCATTTTTGATCGCTGGCTTGTCTAAATGCAGATAAAACGATAGCTGGAATTGACATCTCTACTTTAAGTAAAATAGCCTTAGATTTCCAACTAAACTTAGCATGTTCGGCAGTAAAGCGTAAGTCTGTTTGACGAAGAAACCCCATCTCAGCAGCTTGTAAACTGTACCGATATCTATTCTGCTTTACTTAAAAGAAATCCAAATTGTAATATGACTAAACCTGTGTCTAACAAAGAAAGCTCAGGAAAAAGTTATATCTAGGTAGACCTGGGTGATGCTCCCCTTTCTACAAATGTAAAGGCCTTACAAATTATTGTTAGATTGATGTAATTCACCTAAATTTTACCTGCATCTACAAGCAGAGAACTACCTAGCGATTTAATACTGTTTCATCGCCGAAAAGTCAGCATTTATGCACGAGAGGGACATAACTATATATGCTTAGACAAGCTTTGACTTCCAGCAAATCTATTTCCTTACTCTGTAAACAAATAGATTAAGTTGCGTAAAATAAAGAGAACAGTTCCACGAGTAGAATGAGCAAATGCCAAAACACATCTGCATTTTACTTAATGTAACACCAAGATCTGGAAGGTCTTAAAATATAAGTGCCTCCTGTTAACCCGTTTAAACATGCATAATTCATGTAAAATGTACAGACATTTTTCAGGGACTGTTGAATTGTCTGACATGCGCTGGTTCCCATGACAACAACCTGTCACAGGAAGTGCTAACTTGTGATGTCACTTTGTAAACAAACCAGCCTAGGAAGCTAAACTAACCTAACCTGGCGTCCATCCAGCTTATGCTAAGCTAAATAATAACTTCTACAGTTAGCAGTTAGCATCATTTACTTGAACCCTTAATCACCGCTTGTGTTCACACAATGCAACGTATTCTAGAATACTTTCCTTAACATCGGTTAGGGTTTCTAATTATTCACTTTCCGTGTTTGCAATTCATCTTAGCTAAAGTTTACCTTCCCTAGTTCAGGCATAGTCCTTACTAACCGTCGGAGGATAACTTCGCAGATGATCTGTTAATTAAACTTAAGTTTAACTACATGTAAACTGTGTAGCTAGAGAAGAATTCATATAGCAATAGGGATTTTCATCGGCAGGTGACTAACCCTTTGATGGGACACACACGGTGTGGTCTGGAACACGCAACCGCCGTAACCCACTATGAAGTGTTGACCCAGGTAAATCCAAAGTTTAGTCACTAAGGCCACTGATTATTCTCGCCTTAAGATCATTCCCCGTAGTTTTGATCACTTTTATTTCTTTTCGCTTTTAGTTTTAATATTTTTTTTGCTCTACGTTAATTCTTTAATTTCTTTGACTTTGATAATAATAGCACTCAGCTATTCCCTTGGCTATTCGATCATCTATATGATTTACTTTTATTTCCTCTCTTATTCAAATGTGGTTCCAGTCCCCATAGGGCCCAGAAAGGAAATAGAGACACCTTTACTTGTGATTGTGTTTATTTTCAACAAGCGCACTCATTTTTGTGACCCTGAAACACAAGTATTTCAGCACTTTACTAGGGCACAACTATAGTCCAGAGAATTGATAATAAGCATTATTCAAATAGGACAGCTGTCCTTTTTCCCCCTATCATTCACTTCGTCAAGCCGTAGTGAACCATGACTATGCCCTTTTCAGGACATACTCTCGGAACCACATAAAGTCTTGGCCTCCTAACATCCACAGCTAAGATAAGGATACAAGACACACTTCACTAGCTAGCCACACGCATGGCCGTAGCCAGCTATGAGGTCACCGAGGTCCGGACCTCGGTCATTTTTTTTACATTCAAAAATAAAAAGTCAAGCTCTCTGAATGATTAATTAGCAGTGTTTAAACCACCTCATATGAGTGTTTGCAATTCATGTTGCTGCGAGAAGCTGGCGCAGTGAACTGAACGGGGCTTGAGAGCGCGTTGTGAACGCGGGTGCAGCCTCCGTGTTGCCAGATCCACCTAATAGAAAGGTGGCAGTAGTCACCTGTTTTTCTGATTTAATGTGACACTTTAGGAAGTTATTAATGTGGGAAGGTTTAGTGATATATTAACCTTATTTCCAAAACACAAGCTTTGAACTTATTTCGGATTATTATTATTATTTTGTTTTGCTTGTTTTTCGTAGCAATATCTGGCAACATTTAACTGTCGGCATTAATACATTTAAAAAAAAAGAAGCTTATAGACAAACTGTAATTGCATAAAGCTACCACATTCGGTAAGACAAACGCAATGACAATCGATTATCTGTAAGAAATGTATAACACTATCAAAAACAATAGCATAAAACAGATCTGTATGTTAGCCTACAGAATGAAATTTGCCAAATAACTTACTGGCCAGCTGGAAGACGGCTCATGCTGTTTAGTTAACCTTTCACAAAGCCATCATAAAAACATTAATTAAAGCAGTGTTTCTCAACTAGCAATCTATTCAGTCAGCATATTTGTGTTTGATCTGTGTGAATTTCGTCCGAATTTGACGAGTGATTAAAAGATGGCTAATTCGTAACAGTTCGTACGACCTCACTCGTACGAATTAGTACGATTTTTGCTAAAACGTACATATTTGACGAGTTGCCCAATTCGTATGAATTCGTACGAATGACCCTGACCCCGCCCCTAAACCTACCCATCACGTGGGTTTAGACAAATCGTACAAATTCGTACGAATGAGGTCGTACGAATTCGTACGAATTAGCCATCTTTTAATCACTCTTCAAATTCGGACGAATTGGTCGTGAGATTGCGTTGAACTTGCTAGACCTACTTTTTCTTTGCACAAAACTCTCCAGAAAGTGCCATTTTGGTTTATTTTTCACAAAAAAAATCCCGGGGGGGCAAACCCTCGGACCCCCCTAGTGAGAGACTACCCCACACATAATTAAATCCAAATTTAACCCCTGTATATATATATATATATATATATGCCAAATTCCATAAAAAAAAAGGGTCACAGCTTAATGTCCATTGGGAAATGTGGTTCCAATGGCCAAACCATTATTATAGCAAAATTCTTTACACAACACCCCGGACCTCACTAATTTTCAAACCCTGGTTACGGCCTTGGCCACACGTGAAACACCTAGCTTTATGCTACATACCTAGCGAACCCGTTAAACCGTGGTTCTGAACTTTTAGGGTCATGGATTAGTCTCTCCCCACAAGTGTGACAAAAGTCACAGAGCCCCTGCTTCACCTGACCTTAACCTTTCAGCTTACCAAAGACTATGACAAAACAATGGACACTATGAGAAACCACCTCTCATACCCCTCCAACCACCCACGGACGCCGTCTGCACAAACCGACAACCGGTGCCCCAGACAACCTGCGTCAACAAGCACATGCTGCGTGCACTAAACAACATTCAGCGTTCTGCACCTGATGCCATCACCGCGCCACAGCTTGTGATGCCACAGTGCAAAAGGGGGGTAGACTAAACTATGAGGTCGAGGAACTGCAAAGCACTAAGCCTAAACAATGGTTTAAGTCTGTGAAGGCATTAATGGGGATGGAAGGAGATAAGAGTGACATGGTGTCTCAGGATCATAACATCATGCAATATGAGTGTGACAACGTGGCAAAGCACTTTGCTTCTGTGTGGGATTATGCAAGTCACATTTCACCATCTGAGGAAGAGGTTATCTGCAAGTTATCCAATTGTAGTATACCTCTTCTGAGTATTGGACAAGTTAAGGTTAGACTTCGCAAAGTGAAGGCAGCAAAGGCTGCTGGTCCTGACGGCATCCCTCCTTGGATGTTAAAGACCTTTCATGAGGAGCTGGCACCGGTACTATGTGATATCTTTAACATATGCTTGCAAAATAATATTTTTCCAAAACAATGGAAGGAGGCTATGGTCAAGGCTGTTCCCAAAAAAACAAAGCCCAGTTTTCCAACAGATTATAGGCAGATTTCACTACTCAGCTGTGTTGGAAAAGTGTATGAAGGAATCCTCAGAGATGCCATTCTGGAGGATACAGTTGCTAAAATTCAACCATCACAACATGGCTTCATGGCAAACAGATCCACTGACACTGCACTGATTCATATTCTGCAACACTGGCATGAAGCACTCAATAGCAATCCTAAATTGGACATTCATGCTGTTTTTGTTGATTTTACTCGAGCTTTTGACACAGTTGATCATTGTCAACTGCTTTATGCTTTAGCTGAGATGAATGTCAGACGTCCACTTTGGCTCAGCGTAAGGAGCTATCTGAGTAACAGAGAACAAAAGGTGAAGTGGGGCTCCTGTGTGTCTAACTCCTACCCAATTTCAGCTGGTGTTCCCCAGGGGGGACTTCTATCCCCTCTGCTTTTTGTAATCTCCATAAACAGCTTGGATTCCCGCTTGCCTCCTTCAGTAATTCCGGTGAAATATGCCGATGATTTAACAATCACTGAATTTTTAATGGGATCCTTACCAGGGTTAACACAGAAGGCTTTGGATTCAGTGGCGGAATGGGGACATGAATTTTCATTGGCAATGAATGGAGGTAAGACAGTGGACATGGTCATTAGCGCCAGGAAAGACAAAAACATTCCCTGCCCTTCCTCTCCTGTAATATCAGGACATCTAATTAGCAGAGTTTCCACCTTTAAACTACTTGGAGTTCAAATTTCTTTTGATCTGTCGTGGGGCGCACACATTAAGTACATGATTTTGAAGGTGCGTCCTAGAATCCACTATCTCTGTGTTGCTAAAAGCGCGGGTCTCCCATGTGATGTTTTAATGAAAATATATTTGACATTTATACGGCCAGTTCTTGAGTACGCTAGTCCAGTATGGGGTGGACTACCAAAAGGTCTCTCTGATGAGTTAGAAAGGGTCCAAAAACGTTGCTGTCGGATAATAGGTGTTCCAACTTCTTCTCTCCCATCACTGAGTGAGAGGCGTGACGAGGCCACTATACGTACTTTTACAAAACTACTCAAGGACAGTTCATCACCACTGCATTGTTTCCTGTCTGTGGCTCCAACACTTACTTACCTACTACGGCAGCGTAGAGAACTTATTGTGCCCAGGAGTAAATCAAAAAGACATGAACTTTCTTTTATTCCACGTGCTCTTAAACTGTTTTATAAATAACTTGCAGGTTCTGCTTGTATGAAGCCTGATGTATTTCAGGTTTTTGTATGCATCTGTTTTACCCCTCCTGTTTGTTTCTTCTATTTTTTTTTTTTTTTACTTTTTAATTAGGTATATATGGTTGTCTTGAGTATGTGTTCTTTTTGATACATCGACAGCCTCGCCCGGGGTAGAATTCCACCGCACCTGATACCCTTAAGCCTCGTGAAAACCATGCTGGCGTCCGCCATCACCACGCCAACTGACTCTTTACAAATACACCTTTCCTACTCTCTGGGTAGTGCCATCCCTCTCTGCGTCGACTACAAGCAGAGAAGGGGGGGGTTTTCTCTTGAACTTGCCCATCATAGAGTCAAGCCGAATCTACCGGCTCAAGAACATTGTCCAGGTCATATTTTGAAAAGTAACATTCACATCAAGATCCACACGCCGGACGGGGTTGACTGCAACGACAGCAACACAAAGCCGTCCTAAGCTCCGAACCCATACGTGTGCACATTGACCAAAGAAATTCACTATCTCTGCCCTAACAAGCCTTTCATCAGAGACAACACTGACGGAATCTGTGGGCTGCAGATCAGCGACACCCGCTGCCCTGCCGAAGCCAAGCCACGCACTCAAGGCATCAAGACCCAAGCAGAGAGTGTAAGTGACAGGCGGCTCGCTAACACTCCTGTGCGCACAGCTGCACTCACTTACGGCCAGAATGACACTGACACCTGTGTCACCTCGCTCCACTAGAGCCTGTGAATCCAAGCACCGAAAAGTGCCATCCTTCACCTTGACGACCTGGCATGGTACCATCTTCCATGCAAAGAGTACAAATTAAAACTGGAAATCCCATCCTTCTCCAGGAACCACACTTTCACCCTAACTCCAGAACGGGAGTTGTGGTTTGCGAAAGGGGGGTGATCCCAGCTAATTGACATTGCTCCTATCGACACAGCTCTCCAAGCTTTGTCTCGACTACCCATTCTGACTACCTCACCTGTTGTCCAAGCCTGGACCGCAGCCGACACTGCACGGTGTACCTCTATGGTAGTCAGACACACCCTGACACTGGGCTTGACCTTCATCCTATACAGGAGACTCAACGAGATACAAACATCTTCAGCCAAGCTCACGAAAGGTTTCGGACGAAACCCGCAAAAAGGGGGTGCCAAGTCAGAGACCAGGCCAGAGGCAGCTTCGAACCTCATAGAGCTGAATCCTCAGCCCTAATAACCACCTGCTGCATGAGTCATGATTCACCTGCCATCCGTCCATTGTGATGATTGTTGTCCGATTAAGTCCACACAGGGACTTCATCAGACAAAAAGGGGGACTGTAAGGACTGGGCGAGGGTGAATCTGAAAGGACTAAATACATCCTGCTAAAGACCCAAAAAGCCTGGAATGTAAATTTACACACACACACACACACCCACACACCCACACACACACACACATCCCCCACAAGTGAAGCCTGCTCAGGACAGAGCGTGGTTTCCAGCTACGAGACACTTTTATGACTGATTTGGAATTTGATGTTCAAGAGAAGGAAACTTCTCTTTTTAAAAAAGACATTTAACCAGATATAGTAGATGTGTTTTTATGTGTGTCCATTTGCCCATGTCACATTGAATGTTCACAGAACTGTGGCTCTCTCTGAATTCTAACCAAGGAGGAGAAATGAATCCTGTATTCATATATATATATATATTATTATTATATATCCACTTGAGAATTGCATGAACAATGTATCTAAGCTCCCTATTTCATGAATTGCCTTTCTGTGGTTTGGTCTATGTTTCTCGACAACTCTAATGGGATAACGTTTCAAACTTTGCCAACTAAGGTTTAACCAAATCCATTTGTGGCAAGTTTGGTCTCGATAAACTCCAATCTTCGTTCCCCATTTGTTAATTGACATTACATTTTGCTAAACTTTGTGACACATTAGTATTATAAGAATTGTGAAGATTCTTCTCTTAAACAACCGACGAAATTAGAGTTTCAAATGTCTCTCTCTGGAGACAAAGAGCAATAAAACCCAAAGTCCCACCTGTAAACTTCCAACCCTCTAATTGGCCAAGCCAACAAGAAGAGGCTGGATTTCTCCAAAAGTGATAAATGACGCTCCCCCCCTCCGCTCGCTCTCTTCCTCTCTTGTCCTCGTGTCATAATGTAACGTCTCGCCTCCGGGCGAGCTCTTCGCCTTTCTTTTATTTGTTTCTAGTTTAGTGTGTTTTTTTCAGTTGTAGATAAGTCTCTGTGTTTAATTCCAATCGACGATTGAAAAGAAAACCCTGTGACATATCTCTTCAGCAAATCCATCTACAAGGGACCTTTAAACGAGCGCGCGCTCGCTTTGAAGGAGAAACACGCGCACGTGACCGCGTGACGCGCCGGACCGAGCGAAGCACGCGCTTCTTCACCAGCCATGCAAAGATGTAACGTTAACTCCGCGTGATTTCCCCGTAGAGATCTTTATTTCCCTTTGGAAATGTTACACTAAAGACTTTAAACCTCCGTTCAACACGCGCGCCAAGCAGCCCACGTGACGCTTCCTCACACACAAAGGACTCAGCTCACGCGGCCAGACAGGGCCGTACAGGAATGCCTCGACACACAGAGAGACCATAACATAACTTGTGCAAGTATAATCTCTTTATAGAGCTTCTAAGAAGTTTTAAGATGATGTTTCGTGTTGTAATCGGAGAGGTGAATGTCTTCCTGCCAATGAAATTCTCCCAATTTTCTCTGTTCTCTCTCTCCCCATCCCCTTTCCTCTCTCTCTTACTCGCTCACGCGTGTAAGTTATCCATTGTCCAAACTTTACTTATTTCTCGTTCATTGATGTCTTATTGTATTGTTCATTGATGTCTATGTGTTTGTAAATACATATATCCCGTGTAACCGTAGTAAATACATAAGTAGTCATGCCTCTATTAAATTAATTATATATTCATTTGATTGATGTGCTGTCTCTTTGCTCAATTTCAAGTCCCTTAAGTGCAAAAGATCTTATGCTACAAGCTTACTAAAATTAAAAATACCTTAGAGTATGTGTTGTGTTTATAGGGCGGGAAACCCAATTCTTCTGGCCAGAGAATTGCGTTTCCTGAAATCCTATAAAGTAAGATGATATTGTGGATCCCACAAATATTATCCTGACAATTGAGCTAATTCATTTTACCTGTTTTGTGAAACGTGGTCCGTGTAATTAATTGCAATCAACTTGTGGTTAATTTTAAGGAGTCACATGCATGCAGGTAAAATGACAGATCCTCCCTTATCGGGAGATTTATTAACATGTAAGACTGATCTAATCCAAACATGTATGAATAATTATTAATTACCAATTATTAATTATAATATGCAAATTCCCCACGGATTAGATCCGCCCATGAGTCTTTACAACAATAACTATATTAAATGAAAAAAATTTTATTGTTTACAAAAATGTAAACAGTTTATGTGACATTTTAATGTGGTGAAAATAATGTCTGAAACAAATGTATATGTTTTCATCAAACCAAAAATGCAAGAATTGGTATGTCCAGGTAAAAGGGCATACACTCTGCGCCAAATTACAAATGGAAACCCCGCTTTTATGATTGTGGCAATAGATTGGACTGTGCTCTGTCATGATCATACTGAAATGCCGCCGACAGCGATACTATCAACTTTGTTCATTGATGGCAATAGGTAAGATTGTGTTTTTGTATAATATCAGTGCTTCTGCACTTTGTTTTCCGATTGCTTTTAATTGGTTATGTGCATTTTGTATGAGCAATTTCAGAAAGTTTGATTGTTTTTACAGGCACTGGCTGAGGTGCTGAAATGCCACTGAGCATACAGCAGTGGTTATAGGCTAGTTAACGTTACTGTAAAAAAGATGGATGGAGGAAGGAAGGGAGGGAGGGAGGAAGGAAGGAAAGAGAGAAAGAAAGAAAAAAGAGAAAGAAATAAAGAAAGAGAAAGAAAGAACGAACAAGTAGGCTATGTATATTTCACAGGTACAATCCAGTTGGCGTAACATCATCAGAGTCGAAAAAACAACATTTTATTGGATTCCATCGACTCACTAGCGACCAGTGGAGGCTCTGTGATGGGATGAATGAAAAACTGCATCCAGACTTTGGTGATCAGTTTGCAACAGTCCAAGTTATGAATACTGTGTTCTCAACCGAGTGTACTGTGGGTCATGTTCTCCTATTAAGGGTAAGCCACACACTTAATTGAAAAAATGAACAGATATGCTATAGCCTACTTTTTATTACACATTTCCAAACTACCAATATGCCGTTCCATTAATCACTGTGATCATAAAGGTCACTAAACTGTTGAAAATGTTGTGAGATAATGAATGATTTTGTAACTTTTCAGGAGGAAAAGGAACAAGGTGAAGCTGACCAAAAGGTAATGTCAATATAAGAAGTAAGACGAACATATAAGTGTAAATTTTGCATTATCTTAGCCTATTAACTTTATCATGACATAAATTATGTATTAATTTTTAAAATAGGCTTTCTATATCTTTGATTTTAAAGGCGAATTCTCGCAATGGTGATGCAGCCGAAAAGGTAGCACAATGTACATTTTTTCAAACGCTTTTAATTATTTTCAAGACATTTTTTTTTCATAATGGTAAATGGTAAATGGACTGCATTTATATAGCGCTTTCACAGACCCAATGGCCACCAAAGCGCTTTACAATTTGCCTCACATTCACCCATTCACTCACTCATTCATACACCGACGGGCGACGGCAGCCATGCAAGGCGCCATCCAGCTCGTCGGGAGCAGCTGGGGTTAGGTGTCTTGCTCATGGACACCTCGACACTTGGTCAGGTGGAACCGAGGATTGAACCACCAACCTTCCGGTTTGTAGACAACCAACATGAACCACTGAACCACTGTAATGTGGCAAAAGTGAAACCGAGATGTAAACAAAAACTGAAAAATGTGCGATAATAAATGTGCGCATTTCCATGTAGGCCTAAATTACCAATTTAAGCCTAATCTGAGAAATTCAAATTCATACTAATTTTAACTTAAATTGGTTTGATTTGTGTGGTTATATTGGCTAAATCGATCAATTACTTTTCAAAACCACAAAGAACATTGAACATGACGGAACTGTCCAATGAGTAGACAATATAATGGATTGTGTTTCTTTTATTTCTGAGAGTACATCTAGCATTACATTGGACATTTTTTTTCACAAGGTTTCACCTGATAAAGAACCACGTGACGCAGTCATAACGGTAGGCTATTTTTTTTTTAAGTAAAGATGTATGATTAACATACCATAAGCACAAACATATTAGATAGAAGCGTGATGAACAATACCAGTTTTAGTTTTAAATGTATTTGCAAAATATTTCAATATGTTTCAGATTAGTTCATATGAGGAACATGGAGACACAGTCCTAAAGGTAATTAAAATCTATGCAATACCATAAAAACATTTTATAAAAGAAATCGTGTCATATTTATTACATTTATAAATCAATTAAATTACAGTATAGCCAACTGTACACATTCAACTTTACCAACTAACAAAGTGAAATGACTGTATTTGTATTTGTTTTATTTGTGTGAATAATATCTCAGACTACATTAAAGTGTTCTGTTTCTTCTCTTAGACTACTATGGAAATAGAACATGATAGTGACATAATGGTAATGATAAGCCTACAAACTTACAAACCTAACAATGTAAGCATTAATTAATTGTATAAAACTAGACTATTGGTTGAATTGTAGTGAAATGAAAACACTTTTGTGAGATTTTTTAATGTTAAAAATGCATTTGAATATATTAATGAAGAAAAACGTTGAAGAGGTGAAGAGTACTTCTGAGGAAAAGGTTGACATGACCACAAAGGTAAAGGTATTCGGTTTTAGATTGTGATCACAATTGAAGAGTAAAAAAGCGCACAACCAAGTACATGTCTCTACAGTGCAATATAGAAAAGGTAAATGTAGTTTCCAGGCACCCATTTCCTATTTCAGATACAGTTTTTTCTGAATATTACTTCTGTCATATAGAACAATTATGCCCCAACGAAGAACAAGAAAAATTACATCACAAAGTTTTAAGGAGATGTTGATGCTGAACTGTGAATGTTAATCGATGGCAATATTCAAAAGATGAAAGTTAAAAGACTGACATTTGCAACTCAAATGAGTTTTTTTTTTAAGAATACATATTTTCATCATCGTATAACAGAGTTCTACACATACAAAGGCCGAACTAGAACAACGATGCACAGGACATTGATGCTTGTTGCTACCAAATGACCAGAAATAAGTAATTTATTATTATTATTATTATTATTAATTATTTTTATATTTAATATGTAATATGATAATATTTGGGTGGGAGGGGGAGGGTGAGGGTGTCATATCCTTAAGATGAACGACATGAAGCAAAATGCAAGTAACAGTTTTAATGAACAGTCTTGGATATTACAGTGCAAGCAGATGTGAAGGGGGACGCAGGGACTTTGATGGTCAGGATCCGTGAAGAAGTGCAGTGATGATGAGACGGTGAGACGACAGTTGAAACCACTTGACACGACGAAGAACAGGAACAGAAAGCAGGAACTGGACACCGGAACACTAACATGGACGACATCAAACAACGATCTGACAAGGATGATAGAACAGCGGTAAGTATAAATAGAGTGGTGAGAGTGATTGCAGCTGGTGAAGTGATGATGATCAGCTGGAGCGGATCAGGTGATGTCATACACTCACACCCACTACACACGTGCGTTCATACAACAACATAAACACGAGATTAGAAGGAACAGAGAATGCGTCTACCGTGACAGTACCCCTCCTCCTAAAAACGCCTCCTGGCGTTGCCAGACTCCTTTACCTGTTGATTGTAATCATCGATAAGGGAGTGATCCAGTATGTCTCTAGCAGGCACCCAACTTCTCTCCTCCGGACCGTAACCTTCCCAGTCCACCAAGTACTGAAATTCGCGTCCCCTCCGCCTTGAGTCCAGAATACGATTAACCGAATACGTGGTCTCCCCATCTACGAGTCGCGGTGGGGGAGGAACCGGGGCAGGCGGATTAATGTGAGAATGGAACACGGGCTTGATCTTTGACACATGAAAGGCGGAATGGACCCTCCTGTACGCGAAAGGTAACTTGAGGCGGACTGCCACCGGACTAATGATCTTTGTGACAGCAAACGGGCCAATAAATTTGGGTGCAAGTTTATTAGAGACGGTGCGAAGAGGAATGTTTCTGGTTGAAAGCCACACTTTTTGACCAACGACGTATACGGGAGGCTTTGACCTGTGGCGATCGGCCTTGGCCTTGGTGCGCGCCCCCACCTGGAGTAGACTCTCACGGGCTCTAGTCCAAGTGCGGTGACACCTCTGAACAAAGGCGTGAGCGGAGGGAACCGCAACCTCGGATTCCAGACTGGGAAAAATTGGTGGCTGGTAACCTACGCTACATTCAAACGGAGATAGGCCCGTAGCCGACACTGGCAACGTGTTGTGGGCGTACTCCACCATAGACAGTTGTTGACTCCAAGAGGAAGGATTCTTGGAAACCAAACATCGCAACACTCTCTCCAAATCCTGGTTGGCTCTCTCGGTTTGACCATTGCTCTGGGGATGAAACCCTGAAGACAGACTAACCGTCGCCCCCAGTAATTTGCAAAACTCTCGCCAAAATTTGGACACGAACTGGGGTCCCCTGTCGGAAACCACGTCAATCGGAAGGCCATGTAAACGAAAGACGTGATCTACGACCGTTACCGCTGTCTCCTTAGCTGAGGGCAATTTGGGTAAGGGAATAAAATGGGCTGCCTTCGAGAACCGGTCCACTACAGTCAAAACGACTGTGTTACCCTGAGAGGGCGGGAGGGCGGTGATAAAATCTAGAGCGATGTGGGACCAAGGTCGCGAAGGAACCGACAGCGGCTGAAGTAACCCATCTGGAGGTCGATTGGAAGTCTTACCAGTGGCACAAACCGAGCAAGCCAAAACAAAATCGTGAATGTCGCAAACCATAAGTGGCCACCAGAATCGTTGCTTGACTAAAAAACTAGTACGATTAACTCCTGGATGGCAAGCCACGTTGGAGCTATGACCCCACTGGGTGACGTCAGACCGTAATCCCTCCGGCACATACAAGCGATTCGGTGGGCAACCGGGCGGAGGCGTTACCCCTTCTAAGGCCTTCTTGACCCTCAATTCGACCTCCCATGTGAGTGTGGAAACGAATAGCGTTTCGGGCAAAATGCACTCGGGAGTAGACGGGCGTTCGGAAAAATCCGTGGAAGAGCGCTGGGACAACACTGCGCCTACTCCCACCTCTGACGCGTCGACCTCCACCACGAACTGACGTGAAATATCAGGGGTGACAAGGATGGGGGCTGAAACAAAGCGGCCTTTTAGTTTGGAAAACACAGCCTCAGCTGTGTCAGACCACCTGAACGTAGTTCTGGGGGAGGTCAAGGCAGTCAGAGGTGCGACTAGTTGGCTGAAATTGCGAATAAAACGCCGATAGAAGTTGGCGAATCCCAGAAACCTCCGCAGGGCCTTGCGGGAATCTGGGCTTGGCCAATCTACCACAGCCGTGATCTTCTCAGGATCCATTCGCATCCCCTCAGACGACACGATTTACCCTAGGAAAGGGACCGACTGTGCATGAAAATCGCATTTCTCCGCCTTGACAAAAAGCCCATTCTCTAGCAACCTCTAAAGCACTCGTCGTCTGCAATCTGCAATCCTTTGTGTGAGAGGTCTGAGGGGAATCTGAAATTTCTGTGCAAAAGTGTGGTCCATAAAATTACCTTCAGCCCCAGAGTCCAAAAGTGCGTGACAGTCGTGCTGGTGGACTGACCATCTTAGTCTTACCGGGAGGAGCGTGGAGGTAGATGTAATCGATGATGAGGTCTTCCTGGCGGAGATCCCACCCGATAGTAGCCTCAAGTTTACTATCGGGCTTGGCCTTTTACCGGGCAGTTGTAAGCATAATGTCCCGCTCCTCCACAATACAGGCAAAGGCCCTGGGACCTCCGCCTCTCCCTCTCCTCCCGGGAAAGCCGAGCTCGACCCACCTGCATGGGCTCGGGATCGTAGGTGGGGCTGACCACGTCCCTGCCGCTGGATCGTAGAACGTCAATTCCTCCGGAGGTACTGGTGGACGGGACTCGGCGCTCGACTCTAGACAGCCGAGCGTCCACCCGCAGAGCTAGGTCAATCAACCCGTTCAGTGTGGTGGGTAGATCCAGGGCGTAGATTCCCTTCTGGACGTGGTCAGCCAGCCCATGCAGGAACATATCCCACTGCGCCTCCTCGTTCCAGCCGCACTCCGCCGCCAAGGTCCGAAACTCAATTGAAAAGTCAGAAACTGATCCTTCTCATTGTCGCAGTTCCGCCAACGTTCTGGCTGCCTCTCTCCCTGCGACAGCCCGGTCGAAAACTTTTCTCATCTCGGCGGCGAGGGTCTGGAACGAGGCGCAACATGGATTCTGATTCTCCCACACCGCCGTTCCCCAAAGCGCCGCTCTCCCAGTCAGCAAGGTCAGTACAAAAGCCACCTTAGCCTGTTCGGTGTTGAACGTATGAGGTTGCAGAGCGAAATGCATCGAACAAAGGGTCAGAAATGCTCTGCAGAATGCTGGTTCACCTGAATAGTGCTCTGGTGCTGGGAGGCGTGGCTCTGACTGGGAGGGTCTTTCTGGAGGTGTGGGGGGAACGGCCGGTGTGGGCGGCGCAGTGGGACCCTGTAGGCGTTGGATCTGCTGGGTGAGCTCGGACACCTGCGTTACCAATGCTTGCACTGCGCGACCCGTGTCGCCGATTTCTCTCTGCTGGGAGTCCATTCTCCGGACGCTGTGGTGGATAAACTCCTCCATGGATCTCGGAGCCGCACTCGCTGCTTCCATTTCCTGGTCAGATCGTTCTGTCATATCCTTAAGATGAACGACAGGAAGCAAAATGCAAGTAACAGTTTTAATGAACAGTCTTGGATATTACAGTGCAAGCAGATGTGAAGGGTGACGCAGGGACTTTGATGGTCAGGATCCGTGAAGAAGTGCAGTGATGATGAGACGGTGAGACGACAGTTGAAACCACTTGACACGACGAAGAACAGGAACAGAAGGGAAGGAACTGGACACCGGAACACCAACACGGACGACATCAAACAAGGATCTGACAAGGATGATAGAACAGCGGTAAGTATAAATAGAGTGGTGAGAGTGATTGCAGCTGGTGAAGTGATGATGATCAGCTGGAGCGGATCAGGTGATGTCATACACTCACACCCACTACACACGTGCGTTCATACAACAACATAAACACGAGACTAGAAG